>NC_069127.1:8193860-8793860 GCF_026914265.1 Mya arenaria | reverse complement strand
ATCAGGTGTTCTTGTTAGGGTTAGGCTTTCTTGGTTAGGCTAATATAATTACGCTATAATTCCAGAACTGAAATTGCTCAATAGTAGCTTTAAATTTTAAGGCCTTTTATTCAAAGTTCATAATATCATTATGTAGGCTCTGAGCAAGGCGTTGACGGAGCTGCGTGCAGACATGGTGACCCAGGCACAAGCCCAAGTACGTGCTCATACTGATCAGGGAGAACAGGAGGTCAATGTACAGAGGATTGTCGACAAACATACCAAGGAACTTGGGGTAGGTTATTGTTCTTTTTAGCTCTTTTGTGTGTTTTTCTTTGTAAGAAAGTTTACGGTATATAGCCTTGGTGTTGGTGAAGCAGACTTCTGCATAAACTTCAGTCACAATTAGAAAACTATAATAAAGTTATGAACATGAAAATTATTACACCCATGAAAATTATCAGACTTGACCACAATGACTGTGCCCACATCAGCAGCAAGTGTTGACACCTTTCTCTTTATTGGTAGGACCAGATAGAGGACCTACAGAGTACTGTGGAGAGGCAGAGGAAGGAGGCAAAGAAGAGAAAAGACAAGGAACAGACCCTTCAGGCTGACATAGACGATCTCCGGGAAGAACTAGGTTGGTGGAGCTTTCTAAGGGATAGGGACCATGGTCAAGATCTGAGAGCACTTGGGGACATTGTGAAAAAAAAGGATATTTTCCATTTTTAAAATTTCTGTCTTTTTAGCAGTTTAACCTCTTGTGCTTAGTTGACATAGATGAGATCCCTCCATAAACAATTAAAATATAGCATGTTAACATGTAGGAAATAAATATAATAATCAAGCCTCAACCATATTTCAAACAAAATAGCAATGCTATGGTTTCATTAGATAATGTATTTCACCAGTTAAACATCATCTGTTTCAGCCCAGAAAGAGAAGAGTGTGTCAAAACTCAAGGGAGACAAACATCGTTTAGAATCGGAGATTGAAGATCTTGAAAGGAAGGTGGAGAGGATGAGCACCATGAAGAGTCAGGTAAGGGAAGTAAATATATGCTCAATACGGTAATGTCCTTACTGGAGGAAATTAATAGGTTTAAAGAGGTGAAAAGAATTTATTAGCAATACCTAAATTTAACGCAGCTCTGGCTTAAATGCAAGCATCAATGCAGGCCAAGCAAACACTAAATAAGAGACACGCCATGTCATAAGACTGAAATAAGCTTATATCAAATAGATTTGAAATTAAAGAGTTTAATAAAACCACTCGTAAGGCACATAATATGTGAAATACTTTATTAGAATCATTATATTTCCGGTCTTCAAATGAATTACTGAAGCTCCGAATGGAAAATATTTCAGAAAACTGGAGAGGAGAATACAAAGAAGGAGATGGATGAGTTACGTCGCCAGGTCCGTATGATGGAGGCAGAGCTGAAGAGGAAAAGCCAGGTGCCAGAGAAACCATACGAACTGAAAAAAGTTGAATCTCCTAAGGATCCACCTCCTAAGGTAGGATTTAAGGATTTTTTTAATGCTAACTTTCCAGTCATTTAGAAATTGAGGTTTGTATATATGTAACACAATCTGCGAAAGCCATAGGAAAAAAATGACCTGTTACATTTGTTGTATATTATATTTACTGGCTTTTGTTTTTAATTGACAGTGAAACCTCTGTCACACTTATTATACAAGTAACAACATGTTAAATAAAAATTTGATTTCTCGTGTTACATCATTTTCACATGTGGCCTGGTTTTTACAAATTGTGTCACATTCAGTATGCTGATAGGCACACAACACAGCAGTCTAGTCTCACTGTCTGCACTCAATTTCACATTTATTTGCTTGTCTATGTTTAACATGGTGATAACGGGTAATTCAAAATCAATGCATCAAACCCTTGAATATTGAAATGTCGACATGAAAAATGTTTTGTTATTAAAACACTATATTATTTGTACAGGGCAGTGGTGGAAGTGATGACCTTATTCGGTGGGAGGAGGGGAAGAAATGGCAAAAGACTGTGGAGAAGATGCGTGGCAAGATCAAGGAGAGAGACACCGAGGTCGACCGCCTTAACAAGGCCAACAAGATGCTGAAAGACATTAATGACAGGCAAGTGCATCAAAATCGCTCTTTCAACTCTCCTCTTTTGTTAAACTTCTTTATTGACCAGCAATCACATTAGAGTGTGACCAGACTATTTGTTGCATTTGTTTATTGTACATTTGTAAGTGCTATTTCTTAGTGTGATTTGCAACCAAAAATATGGTGAGAAGTAATGTTATTCATAGAATTGTAGAAAGCGGGAAATAAATCAATAGTCACACTTATGAAGTTCATCCATTTATCTAGGGTATGGATGACCATGCAAATTTATATGACTTGATTACATAATGACAGGAAAAAATGAAGAAATTTGGACTTCCATTGAAAGCAAATAAATCTATTTTTGTGAATATATTTATGGAATAACTTTTTAATTCGTGTTGTCTCCCTTGCATCAATATAAATAATTAAGTTCAATATTCTTGTCTGAGCCTGTTTTCTAATATTTGTTAACCTTGCAGAAGATATATAGCATTGGAGTATTGATTATAGGTCTTAATGCAATGAAATCTATGAAGAGTTAAGGTTAACCATACTGCTTGACAGGTGTTTGTGCATACATGCTTATGAAAAACAGGGAAACTCAAATTCTTTATGAGTTTGGGCTTAAAATGAACACTGGATAAAAGCTGTACATAAGGCAAGTTAAATGTATTTGTATTTATACGACTGTGTTTGTTTAATTTTTGGAGATGCTCAGTTAAATGTTTAAAGGTTAATGCACAATTTCAATGCAGTGCATGTGCTTTCCTTGGTAAGGGTAAGGAAGGCAAATGTTTTCTAAATGATATGTCATATGTAACCCATGATAGAGCATAAACACAAGCATGTATAGCATTACTATTGTAAAGTAATATTTTAAACACACTTTAGCATGATTAAAAATCTGATATGTTTTTACTCATTTTAAAATCATTGAAAAACATTGTCTCATAGATTTTGTTGATAAAAATACTTTAATTTTAAAGTAAAACGAGTGAAAGTGTTATTCATACAGTACTGCATGGCATATTTGACTTCATTGTTTATTTCATTGCTACACACTGGTTAGGCAAGCTTGACGCCATTTGCCAAATGGTAAAACCTGAAGAAAATGTCTGTCTTGATTGCAATAAAACCTTAGATATTTACATTGTATATTAAAAAGAAATTGACTGAGAAAATGTAAATAAAAGGATTGAAAATCATTTTGGGGCATTAATGCAATTTAGAATATGCTAGTGAATTTTACAATTCATACAAGAAGTGCTAGCACTCATTCAAGATCAAATGAATGTCCCTGAAAATAATTTTCATATATTTTCTTATATTTTTTTGCCTTAAGTATCAGCTTGTGGTACTCCTATTATAATTATTGTATAACTGTTATTTGTTTCAGGTTGACACGTGAGAAGGAGCAGTTGGAGAGGCGGAATGTAAATCTGGGGGGTAAGGCTGCTCCCGCCCCACCCCTCACTTCCCACCAACCCTACAAGCCTGATCACCAACTAGAGGCACTCAAAAACCAGAACTACCAGCTTCAGGAGCAGGTAAGACAATTTGATTGCTGTTTAAAGCATAAAGCCAATCTATGGAATAAGGCAACTCCCTACCTTACAACTCACCTCACAGCCTTCCAAGCCCATCAACCAGCACTCAAATATAGTTCTATCAGGTTAGATTATGTAGATAATCTCTGGTTGTATATTGTGTGTTGTGAAATAAAAAGGATCTTGAATGTAGAAAAATAATCCAGAAGTGCTTTATCTTACAGATATCAGAGCTGCATCGTGAGTTGGTCCAGGCGCGGGAAGTTCCGGCCGTGGAGGAGAGACTGAGATCTCAGCTGGCTGGTAACCTTGACACAATGGAAAGGGTGGCAGCACAGAAAACTCATGCCACATCATCAGTAAGAGGCTTTAAATTAGATACCAGCACATACCAGCTTCATGGTCACAGCACAATAAGCACATACCAGCTTCAGGGTCACAGCACAGTAAACACATACCAGTTTCAGGGTCACAGCACAGTAAACACATACCAGCTTCAGGGTCACATCACAATAAGCACATACCAGCTCCAGGGTCACAGCACAGTAAGCACATACCAGCTTCAGCGTCACAGCACAATAAGCACATACCAGCTTCAGGTTCACAGCACAGTAAACACGTATACCAGTTTTAGGGTCACAGCACAGGAAACACATACCAGTTCCAGGGTCACAGAACAGAAAGAAGACACATACCAGCTCAAGGGCCACAGAACAGAAAACCCATACCAACTTGATGGTCACTATTGCATGGCTTTGTGTTTAATGATTCCTTCTTGGTCAGACCTGATCAGTAACATTTTTTTTAAATGCAGGATCAGTAGAATAGAGTAAAACCAAGTAGAATTAATCATTAAAATTTGCATTAACAATTCAATGCTAAAATATCAGCATTTCTCTTAAAGCTGCACTCTCACAAATTGACACTTTACCCCTTATTGTTATTGTTGTCTTAAAATAAGCTTATTTTTGCATCAGTGCCTTCAATTTAGTTACAGATCTCAATTGTTTGTTCAAGTTTCATTTTTCTTAAAGTGTTTGTAAAACATCAATTTCAAACATAAAAATGAAAACTGCAATCTGCTCTCTTGTCAGGAGTCTTATATCACTGATTTACAGACAGACATTTATGCTTGGCTCATTTTAAGACAAAACAAACAAACTTGTCAAAACAGTCGATCTGTGAGAGTGCATCTTTAAGTGGCCAAAGGAGGTGGGTACAGATAGGGACCAGGTATGAGGAACCTGAGGATGCAAACATTGTGTGCATGTTACATATAACCTCAATTTAAAAAGTTGATTAACTAACTTCAGTCACCTAATGAGGGTACTGGCGGGGACCAGCAGGTGCTGCTTGGAAAAACTCAGGGTCTACAAAAACAGGTGCTGAAACTCTCAGAGGAAAACATTGAGCTCAAATTTGAGGCTGAGCAGGCCAAGAAAGACATTCCTAGGCTGAAGGTACGGATTCGTTGGGATGGCGGTGAAAAATATTAAATATATATGTTCATTGTACAACACATACCTTAGCATTGGTGTGTGTCAGTTTGTAGCTGTTGATGATATGTTGATATTTTCAAAATACAAAAAAGTATATGTGTGTTGGAGTTAAAATGAATTAACATACCGGGTAAATTATCTGAATCTTACCATGTTTATGTTTATGTATCCTTAAAGGATCGTATAACAGACCTACAACGTTATGTGGAGGCGCTGAAGTCAGAGAACAGTCAGTTGCTTGCTGGGGATGGCACAAACAGATCAATGGATTCCTCAGGATCTTCTGTGAGGAGGGTGAGTGACAGGAGTTTCTACATGGCATACTGATATACTTGAACAACATTGATGTGGGGCTTCTACTGCGTCTGCTGCTGCTGCTGCTGCGGCTGCGGCTGCTGATGATGATGATTTCTTTTCTGTGACCAAAACAGTTAAATCAACTATTATTAAATGTTTTTGCTTATGGAAATTAGAAAATGTTCTTTCGATAGACTTTGGCATGTGAATGTTAGCTATCAGTTTTTGTCATAATCAAGATTTAATGATTTAGTATAAAGTAACCTAATGGTCATTTTTAGATTGGTGAGAGCGGGAAGAGCTCACGTCAGCTTGAGAAGACGATCGCTCTCCTCAAGAAGGTGGTTGAGCGTGTACAGTCGGAAAATGAACAGCTGAAGAAGGCCCCAGGGGTTGTCAGCAATGAAAAACTACACAACCTCCAGCTTGAAAATGATGGACTGAAGGTCTTGAATATAAAATTAATTATTTTAATTTGTTTAATGGTTCAAGGATGATTGGATTGAAAGTATATGATCTTTTTGTATTTTCAATTGGCTGATTTTCAAATTGCTGAACTGAAAAAGTTATTTGGACGTTAATTTTTAAAATCTAAATCCTACAAAATAACTGCAGGTTTGTAGATAGTGGAACCGTTTTTAAATGACATTAAAATTTGAAGCAGATGATAATCATTTCTTTTCACCACTTTTAAGCTCGTTAATGTTTGGTTTCAGTCTCAACTAGAGGAGTTACGTCAGCGTGTTGGTTCGACCCTGAGTGAGCGCTACACCAGCCAGCAGAAGGGCACAGCGAAGATGATGAATGATTATGAGAAGATGAGGAAAGACCTGATGAGGGTAGGTAGACAGGGACAAAGCTAAGTTATATTTGGATATAAGAATAAGATTGTATAACTGTAACACTTTTGTATGCTATTGTATAACAGGAGATATATAGCAATAAGAAGCAAATATCACATTGCTTGCTTGAGAATAACATCAAGCAGCTGTGAGTGCTGTGAAACATTTCAATAAAATACAGTTATATACACTTTATTACTTTTGCAAGAAATGGACTCAATTGAGATTTGAGCGCCTAGATTTCTCCTTGAATAGTGATGGAGCAACAGAAGTCACAACTTATTGTGTCCTGTTGCAGTTGAGCAATTTAGCTGTTACACCTTACGATAACATATAAAATACTAATTGTCTTTTCATTGCCCTTTCACAGGAAATGGACACAAATGAGAAGCTGCGTGCCAATATGACGTCGCTGGAGATCAAAGTTGAACAGCAAAAATCCCGTTTGACGGAATCAAAAACCCGACTGCAGATTGAGGAGAGCAAGGATGAGGGGACTGGCGGTGAAGGAAGAGGCTGGAAGTCAGCTGTTGTGACACGCATGTACGAGGATAGGGTCAAGACTCTGGAGACAGACCTCGAGAAAAAGGTTAGTGATGATAAGAAAGGCGAGACATTTGCTGGCAATAAATATAAGAAAAAAGTAAATCGTATTTCATTTTGGCATCAAGTCTTACCTATTTATGCCATGAGTGAGCATATTATATTAATATACATGTATGGAGTTTATATGAAAATTAGCAAGCCTTTGTAATGACCACAGTTAAAAGTATTGCATTTTGTTTATAGATATTGTTTATCATATAAAAGTTATAAAAAAAAACTTCGGTTATCATGATTTTGTATTTGTAGTTAGTTTCATGTTCAAAGTACTGAAATGAACGCTTCGTTATTTTATAAGAGCTGAAAGTAGTGTTACATTGTTTATGTGATTTCAGACAAAGCTGTTATCAGACGCCAAGACGTTGCTGAAGGAGTCGGCATTAAGAGAACAGAGACTCATGGCAGAGAAAGATCAACTTCTGAAGAAGGTTCGGAAATACTTATTGTATTATACTAGGGATTATACTAGGGATTATACTAGGGATGCAAACGCATGGCAAAATTGATATTCGAATATTCGGTAATTACCAAAATGAATATATTCTAGTATATTATAAATATTCGCTACAGTTAAAGCCGGTACACGGGACGGACGCTGTTTTTTCCTAAAATAAGCCTCTGAAATTCCCCATTTACAGAAAATAAATCCAAGAAAAAGCAAAATATTCTGAACAAACAAAAACCCAAATTAGTTTTAAATTAACACCATTCATATTTGTAAACAATGATCGTAAATTCCTAGTTGAATGTCGTAATGCACCAACGGATGGTCATTTTGTAGGACGAGCAGCCTCTTTCTGGGATTGATCTCTACTAAATATAACTATGGAAAAACCGAACCTACTCGGGAATTAGTTCCATAATAAAACTAAAATAACCCTGAATTCATATAAAACATGGACGAGAATCCATTGTACAACAGTGTCATAAAACGCTATTTTTAACAGTTACATTTTCAAAGGAAGAAAAGTTATAATGAAACATGGAAAACAGTTTAGAGCACATAACTAGCACATGTGATTCATATCGTTATGGCGATTTGAGCTATAGGCAGCCATGACACGACTTAAGGTAGCTGATTTTATATATCCTTTAATGGTATGGCCATTAAAATATAGTGAAAATAATTGAAACTTGTTTGATGTCTAATAGCCAGTTTTTGCAAAATTACGGGGTACTGTACAGTTCACACCTCTGGTATTAGGGATCAATCGTTGTAAAAACAATACCAGATAATATATCAAACAACATAGGTTAGGTGTAGGCATAATTTTTTTTTTATCAAACAAAAAACATCAAAAATTTGAATACTGATTTTGACATTCGAATATCAATCGTTCCATCCATCGAATATTTGAATATTCATTTGCATCCCTATATTACACCCTTCAATTTCCGAAATGCTATTACTTTTGATATATATATCTTTATATATTTGATATATTTTCCATTATTTATAAGGAAATAATTGTGATAAAATTTGCTACACAATGAAGAGAATTTTAAACAAGAATCATTTGCAGGTCACAAATGTATAGTTTTCTGTATGTCCATTCCCAGGTTGCGGTGTTGGAAAGATTACCTCCAGGTTCAAGTGTGTCCGAGGTGGATTTGGCCAGGGACTATCAACAGTCCAGGTATGTACGGTGCAAGATCACATAAAAAGGTAGACATTTACTGGTTGTGGACCATTTTTTCTGGTAAAAAATTTAGACTATTTTTTGTTAAAAGATTTACTGCTTTTTGTTCTCTCTTTGAATAGCATTGGGTCATTTAAGTGAAATTACTTGACAGATAGTGAAAGAGAAATGTCATATGTAAAAATGTTTCTGTTAAGAGTATCAAGAACATGATGCATATTAATGGTGACAAGCAAAAATAGGTAGTTATATGACAGTTTACGTTCAGATGTATTAAGGGACTTGAAAGGATCCTAACGATTGAAAGGAACCTAACCTAACCTAACCTGGCCTGGCCTGGCCTGGCCTGGCCTGGCCTGGCTTGGCCTGGCCTAGCCTAGCCTAGCCTAGCCTAACCTAATGTAGTTTACAAAGAAAGAAACAGTTATTTTAGATCAATTTCTGCTTGTCTGGATATGTAGTTGCATTGTTTATATGGCCTTGCAGGTTGACTATTGACAGACTGGAGAATGAAAAGAAAGAGCTGGCTCATGAGCTCAGCATGGCCCGCAGACAGGCAGGCACCTCTAATGTAAGTATTAATGCATGTAAGAAATAAATGAAAACAAATATAATGTTATTTCTACATTGATTAAGTTCAGTGAGCTATTAATTTGGCACATGTCGTATACTCATTGTTTTCTCCGAGGTCCTATTATATGCATCCTTTAGGTGCGGTGCGCTGTGTTTTAATTAACATGTGTACAAAGTGATGCTTTGGCCTGTTATGTTTAGAACCCTTGTTTTAGAAATATATATAAGTATGAAGAGAGATTTGAAAAAATGAATAACTCATATTCTTAAGTTTAAAATAGGCATGTATATTGTTAAAAACTGAAAAGTATAGAGCATACCATTTTCTGACTTCTTCTGTTTGCTAACTGTCCTTGTATAATTGTTATTTGGAATCTCACTTTTTGGCTATGTTAAGTTTTTAACTAAGAAGTATTCTTTGCATCTTGCGCAGATAAGCGAGGACATCTTCACAAAGGCAAACAGCTATGACAAGGCAATGTCCGAGAACATAGAGCTTGGTCTGCAGTTGAAAACTACCATGTTGGAGAGAGATAAGCTGAAACTGGAGGTGGATAGAGTGAGTACCGTAGTGTGTATTTGGGCATGTTAAAATGGAGCTGGGGGTAGGAGAAATTTGGCTTGAGGGTAACAATGGGTTGGCCTGCAGCCTTAAATCACATGTTGAAAATGTGTGAGTAATCAGTTAAGACCAAATGAATATTCACACGCTCAGAATGAATGGAAGGCTACTGGTATATAATCATTTAAAAAATGTTTGATGCTGTAATGCTGTCAGAGGCGCTTTTTAAAAAAAAATTATATTGATATGTTTGTTTTTTTAGGTTTTTCCATATGCATGCCTAAAAAATTCAAGTTCGACTTTAAGTTTACATAGTGTGATTTGAAAATTACTTTGCACAAATGTTGACAATGAATAGTCTGAATTCCTTATTTGGGCTTGAAATTGGCCTGTGATTTGATTAGGAATTTACAAATGACTTAAATGAAACATAAGTGCCTGTTCCCAAGTTTCTTGATTGTGTTTGGATTGTGTAAATTGAAAACTTTCGTTACATTGTGTCTATTTGGTATATGTATGCGTATAGAATCCATTTCTTAAACAAAACACTCTCAGAACATTAATATTTCTAAAGTCATTCCCCTCGACATAGACTCTAACAAACAAAAGTGTAGAAAACTAGTTTGATATTTTTATTGAATTGACTATTGATTGAATAGCTCTGAATTGTTGAATTTCAGTTACGGAAGGAGCTAGGAAATTTTGGGCCTGACTTTTTTGAGGAGATCGAAGACCTGAAGTTCAACTACAAGCAGTCTGTGGAGAAAAACTTTTCCTTGGAGGACAAATTGAGGCAGATTAGTACACAATATGGAATTTCCATACCAGGCCTCAAGTAGACAGTAAAGATCTGGTTGCTTTGGCTTGGGTCACCTTGAGTACAAGAGAAAACATAATTGTATAAGTGCCCAATGCAGAATATAGGTCTGTTAGTATGATTTCAGAATAGTAACGATTTGTTGATGTTTGATACTACATAGGTTCTGATAAAGGATTTGGAACCCTGCATCAGACTTGCTGGTTGTTAAATGTTGGTAAATTTTTTGAAAAGAGGAAGAAGAAAGAGAAGATTGGATAGTTTTGTTTGTGTGTTCTTTTACATGTGTGTGCTGGCAAGTGTTGTTTAGGCTACATTTTGAAAGGTTATTTTAATTCATGTAGTTTTTGTAACATTTCAGTTTTGCTATATTTGTAGTGTTAATAACCAGTATTGATTTGATTCTATAAATAATAATCATGGTTAATACTGATACCTGAAGTTGAACAAACTTTTAGGTTAAAGAAAAATTTGTGTTATTATGTTAGGATGATATGTTAGGATGAGTGGCAAAATAGTGATAAGTTGCCCTATTAAGATATGTGCAAATAGAACTTCCAAGTAAAGTAAATATGTACTGATGGAAATTAATATACTTGTTAGTATATTTGCATGACAACTGTGTATGTTGTGTGGAAAGATTATATATTGTATACATATGCTGGAATATTAACAATTGATCTGTGATATTTTACCGTCCAATGAATGTTGTAAATTATTTACATGTGTAAATGTAAATTTTGAATAGTAAAGTGTATTTAATATAAATGTAATATGAAATAGAAATAAATTTAGAATATACACTTGGTTTGTCTTTAAGTGTCTAGTAAAGACGAGCATTAATGTCTGATTTCCCTGTTAAAGAAGTTGGTCTATTTTAAGTTTCATTTTTAACCAAGTTTAACTTGTGTTGAAACTATGACCATAAAAGTTTGGGAAGGTACCAAGATTGTAAAAATTCCTTAAACTTCCAGTGTGAGTTTGTCTTGTATTGGAAACAGATTGATAGACTTCATAAAAACAAATGCAAATATGCAATTGAAAGTTTTATAGTATAGTTAACAGTATCCTGGGGAGAGAGAAGTCAGGAGGCATACAAGCTGAAGAAGGGAAAATACAAAGACTTGGTAGACACATGTAGAGAGAGGGGGGTTGGAAGAAATGGATCTTCCCAGTGGAAATTGGATGTAGTGGATTTCCATTATGGTCGGGGTGGAAAATGCTTGGAGTTGTGGGCTTTAAGGGACGAGTCCAGACCATCGTCAACCACGCTCTTGCGAGAGCTGCCAGTTGGCTCTGGCTATGACGCAGTGAACCGACTTGGAAGCCAACATAGACGAGGTAATGACTGATCACCACTACCTGCCCCGCCATCTAGAGGGTGTACTGAGATAAGGGGCCAAACACCCAGTGACAGATGGGCACTCGGCTGAGGATGGCAATGTTAAGAAGTACAGCTGTATCTTCACAACTGCGTGTCATTAGTAGTCCTTTAATGTTTAAGTGTAAGGTTTCTCTTTATAATTAGTGCTTATATTCACCTGCTTATATTCACAATCATAGCAACATTTATTATAACATTAATGAGAGCTCAGTGAGATTGGGCTTGTAAAAATAATATTCTAGTATGCGCCCATGCACTATCCACCAAAGTACTAAGAGGACACAATCCCCTAGTGTTACACGTCAGGTTGAAAAAGCCGTGGCCTAGTGGTTAAGGCAGGCAAGCATCTGCCTACAGAGTGGGAGGTCGTGGGGTCAATCCCTGGCCGCATTATACTGAAAGACGTTAAAAGTTGGTACAAGTAGCTCCCTTGCCTGGCAATTGGCATTTAAAGGGTAGTGCTTGGAAACGTGGTGTAGCTCAGTACTGGTTTAAATCAGGAATGTTGTACCTGCTCCGTGTATCGGTGCACGTAATAGAACCAAAGGGGTCTCTTTGGGTCTCTTCGAAAAAGAGCTTGGGTATCATCGCACCTCTTTCTTGTATCCCACCACTGTCTCTTCCGAATACTGTCCATTCAGCCAAAACAAAAAAAGGACCCCGTTGGAATTTCATGGGTTATCCTTGCCCACAAGGTCTAAAGAAATACACACATACACAAATGAAGCCCTAGAGAACACATTTGATGTTTAGAAACGTATACAGTTATAAACTGGCCTACCTTAAGTTTTGTTGGAAAAACAATGCTTTTCTTCTGAATTGAACTGATTTACTATTACTCTACTCATTTCAATCATAACGCACTGCTTCGACAGGCTCTCGCAGTAATTCACCTGGATGTGAACATATTTACAACGAGTTTGAATTGTTTGTTATTTTAATTGATACTGGTCAGGTCACAACACTCTCATGGGTATGGTCAATGTTAGCATAATGCTTCATTTCAATTTACAATGCTTCATTTCAATACTTTGGACAAAATTGCACAGCTTGTGAGGTAGTGGTGAAAATGACAGTCTTGCTTGAAACCAATAAATGCAGTGGTGAAATCAGTATCTGAATTGTATTAACTAATTTTTATTTAGAGTCAGTGTTAATGTTTTGCAAGACAAGATCAAGGCTAATTATGAACATTCCTTTTTGAGAACAAAAGCAACATGAAAATAAAATTCGGAGCAGTGATGCAAAATCATAAAGAGTTTTATTTTATTCTTTTCATTTGTCAAACATGTTTACAACAATATGAAAGTCCTCATTCAATACTAATGTACATTAGGGGATTAAAAATTGATTGACATTGAAAATGTTAATTGTGTACATTGAATAATGTATTCTTAATATGTTCAAATTCTATTGAAGTAATTAATTTTACTTTTTTTGTGTAATGAGTAGCATAGAATGTAGATTTGAGAACACAAATGTAGTAATGTTGTATGCTTTAGGATGCATAGGTCTTGTATACCCATAAAAATATATACAATACTAGAATAGCGATTGTATTTTGTTCTTGTTAACCATGTCATTTTAAAGTGATTTGCTCATTCATGTTTTTTTAGACAATTTTTTAGACAATTTAATTTGAATGATGAAATATTACGAAAAGTTAATGTTATGTTTTGATTTACCAAATTCTGTTAAAAGATTTTCACTCCAGAGGATTTGCCCTCTAAAGTTATCATTTTGATAAAGGGTCTCCAGCCAGTGTGAGTGTGTTTATTAACACTACTGTGATAATGATCTGGAGCAAGCCACAGATTTATAAATACTGACTGCCCAGTTGGTATTCATTTCGAAGCACATGTTTCAGAGAACCGAGCTGTACATTGTACTTACATATATAATTAAGAAAGATCTCCGCATGGCTTTTTGTGGGATAATTAAATAATTGAAATGAGAGCTATTATTTATTGTCATGAATGTCCCCCACGCCTAAGATTCAGAATGTCAAATCATTTTAAATCTGACATGGTATGACAAAAATGAAGACTGGACACAAGCTATCAGCAGTAAGACTGATAAAGCAAAACATAAGAAAATTGTGACTTTGACCTCGAAGGTAGAATTATGGGTCTTGTGTGCAACAGCTCCTCAGATTATGGTAGTCACTTCTGCCAAATAGTTTAAAATGCAACATTGTATGACAAAGATATGGACCAGATGACAAAGATATGGACCAGAAACATACTATTATCAGTAGGACTTATATAGCAAAACATTAAACAAATTCATAGTTTCTGTGACCTTGGCATGGAAGGTCCACTTGTTTCAAGGGCAACTCTTCCCAATACTGGTCACATCTGCCATGATTTTTCAAATCTAATCTGACATGAAAATGTGGACTTGACAAAAATGGGACGGACTGATGGACATATACTTAGTGAACGCTGTGGAACCTGTTCAAATAGCCAAGTCAAATATCCCCCATTTTGGTCAAATAGCCCCCACACATTTGGTCAAATAGCCCCCACTTGGAAAAAAATGGTCAAAACGCCCACAATTTGGTCAAAACGCCCCCATTTTGGTCAAATAGCCCCCACTTCTTTTTTTATTTAAAATTATATTTGAAAATAAGTTGTAATATTTTTAAGATATGTGTATATATATCTGTCTGGTCTCAGAACAATGCCTGCAGCTTAACCAGAAGGCTGCGTTGTGTACACTGCATGGGACCTGTACCGATCTGGCGATCTGACCGACACGGGCTTGCTAAAAAAGATTTCCTCTATATATGTGCACACTGTTCCAAAAACAAATGAAACAGAAGATTAGTGACAGCTGCATAAGGACCTTTTTACTATGTATTGACATATAATATACCATTTCCATCTATGTTAATGTATATTGTATTGTACAATGAGAATACATAATACATTTTATCATACATTGTAAATTTGTATTTAAAAGATGTGAATAATGTGTAAATTTTTTCAAAATTTAAAAAAAGTTAAATTATATATTCTTGTTGTTCCTTAATTTTGGAACGAGCAGATTTTTGCGAAAATGCATGGAAACCAGTTAGATAAGAATGCTGAAAAAAACAGATTTTTATATTCAAGGTCAAGAATTGATGTTTTAAGCATTTCTGTTTAAGCCATCTGTTTAAGCCATAAAACATTAATTTTCGAACGGAAATATGAAAATCTGCGATATTTACGGAAAAATTTGGTCTTTCCAAGACAATACAAAAAATAAAAAGTTGTCAAAACGGTAAATCTGTGAGAGTGCAGCTTTAAGTCTGATGCGTAATCAATGTTAAAATAAAGCAAAACAACAAAAAAAACACAACAAACTTATGACTTAAAACATTTAAAATGTAAATTTGATGTAATAATATTATTTATAAGTAATTTTTAAAACGTTTGTTATTCTTACTTGGTAAAATTTTCAGATTTATTAATATACAAACAATGTTAATTGCACTTCATTTTGTAAAAATAAAGGTTTAAAAGTGTTTTGGAATAACATTAGTATGCAAACATACATATAAAAAAATATATAAAAAGTGGGGGGGGGGGGGCGTTTTTGGGGGGCTATTTGACCAATTTTAAAAAGCCAGTGGGCTATTTGACCAAAATGGGGGCTTTTTGACTTGGGGGCTATTTGACATGGGGGCTATCTGACTAGGAAGCAAAGCTGTACTCACACACTCTGAGACTTTTAAAAATAATATCTTTGAATGAGACCATTTTTTTTTTTTCGTAGAAGTCTTAAAAGTAGTGATTGAAGACTGCTGACAAAATATAGGGTCGCAATTTATAATATTTTTGTTTGAAAATTTGAACTTAATGGCTAAATGAAAGCGATATTAATGAACGCTTAGAAAAAAAATGAACTTTCTGGCAGTTTTACGAACCATTTGAGATTTGCTGTATTGAAAATTATCTTATGTGACTGAATTGAGGGCATTGATGTCCAAATCAGCCAATTCTGAGAAAACTTCTTTAAAAAGAGTCAAAACATCTGTTAGAATGCAGCTTTAAGATGGTTGCTTTGATCATAAAGTTAGAGACAGAGGTCTTGAGCGTGACACACCCTAATGTTATGGTGGTCACTTTTGCCCGAAAAAAATCAGACCATGAATGAGAAATATATAGAGTGGGAGAAAAGTCGGGCTGACTATCGTAAATAGTAAGACGGACGTGAAAACACAAGTGATTCCTATATAATCCCCACTTGACTTTGTGAAGAGTAAATATACTGACTGAATACATTGTTTTTGTGTGACTGAAGGTTAAATGTAAACAAATCAGGTGCATTGGTTTGTTAAGAAAAGTGCAAACACAAAATAGAATAAAACAAATAGTAGCAAAGATATGCATATTTCACTTTTTATCAAACACAAGAACTGTAAAGAAAACATGTGATATCATGTTTTAACCTTTAATTCTTCAATTTTTGTTAGTGGTTGAGCTGGTAAAATACTCTAAACGAGAATGTGTATGTATTCCTTTTTTCAAGTATATTTTGATACATGCAATTACTGACGAGAAAAGCAATGTTCACATTCTGCAAAAATCAAGGAACATTTGGGAATACACACAGTAAATAGCCCAGCATGATTGTCCACTAAGTGTTGAATAATTGATTGACCGGGTCAATTTTATTTTGATGGTGACTCCATGCACTGATATGCCTTTTTTCAAAATGAGGAGTTTGGGAGGCAATTTCTCTGAACTGTTTACCAAATTCTGCTAAAATGAACATCTGTCAGTGATGGGGTTTACTTCATAAATTAAGACAATTATATGAGTAAAGAAATAGAAGAAAATTTGAAAAAGTTTTTATTGCATAAGCAAAATATGATAGTGAGTCTCTGCACAATTTGTGAAATTCTCAGAAATATTTGAATAATTTATCTTTCTCAATACAATGTTGCAGTGTGTGTGTGTATACCAAGATACAAGTTACAAGATACATGAATCTTTATTTAAAGTCGGGTATGTGTTAACAAGAAACATTAGCTCAATTAGCTATTTTCCGACATGAATAACAGACATACATATCAGATCAAAATAACAGTGAGCTTGTGACCTAGAAATGAAAGTGTATATGTTAAAACTAGAGATTGCTTTTTTGAAAAAGCGCATGTCTCCCCCATTGTGTGGTCGTAGGTGAGAAATAATCAATGATGGACATGAAATTTGTACTTTTGGACTGGAGACGAACAAACATAGGGGTCATCTACTGGTCATGACCAACCTGCATACAAAGTATGAAGTTCCTGGGTCCAAGTATGAAGTTCCTGGGTCCAAGCTTTCATAAGTTATTGAGCCAAAAGAAGTGTGACGTACGTACTGGTGACAAAGAAATTGACCTTGACCTACTGACCTCAAAATCAATAGTGGTCATCTTATAATCAAGACCAACTAGCAAACCAAGTATGAAGTTCCTGGGCCGAAGTTGTGTTTAGTAAATCAGCGGAAACTGTTATTTTACCTCAAGGTCACCTTCACCTTTGACCTACTGACCTGAAAATCAATACGGGTCATCTACTAGTCATGATCAACTGGCATACCAGGTATTAAGTTCCTGGGTGGAAGCATTCTTTAGTTATTGAGCGGAAACCATTTTTTACCTCACAGTATTGTGACCTTCATCTTTGACCTTCTGATCCCAAAATCAATAGGGGCCATCAACTAGTCATGACTAACTGGCATACCAAGTATGAAGTTCCTGGGTGTAAACGTTCTTGAGTTATTGAGCAGAAACCGGTTCTTCACCTCAAGGTCAGTGACCTTGACTTTTGACCAACTGATCGCAAAATCAACTAGACATCATGACCAACCTCACTTCAAAGTTTGGTGAACCTAGATCAAAGCATTCTCCTGATATTGCACGGAAATATTTTTTTACATTAGAGGTCACAGCGACGTTGACCTTTGACCTTGTGACCCCCCAAAATATAGGAGTTTTCTAAACCTCATGATCAACCTCCCTACCAAGTTTGGTGAACCTAGGTCAAACCATTCTCAAGATATTGAGCGGAAATGTTTTTTACATTGGGGGTCGCCGCGACCTTGACCTTTGACCTAGTGACCCCAAAAACAATAGGGATCCTCTACACCTCACGACCAACCTCCCTACCAAGTTTGGTGAACCTAGGTCAAACCGTTCTCAAGATTTTGAGCAGAAATGTTTTTTATATTGGGGGTCGCCGCGACCTTGACCTTTGACCTAGTGACCCCAAAAACAATAGGGATCCTCTACACCTCACGACCAACCTCCCTACCAAGTTTGGTGATCCTAGGTCATGCGGTTTTCCAGTTATCGATCGGAAACGAAGTGTGACGTACGGACGGACTGACGGACTACCGGACTGACGGACAGGGCAAAAACAAAATGTCTCCCCCCGAGAGGGAGACATAATGAACATTCAAGAGGGACCTGTGCAGATGCGGATCAGCCTTCTAAATTCCAGGTAGTTTTGGGAGCACCTTATTTCCTTTGGGAGGCTGTTCAAAACCTGACTGGCCTCAAAGCGGAGTTTTTCCCCATATTTAGTTATTCTTACTGACGTCTACACATTTTTACATATCTCAGATTAAAATAACATGTCTTAAAAGTTACAAGGTTTTGAACATATTCTGGTGAGATACGATACGATACGATACGATACGATACGATACGATACCATACCATACCATACCATACCATACCATACGATATCATACCATACCATACCATACCATACCATACCATACCATACCATACCATACCATACCATACCATACCATACCATACCATACCATACCATACCATACCATACCATACCATACCATACAGACATTTGTAAGTTTCAATAGCAATGTATCTTACCCTGCTGAAATGTAATGTTGGCAATTGAACTCTATAAAGAAGATTTTCATAAGTTGAGGTGTAATCATTGAAAACAATGTTTAAAGCTCTGTATTGAATCTTTTCCAATTTTATGTGTTGGTCTTGCTTCATAAATGCCAACTAAATGTTGAAAACTAGAGGCCCTAATATTGATCCTTGTGGAACGCCTTTTAGGATTGAGTCCCATTCACTGGTAATTTGACCAAGTTTGACACGTTGCTTTGTGTTTGTAAGATAGCTGTGCATAGTTTACATGGTGGGGCTGAGAGACCTTATGCAGTAAGCTTATCTAAGATGAGACCATGGGGCAGGCAGTCGATTGCTTTTGAGAGGTCCATCAGAACTGCGCCTACATATTTGTTCTCATTAAGGGCTTTTTTCCAGTCTTCCACCAGCCTTAACATGGTAGTTTGACATAGTTTGTTGTTCAAAATGCTGCCAGGAAAGGTTGAAAAATGTTATCAAAATGACTAATCAGTTGCTCACTTATGACCCGTTCATAAAATTTGGACATTGATGGTAAAATACTGACTGGTCTGTAGTTCTTTTCAATAAAGGGAACATTTTGCTTAAAATGAAGACTAAAATCAAAGATAACTTTATTCAGCATTACAAACTTATTTCCAAAATAATGTTTTGACAGTGTTCTGTCAGACGGCCGTATTATGAAAAGGTGTGCGGAAGTGTTTTAAGAAAGTACACTCTCAGTCAAACTCTGGTAAACGACTGAAGGCGGGGCTCCGTAAGTGGCGTAGACAGCGCTACAGTTTGTTATGTTTTATTTAAAACGGAAAAATAGGAAAGTTATTTTTGTTTAAAGCAGCTGCACTCTCACATATTTACCATTTTTACAATTTATTTATTTTTTTGTCTTGGAAAGAGCAATTTTTTTGCGTAAATATCTGCAAACCAATGATATAAGATTGCTGACAAAAAATCAGATCGTAGATTTTCATATTTCCATTCGAAAATTAATGTTTTATGGCCTAAAGCGTTACTAATGGTTTAAGAAAAATGCATTAAACATCAAATTTTGAACTTAAATATAAAAGTCTGCGATCTATTTTTTTGTAAGCAGTTTTATCTAACTGGTTTCCATGGATTTTCTCAAATATTTGCCCATTCCAAGACCAAAAATAAAAAAAAGTTGTCGAAACGTTCAATCTGTGAGAGTGCAGCTTTAAGGTCTTGATTTGAAGCAAAATATTGGTCATCCAGCGATGCATTTATGATGCAATGTATACATGGTATACACGCACGCACGCACGCACGCACGCACGCACGCACGCACGCACGCACGCACGCACGCACTGTGTTAAGTATCCAGGTGAAGAAAAAAACAAAATGAAGCCTTTTAATAATTTCTTTATAGGAAACTGGTTAATTTTTTACACCTGAATATGTGTTTTATAGTTGTTTATTGTTGTTTCAAGTTTCATCGCATTACACAGTTTTATTAAAAAATAATTCAGAAAAAAACTTCAAGAAATGTCCCAAGTGTACTGGTTTTAACTGAAATCATCTTTTCAACTTTAAATGACTTTGTCACCACCTACAATATCAAAAAAGGTTTCTTTCATGCTACAGTGTAATGTGTTGGTTATTGCTTTAGCCTTTAGCAAAAGTTTAGAAAATATTTATGAATTTTTTTTCTACATGGTGTCGGGTTTTAGTTTGCTCCGAATATGGCCGATTGATACTTTTCTTCTTGCATCATCGAGTTGTTATAATGGTAAACTGGAAAGATATTATGGATAACTCCAAATTTTGATAGTAATAAAAAATAAAATAAGTGTCTATTTTTACTGACTAACTTAATTTCTAAGTTATATGTATTAATGTGTGTTACTCTTCTTATAGCTTAAAAGAAAGTATGTTCTCATAGAAAACTATTGATTTTGTAAGGTGAAACCCAGCAGGTTTAAGTTATTGCTATTTTTGTACATTTTGGACATTTAAAATATCATATTATAATTATTTCTTCGCAAAAATAACTTGAGTAAAACTGACTTCTACTCTACTCTGTTAGTAAAATTCAATTCTAATACAGGAAGAACCAGAAGTCAGTATTAATCTGAAATTGACTTTCAAAAGTCTGACAATAAATTAAGTAATATTTAACGCAAAGAGCGCAAGCGGATTCAAGAATATCAAAAACAGCTAAAATCAGATCCAGCCTTGCCTTACCAGAAAATGCTAAGAAGTTACAGAAAAAGAAAGACCTTGAGAACAAACTTTACAATGGAAAAGTTGAAGAAACAAGAGCTGTCGTAAGATAGCGCGCTCGACTATGCTGCTTTGACTTAGAAGTGAATACAATAATGATGTAATAATATTATGTGCCTGTTAAAAGCAATAAAACAATCAAATTAAAAAGTGAACAAGAATTGCAATGTGACAAAACCAGGTCATTAATGATTGGCAGAAGAGATTCAGTTTCTACTGCTTTCTTCTATTTTTTGTGACAGTGACCTTGATCCTAAGGGCCCCAAATACAATCCTATAGAGGTCCTCCATAAACTCTTCCTACATATCAAGTTTGGTCACAGTCAGTATGTCAACCATAACTGAAACAGTAATTCATTTTTAGTAACAGTGACCTTGACCCTAGGGGGCCAAAAGGCAATCCATGAAAGCTCTGCATAAAATTGTCCTATATACCAAGTTTGGTCACACTATGTCAACCCTTGTTTGTGTTATTCAGTACTAACCATATTTCTATTTCTAGCAACACTGACCTTGACGTAGAACATCATTCTCGGGGCCCAAATCACAAACCTCTTCCTATATACCAAGTTTGGTCACAATATGTAGACCTTGACTTAAGTTATTCAATACCAACCCTTTTTCTTATTAATAGTAACCTTGACTTTGATCCTAGGGGCCTCAAACGCATTCCCATAAAAGGTATCCACAAACTCTTCGTATATACCAAGTTTGGTCTCTTTATGTCAAACCTAGCTAAAATTATTTGATACATAAGGTGACTTTGACGCTGCCCTTCCACCAGCCCGCCTGAACAATGATGCAAGTCATTCAAAAAATTTTTTTTTCCTTTATGAAAATGTGGTTAAGAATACAAGAATGTGCCTGTGAAAAGAAAAATGAAAAAAAATAAGAAAAAAAAATCATTCAAGGGCCATAATTTGTATTTAGGGTGGAGTTATGTTCCTTGTTGTAAGATGGTTGTCAATAAATCAGCGTAAAGTATTAAGTGCATTGAATGAAGGGTATAGAAGTTTTTTATTAAAATCCCAACTTGCCCTAAAACTTTAACCTGCCCTAAAACTTTTACCGAAGTCAATCAGGGGGCCATAACTTGTATTAAGGATAATATGGAGTTATGTAACCTCATTTTGTGATGGTCCTGAAGAATTGTGTGAAGTATTAAGTCAATTGAATGAAGGTTATAGAATTTATCACTAAATATCCCAACCTGCCCTAAAACTTTAATCTAAGTTGCATAGTCAATCATGGGCAATAATTTGTATAGATACTATGGAGTTATCTAACCTCATTATGTGATGGTCCTGAACAAGTGTGTGAAGTTTATTATAAAGTCAATTGAAAAAAGTCACCAAAGAAAAAAGAAAGAAAGAATGACCTGACCCAAAGTATGACAAAGAAATTAGAGTGAGAGATAGGTTGAGAAAGCAAAAGTATAGAAAAGCTGAAATAGCCCCAAAAGGCAAGAATGCAAAGGCAAAAGCAAAACCTGATCCATAAATGAACAAGAGCTGTCACAGAGACAGCACGCTCGACTATTCCGCCGCTTTTCAGTGTAATGATTGAAAAGTTTTGGCGAAACATGCATGGATCACTGTTAGATTAGATTAGATTTCAATGCAATACATGATGTGCGGAGATATTAACATAAATGTGGTTACATGCAAAATTTGAACCAAAATTTTTAAGTGTAATAATAAAGGGCCATTATTTGCCAAACACAGTTATCTAACATGATTATTCAATTAGGTTGGGTGGGTGAATAGCATTGTATAAAGTCTCAATGTAATACATCAAGTAGTTGCTGAGATATTAACCTATGTGTGCTTGCACGCAAAACCTTAACCAGAATTTCTAAGTCAAATAATAAAGGCCTATTATTGGCATTAAATGCAAGGTAGAGTTATCAAACTTGGTTCATTAAGTAGGTTGGATGGTTGGGTACCATTGTATAAAGTCCCAATGCAATACCTCAAGCAGTTGCAGAGATATTAACCTATGTGTGGTTGCACGCAAAACCTTAACCAAGGGGTGACGCCGACGCCGACGCTTTGGTGAGTAGTATAGCTCTCCTTATTCTTCGAATAGTCGAGCTAAAAATGGCAAAGAAAGACAAAGCTTGATCAAACATGGTCAAGAAGGCAAGAATGTCATTATCTGGATATTCATATTCTGAGGAATGGGCTGATACGATGGGTCATCTACTTTGAAATGCAACACCAAGGAGAAATTGATGGTCAACCTGAACAGAGATTCAAGACAGTTCACAGAAGTAAGTATGAATCCGACAGAATTGAAAGACATGTTTTGGGTAATTTACCCCGTAAACAGAGTAGGTTACTCAATCAAAAAAAAAAAACTGGTCAGCTTGCATCTTCGGATTTCTCTAATAATGTATGGGCTACTAAAAGATTAGTCTAATACATGATATGAAATAGAACAACAGTGAAACAGCTGCATAAACATTTAAAAATCATGCCAAACAAGGACACATTTTTTTTTAAATAGAACTGAACTTAGTTTGTATAATAAGTGTGTGTTTGTGTCCCAAGTGTACACAAAATATAAAAAATATATGTTGCCAAGGCCTAAAAAAATAATACATTTGGTTCGGGTTACCTGAACCTACCTACGGAATAGGCGCCGACCCTACCGTTTTTATAGTCAGTTTGAAAAAAAAAAATGAAAAATGAAAAAAAAAAATGAAAAATAAAATATAAAAAATCTCGTTTTTTTTTAAATTGCTTTTTAATATTAAGTGTAAACCTTAAATGCTTATACAGAAGATAGCTTTAACACCATTCTCCAATGATGAAAATTATTTTCTTATATAAAACCTAATAAAAAATAAAAATAAAAAAAAATAAAAGGCCTACCTACCCTACCTATTTTTTTAAGGATGTAACCCTAACCAAACAATTTTTTTTTTTAGGCCCAATGAGAATTTCTATATCTATCTTTGACAAATGTTGAAAAATTGTTATGAAACTTTGGAGATTTCATTGATTTCATACATCATGAGGTTTTGAAAATGTAAAATTACCACTAGAAATGACACTGTAACTGATCTAAACTGTAACTGATCTAATTAAACTTGAAGTGGTACAAATATAAAAAACTGACCCTTTAAAGTACTAAAAGTTTGAATTTGACACTTTTGTTGCTCTATAATGTTGAGCCTTTACTGTTAAAATGTTGTTTATACATATTATTTATAATAAGATTGAGCTAAAACAGATTTAAACCTGTTATTAAATGTATCAAAGTATGGTACTTATTTTACAAAAAGTTTAATATTTTTAATAATTTTTCTTTTCTTGTTTTTGAATGCTCTTGCCCTTTTGATATAGGTAACTAGAACCTTCTTGCTATCTTATTCAATGTATAACTTGTTTGTTGCATGTGGTATATGTATGTGGTATAAAATTTACCCCTTTTTCACGCTGAGGCTTTATTCTTTTTATAAATCTTTTATCAGCAATTTTAAGCAATAAACAATAAATGAGATCACTGTATATTTTCAATTTTATATTAGAATGCTTTTAAAAAACATAGGATAAGCTATTGTATTAGTTTAATACATTGACGATTGACATAAGTTTAATGAATTGACGATTGAAATGAGTTTAATAATCCTGATATAAATAACATAATTGATGAATGTTAATCCAATTGGGAGATTTATTAAGGTGAGATAACTGGAAAGAAAAAAAATGAATGCAGTTTTTTTTATATCTAAAAGTATGATTTTAATGATATGTAATTATTTATAAGATAACGAAACAACACAGACAGACAGACAGACAGACAGACAGACAGACAGACAGACAGACAGACAGACAGACAGACAGACAGACAGACAGACAGACAGACAGACAGACAGACAGACAGACAGATTATATTCACACTCTTAGCATTGAGCAACATAGAATGGAAATATTTTTAGGTATACAGGATCAGAAATAGAATAATCAATATTATATTTTAGCAAGAAAACATTTAGCAAGGAAACAGAAAATAATACACACATTGATATTAAGCAAGAATGATTGGATGAACTGAAGCAAGTTCAATGTCTGTAACTCGGCGTACTTTGCACATCAAGAGAAATGGCAAGGGCAGGTAACTAACCCAGGCTATTTTAATGTATGTTTTGTAAATTGTTGTTAGCGTTAGCTTCGTGGCGGGGATCCCAAAATATTAGATACTATTAATTTCCACCAATATAATGTAGTCTTGTGTATAAGGATTTTTTTTCTGGTTAGTTTTTAGTTTTTCTTTTCTTTTTCTCTTGTTTAAGAAATACGCATTTAAAAAGCAAGGTTAAAGTCAACTATTTGTTTGAATTGTCAGAAGTAGTAACCTCCCCTGACACTATGTTTGAGGGTGATGCAGTCGACATGAATTTGAAGAATTATAAATAAAGCTATAGAAAATGGATAAAAAGTTGTTTATTTCATTTCATTGCCTGTAGAACAGTAATGGGTTTCCATGTGCATAATTGTTTTAGTTTTATCTGAGCTATTTATTGAATTAGAACGCTGCAAAGATGGCACAACGTTCGAATCGAAATCTACTCTACTCGACGGCGTACGTACTTTGTCGGACACTGGTGAAAATCACAGAGCATAATCAGCACAAAATCAATTCCGATACCAAAGAGAGTACGAGTCGAAGAAGTTACATACATGCATATATTTTGGTATCGTATACTTTGAAACAAATACCACATGATAGTGTTGTAAAATCAATTGCTTTTCAGGTTGTGTATAACATGAACAAGGTACGGGCCGACAAGAGTGTGAAACACAGAAATGTGAGGTGGTTTACTACGAAATGATAAACTTTATTTACAGAACTGGCAAAAATGCTTTCCGAAATATGGCATTGGGGGGTGGGTGATGAAGTACAGTTTAATAAGGGATTCCGAATCAGGGGTAGTTCCGAATCAGTCGTTTAAATTTACCTGAAAATATCTGAGAATGACCTGCATATGAAGATTTTTCTTACATATATATTGTGTTTGACGTTTTGTTATTGCTTACAACAATTTTAGAAAACATGTACACATTAAAACTACCTTTGTGTACATGTTTACAAATATCTCACATGGAACAATTTTACTGACGCACCGGTAATGGAAATGCGCTTTGGATGAAACAACATCAAATAAATAGGTAAATAAGTGGTAAGTACTTGTTATTTTGGGTTTTAACATAAGATGGATATTTACTTTAACAGATGCTAGCACCCCACAAAAATATATTGAGAATAAATATTGATTTTTCATTGAAAATGAAAGTTGGTTATTGCAGGAATTCCGGGTCACATGTTGGGGGCTGTCTCAAAGTCTAGTGCATTGTATATTGTACAGTAAATAACGTTCTGGTAAACAATTCTACATTCTTGTGTAAAAATATTTGTTGAAAACTCAACTTTCTACATAAAATCACTTTTTAGTTGCAAGTAAAATTCATATTGAGTGGTTTAAAGCTGCACTCTCACATGTATACCATTTTTACAACTTTTATTTTTTTTTATCTCAGAAAGAGCAATTTTTTGCATAAATATCTGCAAACCAATGATTTAAGATTGCTGACAAAAATCAGATTGTAGACTATTATATTTCCGTTCGAAAATTTATGGCTTAAACCCTTACTTAATACGGTTAACGGTTTAAGAAAAATGCATAAAATATCATTTTTTAACTTAAATATAATCTGATTTTTTGTCAGCAGTCTTATATCACTAATTTCCAGGGTTTTTCGGAAAAATTGGCTCGTTCCAAGACAAAAAATAAGAAATAAGAAAAGTTGTCAAAACGTTCAATCTGTGAGAGTGCAGCTTTAAGAAGTTTAAACCAAAAATACTTGTCTGAAAATTAAATGATAGAAATCATGGCCTGAAGTTTACAGAACATTACTAAGCCATTGGTTCAGTATATAAATTTATGTTATAGTATACTTTTTCATAAAATTTTAAATGTTGCTAGATCTTATACTTAATAGTAGAAGCAACTGATGGCCATGAGGTTGTGGGTTTGCAGGGGCAAACCTCGAAATTGGAAGTTAAGAACTTGTGGTTGCAAATTTGTAGCTCATTTTAGTTAGAAATCATCAGTGAGTATCTTGTAAGTTATTTAGTGTTTTCTTTTTACTTAATTTCTTAAAAACTTAGATGAGTTTAATCACCACATACAAGTACATTTACATACAATTCATTGACACAGTATGAAGTGTTTTACTAAAAGTGTGTTTTATTTCCAATTTCATGGTGAGAGGAACTGTGTATGCTGAAACATGTGGTGATCCAGTACCAAGTACATGTCAGTGGCCTGAGCAAAATGAAGTTACATGGTGATGGTGTGGTGCTTCAATGTCAATACACCATCCAGCCAATGGCATCATGCTTTGATGAAACTGTTAAGAATTTGGAAGATACTGTTGCTGAAATGACATCTGGGAGTGCAATGAACCTTGTGATCAGAAATATAAACAGTTAGATTTACTTTGTATTGAAATTTTATCAGATAATGGGACAATTATACTTTTAGCTTTTCTTTTTTGAATTTTAAGAAAACAGTCAAGGAATTGTGATACCCTTGGCATTTCAGATAAGATAACGTTTAAGAAATTCAAATGAAACTTGGTACACATGTTTCAATAGCAACTTCATTGGGCAAAATTCCAGCTTAGAAAATGAGTGAGTAGTAATGCCCATTTTCTACTATTTTCAACACCATCATTATCTTATTCCATCATATCTCCATTTCATATACACCATGTTTGTTATCTTTATTTGTTACATATTCTTTTTATTTAATTTCTAGTCAGTGACTGGTACTGCATGTGTTAAAGGTATTAACAAAGCCAGTAGACACTGGTTTATATATTCCATGTATATTTTGTCACAATTTATTTTTGTTACAGGTATTAACAAAAAATAAATATAGTTACAAAAGATATTTGTTACATTCAGCCCTACTTCAAATACATTAACAAGATTGATGGCAAAATCGATCATTTTGGCTTTTCACTTGACCACCTGTCTGAAACCCCACATCCTTACTTTAACCCACCAGCCTTACTTTTTCATTTGACTAGGACAAATGATTATGTAAAATAAAGTTAAATATGACCAACCTTCTTATTATTAAAAAAAAATAAAAGTGCCTGTCAATAAGAGACTGCAAGTTCATTATTTCTAACTAGCCTATTTTTTTCTAAATAAAATTCACCCATACACCCAATTTAATTTTTAAAGTCCGCATGAGAATCAAAGATTATTTTTTTTGGCCTTTTCCATGTTTGTTTTGACATGTGTTTGACAGTTCAAGTTGATTTTGAAACGACCCCCAACTTCAGAGAACAGAAGATGCAGTGATTGGATAAAACAGCCTAACATATCACGTGATCCTAAACATCTTCAATTGATTCGGAATTCCTACAACGAGTGTGTATATTTAGACAACAAGATATATGGACTTCAGAAGTCTCATCATTATTTGAAAGTAATAAAAATCTAGTCCATATATATGAGCTCCTGAACATGTATTGTATCATTTAACTGACTATCCTTATATTTATACAGCACTGGATTTGTCCTTACTGATTCGGAATCCCTTAATCGACTGTAGTCCAATTTGTCCTTTCTTAGCTATGAATAAATAAGTGTCACAACTGTAAACACTACCAACCACACAGTTTTGCAGAATTTGTTTATTGTCACAATTTTTCCTTACCACTGATGTTATCATTTTAATCTGATTTTCACTTCAACTCGCGCTCATATTAATATTTTCCCCTGCGTTGCTCTATGGCTATGCGCAGCTTTGCAAAGTTTTAATTAAAAGTAATAAAGGTAGCAGTTATTTTTCAGAAGGCTGTTCATTTGTTCCCATCCTATTAATATTCAGTACAAACTTGGCCAATTATCTACAAATCACTTGATCCGTAATCACATCATGAAAATTATGCTTTACAACTATCTATCTCTGTTTAATGTCAACTCCTCTTCTGAGTGTTACTGACATGAACTGTAAAAGATTTCAAAAGCTATGGTCAATTTACTCCCAAATTTCGTATGCCCTCTTTAAACTTGTGTGAATAGATATTGTATTGAATACAATGTAGCATATAATTACACAATATTAATTATTCGTTTAATTTAGGGGAATTTTCCACATGATAACGAGGCAAGAAGGCCTTCAACCATACGCTTGTAAAGTTTAAATTCAATTTCTCCTGTGAAGGCCATGCTTTGTTTTGCATAAAACATGTGGTTGGTAGTGTATGGGTAAACAAGTGATTCATTTGGTAACAGAAGGAGTTGTACCAACACAAACTCGCTTCACTTCAAAGTAACGCCAAATACAGAGAAGTTGTCCCATATATTAATTATTTAGTCAATAGTCAAGGTAAGGTGTGAGATGGTTATCGAAGGAAACAGAATAGAAAGATTTTGGCATTGTTTCGTAATTGAAACTGTGGATGATGAGTGGTAAAATGATGTAAAATAGGCATGCAATTGTACAAGTAAAAACAGCACTGCTGTTCAAAGTTTTACAAAATAATTTCAAAGAATATTAAACTTTAAAAAACTTGTAAATTTATTAAAAATTAATTGATTTAATAAGTAAAACAGGCATCTTTTATTTAGTAGCAAATATAAGTATTATCATGGAATAGCACTGGTGATGAAAAAAGATGTGTAAATGTAAACATTCCAATTTATACATGTCTAAAATATATTAAGTATACTGCATGGAGCACTAAAATACAATACACATTGACACCTTATTAGATCGCCAAATAAGAATAAGACATGTAAAGTAAAGTATAAATAAAGTATCCAATGGACACTAAGTTGTTCCGGGGTAGTTGCAGACCCAGAAATAAAGCTGACTTCTCTTAGAAGCTTGCTGGTTGTCATTTCTGGGTCGCCATCTTCACAACTTGGGCAGTCTTGTAGGTTGCTTGCTGGTAAATATTAAACAGTTCAATGTACATTTATTTCCAATTGTCGAGAGCAACAAGAGCAACATTCACTGAGTGTTTTAGATTCATAGAAGTAGTTTGTCATAAAGACCTTATATATTCATTTATTTCAGTAATTCTTAATCAGTAAAATATAGAAAGGACGCATTCAAGCAGTTTTCAAGAGAAAAACAGTTACTGTATGTGTCAAATTTCAAGCTAGGCTGATCATGTTTTACTCATGGTTGACCTTGGCTAATTTGGGGGAATGTTTTTCTTTTCAGAAATGCCGAAACTACCAGCCAGTTGTAAAGTGTACATTGTGCAGAGATGAATTCACACCAGGAGAGTAAGAAACTTCATCATCATCACTTGATTGCCTCACTCCACATGGAGTTTATACATAAGCAGGCAGGATTAAAATTAGTTTAAATACTAATTGAGGTTTTTGCTTGTACATTTAAAAACATAAAAAGATACCGTGGTTAATTAAAAAAGATACCGTGGTTAATTATTTAAAAAAATAAGAAAAAAGTCATCATGAAGTTAAGTAACTTTTTGTTCTAATTTCTAGCACAGTAAACAGATTTTTTCCGTGGTAAAATCAGATATATCATAAGATACATAACCTGTACAGAACCTGTCCTACATGAGTTTATTTTCAATTTATTTAAGAATTCTGTAAAGCCTATTTTAACTATTGATGCGACCATATTGTATTACAGGAAAGGATCCACCAACAACAACTGTCGCTACTGTACCAAAAACCTCAAAGTTTATGGTGAGGTAAGAATCTAGGATTTCATATACAAGAATTGTAGGCAGTTTCTAGACTGATTGTTCAAACATATACTTGCAATTGTAGAGGCTTGCAATGAATGTTTGTGTTTGCTTGTTCCTTGTTTTGAAGAAAGATGTTGAGGTATAGTAAAAGTGCAGGTATAGTACTCCTTTTTGTTCACAGCATACAAAGACAGAACTTCGATGTTTACTTAATTAACTCCAAACTAAAATTATTAAAGAAAATAACTTTTAGAATGTGAACATAATTAATAACTATGCTCAACTAAGAATGATTTTGATAAAATATGATAAATATATATATATATATATATATATTTACATATTTCAGCCAGCAGTGTGTAGATTCTGCAATTTGACAGCAGCTTTTGTTGACCATAAGTGCCAGAGGTGCACAGCATATGAGAAGAAGTATGGGACACCTGCACCGTGCGAACAGTGCAAGATGAAGTGTGCATTTGACAGGACAGACAAGAACAGAGCAAAGGCAAGTCAATATGTCAGGAAACATTTAGACCGATCTGACCTGGATCAAGGTTCTCACTTACTCGTCTTGTCAGTCGACTCATTCTTTTGCTTCACCGATTTGTAGGTTTCTGGTTTTATGAAGAAGAATTGTCCAGGTATTGCCATAGTCTTGGTGGCATCCTTGTGCAAGAACTTAAATGATAGCCTTAACTCAGAAAACTGTTAACTTAAATGTATTCACATGAAATTTGGTACGCATGTTTATGAAGGCCATTACTATGGCTTTATAGTCTAGATGTCCCCTTTTATTATCTGGAAAATAAATTATCAATGGCATCGTAGTGCAATGCTGTTGTATAAACAAAGAGGGATGAACAGAGACCTTTTTTCTTAAACTTGCATTTGCTGCTCACCCTTATCAAATTTAAGTGAAAGAACCTTTGCTGATATTGAAGGCATGTAAAGTCACACTAGTGGTTTCACATAATAAGGAACATATAGAAATCCTAGCCATTTATTCAGTTCTTGCATTAAGGGTTAGGGTGGTGTAACCACTTATGTTAAAGTTTGCGTACCACCTCAAATATTTTCAAAGTCCATTGACATATGGCTTTGAAACTTAGCACACTTGTTCACTGTCATGCCCCCAACCTATACTTATGAGGAGGTTACATTGAAATGTAATCTACCAGTGATCCATGCATGTTTCACCAAAACTTTTCAATCCATACACCGAAAAGCGGCGGAATAGTCGAACGCGCTGTCTCTGTGACAGCTCTTGTTTATTGTGCCACCATGCTAGAAAAATAACACCTTGTCATGTGTAAACATAGCAATATTGTTGCAGGTTGATGGGCGACTCCTGTGCTGGTTATGCACTCTTGCATACAAGCGTGTGATTGCCAAGGCCCGGCAGCGACAAGAGGAGAAGAAACAAGGTCTGCGCCCCAATCCAAGCAGCTACGATAAGTTAGAAAAAATATCAAAAGAGGACAGTAATGGAACACCTGCCAGCCGAGATAAAATATCACCGTTTGAGAGCAATTCTCAGTCATCTATTAACGCACAACCTCAGAAAGACTCCTTGACAATGTTAAATCTCTCCGTTGGGGAGAAGTCAACTCCTCCGTCATTTGCGTCATCATTTGACTTTCTCCGTGAACACAAGGAAGAGAAGAGCAATGACTCTTCTGATGTGAAGATAAAGCAGGAAAATAAAGAAGAGTCTCACAAACATAGGCATCATCATCATCATCACCATCACCATAAGAAACATCATAAAAGGTTTGTTGGATTCAGGTATTTACTTATATCTAATTACATATTTTATAAATAAAATGTTCAATGTTGATAGACATTTAGGTAGTATGTCAGAATTCTTCCTACACCTATATTTCTTGACTTAACTTTTTAGTTAGCCTTACCAAGTAAAATTCAGATTAGATTAAGACCAGCAAATATGTTAGAAGTCCTCGGTGATCTGACTTATGATCATTCTAACTGAAGTGATCATCATGCATCTCAGGGCTAGTATTTGTGGCCATTTTGGGAAGATGACCCATACCTTTCAAAGGTTTTGATTTGTTTAAAATACATTTTCAAGGTATCCAATGGGAAAAACCTTAAAGGGACTGGCTCATGTTTTGTTAATGCACTTTTTTATGACGAAAAATGTGTGGCCAACCATTAGGATGTTAAAACTAAGATACGGACACCTGGAATCCTTCAACAAATGTTGATATATGCCCAAATATTTTCTTTGAAGTCCACAGTTTTGAAGGTACACTTTTCAACGAAAGGCTTAAAGGTTAAATTATTCCTCCATTTATGTAAGAGTTTTTGTGGGCAAGCGGTTTTATTGTCTGTATTCTATTTTTTTCTTGGCTTACTGACTTGGTTCGCTCCCCACTAAAACCAAGTTGTTGTTTTTTTGTACTTTATATGTATTTTTTCTGCAATTTCGGTATAAAAGAATGATAATATTAGTGTTTTCAGTTGCATAACTTTTTTGCTCTAAAAATATGAGCAAGTCCCCAAGTCTGATACCTTTGTTGTAGTTTATAATACTTATTTAATGGATGAAAAAAATGAAATAAATACATATTTAGTAATATCTTGCACTTTTTCAGATCTCATAGTCCAAGGTCCCCAAGCAAGCGACCAAGGTTAGAGAACACTGATTCAAATGGCTTGCCGGGCTCTCTGACCCCGAACAAGACGTCAATGCTGGCAACTGAGAAGTCTCCAGTGGACCCAAACAGCTCGGAGCATATCATCGCAATCAACCGGCTGCAAGAACAACTTAACAACTTGAAGAAACAGCTCTCAATGAAGGACCAGCAGCTCTTAGAAAAGGAGAAAAAAGTGAGCAACTCATGAAGATCTACCCATAATTGAGTAATATTTGTACAAAATTGATTGGATGTACAAGGATTAAGCTAGAGGGATCCTTTGGCGAAGATTTCTTTCTGAACTGTCAAACATAATCTCTGTTTTGATCTGAGAGAGAAAGTTTTCTTTCAAACTAGAGAAAACATAACTTGATGGCTCCCTAATTTGTAAAAAAAACTTTTTCCTGATTTAAAATTCTAGCTTAGTACCGTATTTTCTCGACTATAAGACGGGGAAATTGGGTCCCGATTTTTACCCCAAAAGTAGGGGACCCGTCTTATAAGCGAGTCGATAAAATATTAAAAAAAGATTCAAGTCAAAATCAGTAAATTTTTACATAGTGTATTCGTCTATCCAGTATATCGTCTGCTGATACAAGTATGGGGCAATTAAGTAAACAACAACACGAAATCTCTTCACCGCGCGTGCTCTGACGTCACACAGTGTACCGTTATATCTGCATTTTTTCTCATGGCGCGTGTCAGTATAATTAGTTTGACAGATATATCAAATCAATAAATTGGAATCTTAATATGATGTAGGTACCTAACTGTCAATTTGATTAAGCAAACAAATGACAATGCGAATATGAATCCTTTATGTTCGTCGCCAATCAAGGGACAATATTGCCTAAAGCATTATTGCTAAACAAACACCTATTCATGCATCGGCTTTTCGCAGTTATGTTATTGAAGCCATTTATTTTGCCGAAGAACTTCATTGGTGTCTTCAATAAAAAAATAAACTAAAACAAACATATGTTGTTATTGATTAATTATTAAAATTCCGATAAGTAACGACCTGCAAACTTAAACGCGTAACCATGTACTCATTTTTAACCTACCTCCAAATAGAGAGCTCACACGCCATTTTCTTTGAGTAAAACAAAAACAGTTACCGCGAAAGTCGATAATTGTCCGTTGAGCTTGAACATTTTTACACATTAGGAAGAATTTTAGCATTTTAGATTTGCTTAAAAATTGACCCCGTCTTATAAGCGAGTCGAAACAAAAAGCACCAGATTTCATGGGCAAAGTTAGGGGGCCGTCTTATAAGCGAATCGCCTTATAGTCGAGAAAATACGGTACTTATGCAGGCAAATGATTTAGGATTGTTTTATAAAATCACAAAGCTGAAATATTGAAGTATTGAATATTATGAAGAAGTTGTGGGGTCTGTTTAACAACTTCTTGATGTTATTTGGTCGGATTTCTTAAGTTTTTATGATTTATAATAGCCATATTATTTATTTACCATTAACAAGGCATAATCCTTTTAGCTGTTAATTTATTGTTTTACTAACAAAGAAAATCATCTTGCATTCACCAACTGGTTTTAGTCAGACAAAGAAGGTTGTACTGTGCTTGTTTCTGAGTAAGCACATTTCTAGTATTTATTTAAGCATCAGTGTTTCAATGCCAGATAACGCAAAAGACTTTTATTTGAAATGATATGTGTTCTTCGTCTATAAAAACAAGAAAAAAAATTACTAGTACCACTGGACATTGTCCAGATTAAGCTGTTCAATTAGACAGGTTTCATGAACTGTGATTGTCAATGCATGTTTTAGATGACAGAGATCAAGGCCTCTCAGTGGGAGAATGAAAAAAGTTTACGCACCAAGCTGACAGATGTGACGAGGAAGAATTTGGAGTCTTTGGAGATATTACAGGTGTGTGTGAAACCAAGCTGGAATTTAGTGTTTAAATCTTATTGACATGAATTCACAATTATTTCCAGATTTATTAAAGTACCCTGATCATGAGTTAATTGAGTGAAACCTTTCATTCATGTTTATGAGTCATCAAAGGGAGGCACATAGAACCATCCATGGTTTTATCTGTTTAATTTAGTGTAAAACTATGTATTCTGTCACAAACTATAAAATCATTGTGTTTGTTGAAGGGTGTGCAGGGATACTGATAGACTTACACTTATCATACTTGAACATTTATTCAAGATTATTCCTTTATAATTCTAACATGACCTTTCACAGGTGTGATACCTGTGATAGGTTAAGTTAGAATTACAAAGGAATAATCTTGAATAAATGTTCAAGTATGATAATTGTAATTCATCGTACGATCCTCACATGTATTACATGGAAGGTTGATGATCTAGAGAAGAAAATGGACCTTATTTGTTTGTTACAGGGAAAAAATCGTGAACTCGAGAAGAAGAATCGAGACTTGAGCAAGCAGGTTCAGCAACTGTCCAAGGGGAAGAAAGCTGCGCTTCTCTCCTCTGCAAATAACTCACAGAACAACAGCCCAAATATAAGCTCATAGATATTTAGACCTTCTGTTAAGCCAGTTTCCTTTAACGATTTTGGTTGCAACTTGGAAATCTTACATCTTAAGAAAAGTCCCTGGGACCAATTTGGTTTAATCCTATTAATTGTGACTATTTGAAATACTTTGACAATAGGAACAATAGCTGCCCTATAAGCTCACAGCCCATGATGATAGGGCCTGTTCAGTAGGTGGTATATTTCAGCCCACAACAAGCCAAAAGTAGCAGTAACTGTTGTAATTGCCATGCATTGGTAAACCCTTATACATATGAGCCACATGGAACAATTTCAGTTGCTTCTCTTGAAACATCTCAAACTTTTTTTTTTTTTAAACCTAAAACAAAAGGTTAAATATTTTCTTTTAGATGCTAAGATTTATTCAATTTGTCTTGGAACCTTTCCTCAATTTGTTCACCATTTCAATTGTTGTGAACTTAACATAAAAGATAACTAGACAGTACTTATTTTGAGAATTTCATGAAGCAAACTAACGAGAACACAACCCTAACAATTCCAGGTCACAACTAAAATTGTGTAGAAAATTGGTCGCTGACACAGATTTGGTGGAGTTTTGTGGCAATAAAGGACTGTTTATATGTGTCCATTATAAGTATAAAAGTCAGGCAGTAGAAAGTGTGCGTCTCTTTTTGTGCTTCTATTGTTATAAAGCTCTTGTACGTTCAGATATTGTATGTCATTGCCATCTTCATTTCGCTGTATGGTCATAATTATAACACTTTGATTTTCGTCCATGGGTTTACATGGAAATCATTCTACTAGATCAAAGAATATATGTAATTGATATTTTAATGTTCATGCATGGCAAAGTTTGGGATGCAAATATTGGAAAGACAATTTAAGTTAATATGCTAGCTTTATATCTTTTAACACTGGCATTTGATTTTTTGAAGAAATTGCACTTAACCATGTCATAATACATGTAATTATAATTTATCTCGTTTCATAAAAAATCTGTCCAGTAGACTGCATATATAATCATTTTTTATTGATTAGGATAGTGTTTAAGTGATGTGTTCAAAATTGTATAAATTTGTTAAATTTTGAGTCGCCTGCCAAGCATGTAAGACATGTAGGGATTACTTTGTCATGTGTTATTGTCATCCTCATGTTCACACTTTGATATCCATTTGACACGTTTTGAACTTTTTGGTGCAAAGTTTTCAAATGATATATTCACAATGGTCATTGGTCAGTAGTTGACCCCTATAGGTTTTGGGATTATAGTGACCTTGACTCGAAAATTGATGACTGCTCACGGCAGGCGACGCATCTGATGTATGATAATCTTGTTCCAAACATATATTATAGGATTTTAGGGTTAGTCTTTTTTGTGTCATGTCTTTGTTATAAAATACATGTAATGGACACCAGGCTGAGCCAATTTTTTAAAATATATTTTTATGCGGATGAATTTAAAAAAAAGACATTTGTTTTTAATATATATTCAGTAAGATGTATTCTATATTTTAAATATACATTTTAAGAAAGCTTTTTTTGTAAATGTTTAAAAGTATGAAGTATGTTTTACATTTTTAGCAACAATTCTTGTTAAACTTAGTAAAGTGGTGTCTCCTATTTGAAATGTATGTAAAAACATTCTTTAGTTTTAGGGGAAAAAAATGTGACGCCTGTAAAGCATCGCAGACATGTTTTATGTCTAAAAATGTATTTTTATTTTTTTTAAAGACTTTGGAGGTTACATTGCATCATGTAAGCTCTCACCAAGCTGGGAGAGGATTTTAGTTTATTTTTTAAAAAGTGTATTTATAATGTAGATACTTATTTATGTGATTTTATTTTGATTTATGTCTTGTTCAGTACATTCAATTATTTAGGGTTATACCTAATAGGAAAGAAAGGTTGAATAAAGTTCCAACTACAGTTATTGTAAATCTTAAGCATTGCAATTTGTTAAAATATTTAGAAGTTTTTGGATTGGAAAGGATTGTTTTGAAGAAGAAAATTTATTTATTTGACTCAGTTAAAACGAAAGGTGTCCGGCCAAGGTGTAGATCTATGGTGTATTTTGGTGAAATAATGACACCAGAGCATATTTAACTGAAAAAAATCACTTTTATTGACAATTATAAGAGGTTTTTGAGTTAAATATGTACTGGTGTTATGGTTGAACAAATATACACCACTTTTACATTGACTTGTTCTGGCACCTTTGGTTGAAGCATTGTAGGTTGTAAAACAATTAAGTGAGTCATTTTGAAATCTGCTTGAATGTGTACATTGAACTCACAGAACTCAATACTAATGGAAGGAGAGTCCCATGTATAGTTTAGTGTACATATAACTTGGGCTACATTTTTGCTGTGATCAAATGTAATATATATTCTGAACTATTTAAGGAACATTTAAAGGTAAGTCAGGTGCAAATAAAACTTGGTCCGTCAATATATCAAGACAAATTCTTTTTATAATTGCTGCTAGTTTGCCAACATTTCATTTTTGTTTTATGTTAAATTGAATATACATTCTATAGAACATAGTCTTTACAAATTGAACTCTAAAAAGCCAAGAAGCCCCTTAATAAACAATGCTTGCAAATGCAAATTCCCTTGTATGTTAAGATAATGTATGTTCAGGAAAACACTGAAAACTGGGAAGCAGAACAAGTTGAATCACTTGGGCTTTATTTCCATTCATTGTTTTGTAATGTACATCCTGCAACATATTGCGTTAACCTGATGTAAGAATGTAGTTATTTATACAACATAGATAAGTGTAAGTGCTTTGCAATTAAGAGAGAGAGAGAACATGTTTGAAATTACAATTTTGGCATTATGCTTTATAATACAAATTCAATGTATAATGTTTTGATGGTTGTTAAATTGTCTTTAATGTTTAAGTTTTAACCATTTATTGATTTTCATCAGCTTAGTTAACTTTTGCATTTGAGCTACTTCAAAAATCAAAATTGTTGTCCTATAAGTAGGTGCTCTTGTTTAAATGAATCGTTTTAATCTCATATATTAAACAGTTTTGCTTGAGTAGCAGCAGTTTTTATGACTGTGTTAATAATTTAATCCAACAAGATTGAATTATAGCATTTATTGTACTAACACACATACATATATGCTGCTCCATCTTTTATAGCATAATATACAAATTGCACATGTACACATATAGAAGAGGTCATATGGCAAGTACCATTTCAATCTTTGAACTTTCTGACAGTGGCCAAAACTGCATGTTATTACTGACCAAACATAGGATCAAGCACAAAACATCCGAAATATTATTCACACCTGTAGACCATATGTATGAAATATTGAATACATTGTACAAGAAGCATTTCAACATCTTACACGGTCATCAGTTTCATAAAGAAATATCAAATTATTGTGCCAAAACTGTATCAATACTGTTATGTGAACATAATCTTTATGGCAGTAGAATCACCAAATTATTCAATTGCAATTTACTTCTCTTTTTTGAGTCATATTTCATTTGAGTCATGACCAGCAGGGCTAGGTCTTACTGTAGGTATGAAGAAAGCTGGGAATATGATGTAATAGGGACAAAAACAAGGATGGTGTAATATGATTTTAAAGTCCATCATACTTTAAAGGTAGTTTACACCTTCTATTAGTGAATACATGTAATAGCATTCATATGGTGCTCAAAACATTTAAATTTCTACTATACTCTGCTTTTCATCAGGTAGACAAGAGTATACTTAATTATAGGTGCAAACATTTCATTGTTTTACGTTCCTTCAAAGTTTTATTCATCTCAAATTTTTATGATTATAACTAGGGTGAATGCTTTATCAGTGAAATTTTTTAAAGAACAATTGTATATCATTGGTATTTTACTGTGTTTGACTCTTCCACATGTTATTTTTCAATTTGTGAATAAAAAAATATTTTCAATTTTTGGTTTTTCTTTTCAGTCATTTCCCAGAATAGATTTTTCATTTTCGTACACCAGAGTGATGATGCTATGCATATAATAGATTTATCATTATAAAAAATCTGATGAAAGAGAATGAGATTACTGGGTGTAATTTTCTGACAGGCTTATATTTACTAAGGACTCCACACAGTGATATTGTGGTTCAATGCAGATTTATATCCATTCTGGAAATGTATGAGCAATATAATAGTCCCTTACAAAGACAGAATGCATTTCAGAAGACTGAGGTTGTTCTCAGAAAACATTGTTTTGGTAAATGAAGGGGCCTAGCTCGTCTATCATTAAAGCCAGAGCTATGGGTCGTGCTTCACATTTATGCATCATTACTAGTAATGCACCAGTCAATTGTCCCCCCCCAGTCCAGGGGTATAGCGGGATAAATGGGCCATGATTTACAATCCAGGTGGCCCCAGTGCCAAGTGAAAGCGGTGGTTTTGTTTTTATGCTGAAAATTGCGAGGAATAGGCCTTACCTAGGATCTCCTCGGGGTGGTGGGACATTTGATGCAGATTTTACCAGCAGTTAGTCACTGCAGGGTGGGGATTTCACCTGGGATTGGCTTGACCAAAAGTCAAAGTCCCTGCTATGCCCCGGACCTTGCTTAACATGTGACACAAGTTGAATGTTTATATCATGAACAGTTCTTGGATGAACGAAATTACACATAAATGCATAGGGATGACAAAATGCCTAAATTATGACCAGGCCATCATTTCTTTCTTTGAAAAAAAAAACAACCTTCGAAATAAACTTTTATTTAACAACAAAGGACATCCAACATTACGAATGCTATTTTCAACAACAAAGATATTCAGTGATTTACTGATTACAAAAAAAGAAAAAGAACTGAAAGACATGACAGACTTGTAAATGTGTACCAACGTAATTCTAACCACCTTTTCCTGTAGAAACAAAACAAAAACAGCATTGTTACATTTCTTGTTTTTTGCCCTAAGTTGTCAGAAGTCTCAATTTGGAGAGAAAAAACAAACATACTTGCACTCAAAATGAATTGAGCTGGAAAAATACATCAGTATCCATTATCTTCAATAATCACTGTGGGATAAAGTATAATGTGACACAAGTGTGTCAAGCCATCAATTGATCTTGTATGTTTTCATTGTCAAGAGTCCAGTAGGGTACACCTAGAAAGTTATGTCAATCACTGTTTTTCCTCTGCCGTGTTTCTGGCCGACTTTCTCGTACGCTTCTGGCAAGTCCTCCAGCTTGAAAACCTTGTCGAGAACTGGCTGGATCTGGAAACACACACAATAACAATGCCATCTAGTTATATTCAGATATTAAAACAAGCTACAAGAAGATGCTAATGCTCTTCTTTTTTTTTACAAAGGCAGCATAACTGAATTTATTTAAGCCAGGGTTATCGGTGCATGTATGCATTGTCTCCAGCAACATGTGTTCTAAATTTCATGTACATTTCCTGAGTGTTTATTTTCATATATGGTCGAGGTTAAAATTTTTGTATGATGTTGCTGACATTGACGACACAATAGTTTGATCTTTTTTTTCTTCATGAAACAGACGAGCTAAAAATATCACATGTTAACAGAGTACAAATGTCCTCAAGGGAGACAACTTTAATGATGTCTAGTCATGAATTTTGGCAGTTTTTCCCCTTGCATCATTTCATATATTCACTCCCTTGAAATTTCTATAATATAGAAATAAATAATCATTTCAGCTATTTATTCATGCCAGAAAAAATCAACAGTTTCCCAATCAAAAGATAAATGTACATTTAGCCATTGTATGAAAGGGAATTAAGAGATAAATAAAGACATATTATAAAATCAATGATTGCAAAATGTCTTATTTATATGGTAATATATCACTCCATTTTTACTTTCAACATTTTAACTACTTATTCCACTTTTTGCCAATGTATGTTTATGCCTTAAACTAATGAGTAAGGAAAATAATGGGCTTGTAGGAGTACAGGCCTCAGAGTTTCATCTCTGAAGTATTTCTGAGAAGGCACAGGTTGCCCCTGAGTGACCCACCTACATTTGTGGGATGCTCATGGTGTAGTGATCTTGCCTGAACTAATATTATAATCTTGAAATACTCTTCACTGGTTTACATTAACTCCCCTAGAATGCTACAAGGCAGAGCTCGTGATAAATTACAACAATATGCACTTATATGAACATTATTATTCAACATTGACAACTTTGTACAAAATAGTTATTCACCCACTATTCTACTCTTATAATTGTTCTGCAACAATATCAGTATAATTTCAATAAATCCAGTTGTGACTTCAGAAATTATTATCAGTGGAGCTGGCATTTCATCATGAAGATTCCTACAGCCACTTCTAGCATAACTGAAACTAGTTGCTAGAAGCAAGTTGGCATTTCCACTTTCAATTTTCACCCCTTACAATCTAGTAAAAGATATGATATTTGTCACTTTCAATTTCCATTTTGAAAATATACACAAGAAGTCTAAGGAGTTTTTAAACAAGTTACTCAGGGCCAAAAAGGAATAAGTGTATCAGGTTATTAGATTGCACCAAACCTATCCAGCTTGCCAAGAGACGCCTTACATTTGATCAACTTGCCAAGAAATGCCCTAGATCTTTCTCAGCTTGCCAAGTAATGCTTCAAGTCTTGATCAGCTTGCCAAGAAATGCCTTACATATTGATCAGCTTGCCAAGAGAAACGCCCTTCATCTTGATCAGCTTGCCAAGAAATGATTTATATCCTGCTCAAGCCAATAAACATCCAACATCTCAGTTTTAATCAGAACAACTGTATGTCTGCACATTCAAACAAATTTCAACAAGAGGGCCAAATGGCCCTGAATCGCTCACCTGTCACATATTGCACATTCTTCCATTATATACAAATATTGAAAACCTAAGCCTATGAACACGGGGCGTGGCCAATTTTGACCCCAGGGCTAAAGTTTGAACAATCTTAATAGTGGTCCGATAAACGATGCTTCATACCAAATATCTAAGGCCTTCGCCTTTTGGTTTCGGAGAAGAAGATTTTTTAAGTTTTCATCATATACATATATAAGGAAACCCATGACCGCCCGGGTGGGGCCATTTTTTGACCCCAGAGCCAAAGATTGAACAATATTGGTACAAGTCAACTAGATGATATATCATGCCAAATATCTAAGCTCTTGTCACTACTTGATTTTACGTGTGTATCTATATATGTATATTTGTTAATAATTGTTGTATGTGGCCCATATTGAAAATTGGTTTGTGTACTAAATATGTTATCCAGTTTAAATTAAGACGTTACTTGTCTTTTTGAGTTCGGAGAAGATTTTTTAAGTTTTCACTATAACACATATAGAGAAAACCCATCAGCCCCCGGGTGTGGCCAATTTTGACCCCAGGGCCATAATTTGAACAAACTTTGTAGAGGTCCACTAGACGATGAATCATGCCAAATATCTAAGCTCTAAGCAACGTAAGTTCAGAGGAGATGATTTTTGAAGTTTTCACTATAAACATATAGAGAAAACCCATGACCCCCCAAGGGGGCGGGGCCAATTTTGACCTCAAGGCCATAATTTGAACAATCTTTGTAGAGGTCCACTAGACGATGAATCATGCCAAATATCTAAGCTCTAGTCCAAGTAAGTTCAGAGGAGAAGATTTTTGAAGTTTTAACTATAAACATATAGAGAATACCCTACCCCCCCGGGGCGGGGCCAATTTTGACCCCAAGGCCATAATTTGAACAATCTTTGTAGAGGTCCACTAGACGATGAATCATGCCATATATCTAAGCTCTAAGCAACGTAAGTTCAGAGGAGATTTTTGATTTTTTTTACTATAAACATATAGAGAAAACCCATGACCCCCCAGGGGCGGGGCCAATTTTGACCCCAGGGCCATAATTTGAACAATCTTTGTAGAGGTCCACTAGAAGATGAATCATGCCAAATATCTAAGCTCTTGTCCAAGTAAGTTCAAAGGAGAAGATTTTTGAAGTTTTAACTATAAACATATAGAGAATACCCATGACCCCCCCGGGGCGGGGCCAATTTTGACCCTAGGGCCATAATTTGAACAAACTTTGTAGAGGTCCACTAGACAATGAATCATGCCAAATATCTAAGCTCTAGGCCAAGTAAGTTCAGAGGAGAAGATTTTTTAAGTTTTCACTATAAACATATAGAGAAAATCCATGACCCCCCGGGGCGGGGCCAATTTTGACCCCAGGGCCATAATTTGAACAAACTTTGTAGAGGTCCACTAGACGATGAATCATGCCAAATATCTAAGCTCTAGTCCAAGTAAGTTCAGAGGAGAAGATTTTTGAAGTTTTAACTATAAACATATAGAGAATACCCTAACCCCCCGGGGCGGGGCCAATTTTGACCCCAAGGCCATAATTTGAACAATCTTTGTAGAGGTCCACTAGACGATGAATCATGCCAAATATCTAAGCTCTAGTCCAAGTAAGTTCAAAGGAGAAGATTTTTGAAGTTTTCACTATAAACATATAGAGAAAACCCATGACCCCCGGGGCGGGGCCAATTTTGACCCCAAGGCCATTATTTGAACAAACTTTGTAAAGGTCCACTAGACGATGAATCATGCCAAATATCTAAGCTCTAGTCCAAGTAAGTTCAGAGGAGAAGATTTTTGAAGTTTTAACTATAAACATATAGAGAATACCCATGACCCCCCGGGGCGGGGCCAATTTTGACCCTAGGGCCATAATTTGAACAAACTTTGTAGAGGTCCACTAGACGATGAATCATGCCAAATATCTAAGCTCTAGGCCAAGTAAGTTCAGAGGAGAAGATTTTTTAAGTTTTCACTATAAACATATAGAGAAAATCCATGACCCCCCGAGGGGGGGCCAATTTTGACCCCAGGGCCATAATTTGAACAATCTTTGTAGAGGTCCACTAGACGATGAATCATGCCAAATATCTAAGCTCTAGTCCAAGTAAGTTCAGAGGAGAAGATTTTTGAAGTTTTAACTATAAACATATAGAGAATACCCTAACCCCCCGGGGCGGGGCCAATTTTGACCCCAAGGCCATAATTTGAACAATCTTTGTAGAGGTCTACTAGACGATGAATCATGCCATATATCTAAGCTCTAAGCAACGTAAGTTCAGAGGAGATTTTTGATTTTTTTTACTATAAACATATAGAGAAAACCCATGACCCCCCAGGGGCGGGGCCAATTTTGACCCCAGGGCCATAATTTGAACAATCTTTGTAGAGGTCCACTAGACGATGAATCATGCCAAATATCTAAGCTCTAGTCCAAGTAAGTTCAAAGGAGAAGATTTTTGAAGTTTTCACTATAAACATATAGAGAAAACCCATGACCCCCGGGGCGGGGCCAATTTTGACCCCAAGGCCATTATTTGAACAAACTTTGTAAAGGTCCACTAGACGATGAATCATGCCAAATATCTAAGCTCTAGTCCAAGTAAGTTCAGAGGAGAAGATTTTTGAAGTTTTAACTATAAACATATAGAGAATACCCATGACCCCCCCGGGGCGGGGCCAATTTTGACCCTAGGGCCATAATTTGAACAAACTTTGTAGAGGTCCACTAGACAATGAATCATGCCAAATATCTAAGCTCTAGGCCAAGTAAGTTCAGAGGAGAAGATTTTTTAAGTTTTCACTATAAACATATAGAGAAAATCCATGACCCCCCGGGGCGGGGCCAATTTTGACCCCAGGGCCATAATTTGAACAAACTTTGTAGAGGTCCACTAGACGATGAATCATGCCAAATATCTAAGCTCTAGTCCAAGTAAGTTCAGAGGAGAAGATTTTTGAAGTTTTAACTATAAACATATAGAGAATACCCTAACCCCCCGGGGCGGGGCCAATTTTGACCCCAAGGCCATAATTTGAACAATCTTTGTAGAGGTCCACTAGACGATGAATCATGCCAAATATCTAAGCTCTAAGCAACGTAAGTTCAGAGGAGATTTTTGATTTTTTTTACTATAAACATATAGAGAAAACCCATGACCCCCCAGGGGCGGAGCCAATTTTGACCCCAGGGCCATAATTTGAACAATCTTTGAAGAGGTCCACTAGACGATGAATCATGCCAAATATCTAAGCTCTAGTCCAAATAAGTTAAGAGGAGAAGATTTTTGAAGTTTTAACTATAAACATATCAAGTATACCCATGACCCCCCGGGGCGGGGCCAATTTTGACCCCAGGGCCATAATTTGAACAATCTTTGTAGAGGTCCACTAGACGATGAATCATGCCAAATATCTAAGCTCTAGTCCAAGTAAGTTCAAAGGAGCAGATTTTTTAAGGTTTTCACTATAAACATATAGAGAAAACCCATGACCCCCAGGGCGGGGCCAATTTTGATCCCAAGGCCATAATTTGAACAAACTTTGTAAAGGTCCACTAGACGATGAATCATGCCAAATATCTAAGCTCTAGTCCAAGTAAGTTCAGAGGAGAAGATTTTTGAAGTTTTAACTATAAACATATAGTGAATACATTTACATTTTATAGAGATGATCATTCTGACCAAGTTGCATTGAGATTAGGCTAAAATTGTGACCTCTATTGTGTTCACAAGGTTTTTTTACTAATTGACCTAGTGACCTAGTTTTTGACCTAGGCTGACCCAATATGGAACTTGACCTAGCTTATGTTAAGATGATCATTCTGACCAAGTTTCATTAAGATAAGGCTAAAATTGTGACCTCTATTTTGTTCACAAGGTTTTTCTAATAATTGACCTAGTGACCTAGTTATTGACTGCGTATGACCCAATATCGAACTTGACCCAGATTTTATAGAGATGATCATTCTGACCAAGTTGCATTAAGATTAGCCTAAAATTGTGACCTCTATTGTGTTCACAAGGTTTTTGTACTAATTGACCTAGTGACCTAGTTATTGACCGCGGATGACCCAATATCAAACTTGACCTAGATTTTATAGAGATGATCATTCTGACCAAGTTGCATTGAGATTAGGCTAAAATTGTGACCTCTATTGTGTTCACAAGGTTTTTGTACTAATTGACCTAGTGACCTAGTTATTGACCGTGAATGACCCAATATCAAACTTGACCTATATTTTACAGCGATGATCATTCTGACCAATTTGCATTGAGATTAGGCTAAAATTGTGACCTCTATTGTGTTCACAAGGTTTTTCTACTAATTGACCTAGTGACCTAGTTATTGACCGCGGATGACCCAATATCGAACTTGACCTAGATTTTATAGAGATGATCATTCTGACCAAGTTGCATTGAGATTAGGCTAAAATTGTGACCTCTAATGTGTTCACAAGGTATTTCTACTAATTGACCTACTGACCTAGTTTTTGACCCCAGATGACCCAATATCGAACTTGACCTAGATTTCATAGAGATGATCAGTCTGACCAAGTTTCATAAAGATTAGGTCAAAATTGTGACCTCTGTTGTGTTCACAAGGTTTTTCTAATAATTGACCTAGTGACCTAGTTATTGACTGCGGATGACCCAATATCGAACTTGACCCAGATTTTATAGAGATGATCATTCTGACCAAGTTGCATTAAGATTAGCCTAAAATTGTGACCTCTATTGTGTTCACAAGGTTTTTGTACTAATTGACCTAGTGACCTAGTTGTTGACCGCGGATGACCCAATATCGAACTTGACCTACATTTTATAGAGATGATCATTCTGACCAAGTTGCATTGAGATTAGGCTAAAATTGTGACCTCTATTGTGTTCACAAGGTTTTTGTACTAATTGACCTAGTGACCTAGTTATTGACCGTGAATGACCCAATATCAAACTTGACCTACATTTTACAGCGATGATCATTCTGACCAATTTGCATTGAGATTAGGCTAAAATTGTGACCTCTATTGTGTTCACAAGGTTTTTCTACTAATTGACCTAGTGACCTAGTTATTGACCGCGGATGACCCAATATCGAACTTGACCTAGATTTTATAGAGATGATCATTCTGACCAAGTTGCATTGAGATTAGGCTAAAATTGTGACCTCTAATGTGTTCACAAGGTATTTCTACTAATTGACCTACTGACCTAGTTTTTGACCCCAGATGACCCAATATCGAACTTGACCTAGATTTCATAGAGATGATCAGTCTGACCAAGTTTCATAAAGATTAGGTCAAAATTGTGACCTCTGTTGTGTTCACAAGGTTTTTCTAATAATTGACCTAGTGACCTAGTTATTGACTGCGGATGACCCAATATCGAACTTGACCTAGATTTTATAGAGATGATTATTCTGACTAACTTGCATTGAGATTAGGCTAAAATTGTGACCTCTATTGTGTTCACAAGGTTTTTGTACTAATTGACCTAGTGACCTAGTTATTGACCGTGAATGACCCAATATCAAACTTGACCTACATTTTACAGCGATGATCATTCTGACCAATTTGCATTGAGATTAGGCTAAAATTGTGACCTCTATTGTGTTCACAAGGTTTTTCTACTAATTGACCTAGTGACCTAGTTATTGACCGCGGATGACCCAATATCGAACTTGACCTAGATTTTATAGAGATGATCATTCTGACCAAGTTGCATTGAGATTAGGCTAAAATTGTGACCTCTAATGTGTTCACAAGGTATTTCTACTAATTGACCTACTGACCTAGTTTTTGACCCCAGATGACCCAATATCGAACTTGACCTAGATTTCATAGAGATGATCAGTCTGACCAAGTTTCATAAAGATTAGGTCAAAATTGTGACCTCTGTTGTGTTCACAAGGTTTTTCTAATAATTGACCTAGTGACCTAGTTATTGACTGCGGATGACCCAATATCGAACTTGACCTAGATTTTATAGAGATGATTATTCTGACTAACTTGCATTGAGATTAGGCTAAAATTGTGACCTCTATTGTGTTCACAAGGTTTTTGTACTAATTGACCTAGTGACCTAGTTGTTGACCGCGGATGACCCAATATCGAACTTGACCTACATTTTATAGAGATGATCATTCTGACCAAGTTGCATTGAGATTAGGCTAAAATTGTGACTTCTATTGTGTTCACAAGGTTTTTCTACTAATTGACCTAGTGACCTAATTATTGACCGCGGATGACCCAATATCGAACTTGACCTAGATTTTATAGAGATGACCATTCTGACCAAGTTGCATTGAGATTAGGCTAAAATTGTGACCTCTATTGTGTTCACAAGGTTTTTCTACTAATTGACCTAGTGACCTAGTTATTGACCGTGAATGACCCAATATCGAACTTGACCTAGATTTTGTAGAGATGATCAGTCTGACCAAGTTTCATAAAGATTAGGTCAAAATTGTGACCTCTATTGTGTTCACAAGCAATTGTGAACGGACGGACGGACGGACGGACGGACGGACGGACGGACGGACGGACGGACGGACGACGGACGAAGAGTGATCACAAAAGCTCACCTTGTCACAACGTGACAGGTGAGCTAAAAATGAAGTTCATAAACTTTCTAGAAATCTACACAATTCCTGCATACTTATTGCATGTACCCCAAAATCATGACATCATGTTACCTTTCCAGCATCCACAAGTATTGCAACTTTCTTAAGAGCATTTCCATTTGGCATGAAAAAAGCCCATCGATAGCTTGCCAGTCCATTTGTTATTCCCTACAAACAAACAAAACACACATTTAATATAGTTTTATGTTCAGTTTGAAAAACAACATAAATTTCATACAAAATCAGTTAACAGAACTAAGTCTTGTTGTCCAGTATACAACATTTGTCCCAAATGTCAGTGGTGGAAATAAAGAAACGAAATTCCTGTATAACAGACATGCACTTCTAAGTTTTTACCTGGCGTGGTAAAAACAACAATTACACTGTCAAAATTGAACTTAAATCTAAATTTTTGGTATGCAAGAAAAAGTATAACATGTATGCGGGGCGGATGAAAAAATCGGACCACCAGGCTGGTATCTCATCAAGCCTCATTACAGGCTTCCGCACATGCCCTAGGGTCGGATTTTTCTATCCGCCACCCAACAGACCAAGCCTATTAAAATTTCTCAACATTATGTTTTCTAAACATACAGATTAGCAAATACAATGCTATATAAATTCAGGCCCTCACCTTGGCCAGGTTGTAGTTCAGATTGAGTGCTGATCTGGCGAGGCCCGGTATGAGACCATGTTTGTCAGCATCAGGTAGAAGGGGCATGACAAGTGTCACATAGTGATGGTAGGGCCTCAGACGTGCAAGGGTTCGCTCTGTCTCCTCCCCTCCAACCGGGTCAAGCACCAGGTCCAACCTGCAGATCATGGATGAAAAACAATACAAGTAGGCCATGACCTTGGTCATACCATAACTGGGTCATATAGTGCTGGTAGACATGCCAGGGTCCTCATTTTCTCCTCTCCTTTTCTCCTCCTCCTGGATCAAGCACCAGGTCCAGCTTGTAGTCGTTAGACAAGAAGGGGGAAGGGTTGTTTTTTTTGTCCATGTTGATGCCCATTTTCTCTTATCGGTTTTATTTGGTTTTCTTATTCAACTTTAAAGACAAATGGTTCTCAGTAGAGAACAACTACTTGTAAATGAATATACTCAGCCATACTTGCCAATGCCTTTCAGCTCCTCCATGACGTCCTGTGTGCGATAATCTATCACATGGTCAGCTCCAAGGTGCTTCACGAGGGGCACGGCATCTGAAGCCACTGTTGTCACCACCTCTGCACCCCATGCCTTCATCAACTGTGAAATAGACAGTGTATTAGTGGGTAGAAGTAAAAGATGACAACCACATAGGTTACACTTAGGTTAAGAATACATATTACATCTATGGTTAAGTATATTTACACAAGATTATAAAAAGTGTCACAATGTTTCAAGCAATATTTAAATTTCAAGTTTAGAATTAAGTTTGTTTATACAAGAACTTTCTTATACAATTCACAAAAAAACAAAAAGCATTGCTCAAGAGTGAAGCAAGATCTTTCAATGGGAGTTACCTGTATTGCAAAGGTCCCAATGCCCCCAGCCCCTCCATGGATCATCACCCTGGAATGTGAAATCACCTTATCTCCTTACTTTTCACATCTGAAGGATAAACAATGCCTTTCCTGAGTTTATAATAGTTAAATATACTCTGCAAAAAAAATCATGCAAAACACATTTAAAAGATGAATGTTGTACATTATTTTTTATCTTACTATTCAACAATCATATTTGATATGTGTAGGAGTCTGGGGTCAAAAGTGACTAATTTACATCATTTCCACATAATAAAAGTAAAAATTCATAACTTCACCATGGTTGTTATTTGGATAATGTAAATATCAAATTTTCCCACCAAATCTGAAATAGTTCTGTCTTTTCTGTGATATATGTATGATGTTTGATATGTTAGTTCAGTGGTAAGAATGTAATGAATTGGATGCAAACATAGTGAAACAAGTATTCATTCAAGCCCCTATAAGTGCTGTAAAAATAAAACAAAGTGAAAAGCTTTGTTGAAAATGGGCTTATGAATTGTTCAAGATCCACTTCCAACCAAGCACTTCAAGGAGACAACTTCCTGTCAGCATCAGTGTCACTAAGATCATGCAATACCGCCCTTACACTATGTACAACAATCAACCCTTATAGGATGCGACAAATGGTTGGCACTTTGTTGTTTCATTCATGATTCACATTAAAAGTCAACTGAAGAAACAACAGAATACTAACTGACTTTCAGGTAACGATGACGTCATACGAGCAAAATATTGTGCCCCATCATCATTCTTTACATTTGTTTTATTGTTGTTGTGAAATCATTAAGCCTTGGCTTTATTCATGTTATTAGTTTGCTTAATGTGTATATCAGTTCAGTCTTTGGTTAAACATTAACACAGAGAGCTATTATGTAACTGGCTAAGAAGCTCCTTTTATGTGATATAATACAAATCAGACTTGAAAATATCACAAACATTTTTTCAATTATATTCGCACTACTTTATTGGCCAAATTTATTCAATGCCAAAAAATAAAATCTAAAAGTATACACAAATCAGATTTTTAATAATGAAACAACTTATGATACTAGCCAAACGATGTCTATCATACCATAAAAAAACACTTATTAATCCCAAACTTTATCCATATAATTAAATATAATTATATTCCCTAATACAAAGAGTACTTCCTCTCATGCAATATGCCAAAATAATATCACACCTTTTATCCCTGGCCTTCTGTTCGCTCATTTCACCACAGGTTACGAGGGCAGCCCAACTTGTTGTTGCTACATATGGGATTGAAGCCGCCTCAATGTGTGATAAACTTGTCGGCTTCTTTGAGATCTTCACAATAATCAAAATCATACTGTAATTTCTCAGTTATGTTTGCAATGTGCAGTTTTTATGTGTAAAGCTGATCCTTTCTATTGCAAATAAGAACATTGATGCTAAGTGTATCAGGATTCTGTCAGTATCAAGCAAATTACACAAACATTCACTCAAAATGTAACTTTTAAAGAAGCAAACCTAAATGCAGATACCCAATTTCAGTAATTACTTCATTCCTACCTCATCCTCGGAAGTGACACAAAACTGTGAGTGTGTTCCCTGTCTCTGGGCTGCCAGGGCTCCCCATACCTGCATATAATAAGAATTATTAATTACAATTCATTTTCTCATCTTCATCATACTCCACTGCAATGGTCAATATAATTTGCATTAGTATTGAGTAAAAATGCAATTGCAATAATGACGAATAATATTCAACAGGTCAGGGGTAAATGCTTTGTAATTAAGTTTAGTCATGGTCAGCCATTTATGACAAAATATCAATTTATCAAAAACTTTAAAGGAGAATTTGTATTACAAACTTCATTTACCTCATCACCGGGCTTGAACCTAGTGACACCATGTCCAGTCTGGGTGACAACCCCGGAGAAATCTCGCCCCAGGGTGAGGGGAAATTCTGACCCAGGTCCCCCGCCAAGCCAAGTACGCATCTGGTTTATAATAGTACGACCATAACCTCCTGCAGATAAATGGTTACATTAAATGTTAGAGCAAAATTATGGTAAGAATGTTCTTTGTATCAAAAGAAATTCATGTGGGCGAGTTGAACAAAGTCAATAAAAAAAGTTGTGCAATAATTTAAGATATGGTAAATTTTCAACTTCTGATCTTAATCCTAGGGTCAGAGTATCTTTATTCACTGTTTCATTAAGGATAAGAAGGATATCAACACATATTTTTTCACTTTTTACTAACCTCTCATAACCACATCAATGGGGTTGACACTAGCAGCATGAATCTCTACGAGAATTTCCTTGGGTTTCTTTATTTCAGGAACCCTGGCTTCAGTGGAAAGGACAAGCTCTTCATTGCCTTCAATGAGATATTTTGATAGATTAAAAAAACAACACATTAATGCTTTCTTTACTGTTGAAAATAATCCCTTGGTTCATTTATTTTTAATTATCTAAAAACTTTCTTTAGTTGAAAAATCCTCTAAATATTTCCCTGGAATGACTAGTTGGAAAACATATACAACTTATACCAAAATCACAATGGTGATTAACACTGAGGCATACTTGAAGTACAACATGGTTAGGGTTATAAATGAGTATTGTACATGTAGATGTGCAGTTAAGTGAGTCATCCTCTATATTACAATTTAGATTTACCTCCATATTGGTGTATTTGCCAGGCTTTCATTCGTCGTCTGGACTTTCTCTGTACATTGATAGTCCCTGTTGAGTATAGCCTTTCATGGACATGGTGGATGTTTTCTTCAAGGCCCTGTGGCAGCCTTCTCATAAAAACACACCTCAAACATTGCAGAGGACTGAGAATCATGCTTTTAATTTTTCAATCTGTAATTAAAGTTGCTTATTATTAGAAACAAGGAAACATTGCACGCATCTTCTTATATAAATATTTATTAAATATGTCACTTGTAGGCAGCCAATACAAGGATTTCATCTAGAACCTCCTACTATCAAGTCAAATGCTAGAGTACCTATTAATGAATTAAATGAGCTAACGTGCCGAGCATTTCCCCATACTCCAGCCTTTGCAAGTTACAACCATGACACATACATAATAAAGACTAGTTGACGCCTGAAAATGATTACTGGTAGAGCTGAATTAGCACCTGAAAACAGGACACATATCACAGGTGTGGATTTACTTATTTAACACTGCCAGCACATTAAGCTGTCAGCTGACCGTGTAAGTTGTAACATGATACCACATTGGGCGCCAGATGTCACAATAGGATTGGTTCAAAAGTCAAACATGTGACATATAAATTTATACTAACACCTAAAACACCTAATGTACTGTAGTACTGACAAATTGAGACATTCTGATTATTGATCTGTAATTCAGTTGATATCACTATTTCAGAGATAAACCACTGTCGTTTAATGGGAATTAAATCCTGAATTTGTGTCATATGTTCTATACAAAATTTAGTGGCATTTAATGCACCAGTCAATTGTAACCACAGCACCCCCAGGTCCGGGGAATAGCAGGGACTTTGACTTTCGAACCAGCTAATCTCCGGTAAAATCCCCGCACTGCAGGGACAAACTGCTAGTAAAATCCCCGCTAAAAGCCCCTACTTCCCGGGGGCATCTCAGGTAAGGCCCATTCCCCTCTATTTTCAAAACCACAACATTCACTCGGCACTGCAGGGCCACCTGGAAGGTAAAAACAAAGCCTATTTCCCCTGCTATCTCGGTATACCCCTGGACCTGGGAGGGAGGGGGGCTGTGGCTAAAACTGACCGGTGCATAACAGTGTTTACGCTAAAGCCAGTAAAGGTATATAGGTTTTCTTCATATTTATCAGAGGGGTCACTCAGAGTTACATCTATCATTATGTATAGCATAAAATAACAATGAATTACTGCAGTTTAAAAATGTCAGGCGTAAATTAATAGATAAATCTGGATAAAATTATCAATAACTTTAGAATTGATGTCGAATTTTACAGGTCACATGTCCAGATTTAATAATTAATTTAGGCCTGACGTTTTCATTGAAAGCAGGAGTTCATTCAAACGATAAACTGAACTATTATCTGATATAGAAGACTACATATAACTACATTTGATGCATTACTTGAAAAAAAAACTAGTTTAATGATGCTGGCATGTAGCTGAAAACTCAAATGAACAAATTTACATAATACAACATCACCTTCAAGTAAATCACAACAAACTTGTCCTTGACCTATTGTTGCCGGCGGTGTCAACGTAAACATTGCATCGTGTGATTACGTATCTCTGTCGTGGCCGTAAGTACTGTTGAGTTCGGTAAGTTTTGGAATTCATTGTTTGTTTTCAATAAATACATAACACATATTTGTCTGTACAGTATTCGATCGTGTTAAATTGATATGACCGTATGTATAATGATAATTACTCGTGTATATGTACTTCATTATTGGTAGTGTACGTATTCATGACCATACTTCCATAAAAAAGTCGATACAGTACAGACTACAGTACCAGTACCGTTTGGTTTTAAAGTAATATGCTCTTACAAGTGTAACATGTACGGGCGTGCTCGATGATTTAATATAGTATCAACCAACTTCACTCAGAAAGAAGCTTACCGACTTTTAACAATATTTAATATTAGGCCGAGTTATCGTAAGATAGATCAATACTTAGTAGAGTAACCTAGCTATGATTACCAAAATTGGTACCAGTGGTACGGGTTGACATGGGGACGATTGCTCTGCTACCATGCCACACCCCTATCGCACCGCCAACCCGCCCCTGTCCCAACGGCCCGGACTACCTGTGAATGTTGTATCAGTAGTAGGATTAAAAGCATTAAAGGTAAACATGTACAAAACCGTATACATTGGAATGATAACTCATTATATTATCACTAGATCTTTGAACACGGCCGCCTTTTCGAAACTGAGTCCAAACGCACGTGCATTGGGACAAATTATTTTATCTTCTCATGAATATTCATTACTCAGCTTACTTCTTGCCGCTGGCTCCGTGAACAACTTAAATATATTCACTAATAATTACATATGCATTGTTATAGTCTACATATAATGAAAATTAGGGTGCAAGAACCACACAAATTATTGTTCAAATAAGGTGTGGTAAAGGTTTGTGCGTTCTCACTTAAAGTAAATCCGGGCTATATTTGATCTTTGGTAGTGTCGGTGCGTCCGAGTTTGAGATACAAATGAGCGTGACGCCGGTGTTCCTTTTGGAGTGATAGTTACATATTTCTATTGAAAAGCACATGTTTTAATTGTACATGGCGTATACTGCATTTATATGCAAATGTACCTGCGTCACGGTATAAGATTATTACTTAAACTGAACCTGACAAATGAACGGCCTCATCAATTTCCACTATAAAAAATATGCCGTTGTACAATTATCCATGTACATTTTACACCCTGACGTAACCATAATATTTACATGTTTTAGGAACGCTATGTAGAAGAGACTAGCTATTGCTTAAATGAACCATAAACGATGGTGTCACGACGAAACAAGGCCAAAACCTTTGCTGTCTTCCTACTATGGATAACGAAGGTAACACATACAGTGTTGTCTACAATCATTATCTGAACAAATCGAACCGTTATCACAATTGTATATTTAGAGATGGTAGTGTTAAGTTTTGATGCTCAGTGACGATGGCAATGGTCCAAGAGCTTCAAAAAAAACTTAAAAAATGTAAATCAAAATATATTTTACAAGATACAAGAATCTTTATTTAAAGTCGGGTATGTGATAACAAGAAAAATTAGCTCAATGAGCTATTTTCCGACATGAATAACAGACATGCATAACATATAAAAAAATAGCACATGTTCAGTTTCCAACGACGATCATTCGTTTATTTGGTCGTAAAGTTTTGGTACATGTGTATTTGTTACAAATTTGTCAAATACAGATTAACTTGATATTAATTATTTCAGTACATGGTCATAACCTTTTTAATCATTACTCGAAGCATGTAACATGAATAATCAAAACAAGTCCTTTCAACTTTAGATCAAAGTTATTTTTGTTTCAAAGGGTTTGTACCTGGAAGCGCTAGGACCTGCTATGATAGATCTCCGTCTCATATACGCCACAAACTATGCGTCCGTGACGCGCGCTGTAGCTGGCCGTGGCGCGGGCTGCTTTATTGGTGCGGCGGTAGGGGGCGTATTGATTGATAGGTGGCCGAGCCTCCTAGAGCTCTGGTGCGCCGTCTTCACCACGGTGGCGGGCCTTGGCGTCTCTATGGTAACTTACCTGCCGTCAATCGATCACGTGTGGCTCCTCTATCTTCTTCTCGGTGCCGCCAGCAGCATCGTCAACATTGGTGCATATCCTTACTTACTTTCATAGTCTTAAATATTTTTAAAGTCAATTTTTTATTAAATCTTATTGCATTATAAGATTGTATATTCACTTTTTTATCGGATGCTTGATTTGTGTTATACCATCGGTTCCGCCGGCTCCGGCCTTGTCACAAACCTTGGCCAAATTCACACGAAACTAAGAAACATCTGATAAATGACACTGTGCGTACGTATTGCGATGCCAGTAACTCTTGAACCGATAATTGTCGGCTGAGAAAAGCGGGCGTGCATTGACAGCCGCTTGTGGTGCTAGTGTTTCAACTTCATGTCGTTGTATTTCAGCGGGAACGAAGCTTGCTCTTAGCATGTGGAAAGAAAAAAGTTCCATCATTCTGCAGTTGCTACATATGGGGTTCGGGGTTGGTGCCCTGCTCGGTCCGCTCATGTGTACCCCGTTCCTCGCCGTGATGGAACAGACCGGAACGCAACCCGTTAGGGTCGTCACAGAGTCACGTGTGCACGTGGCATTCCTCCTCATTGGAATAATTACTTTACTGGTCGCTGTGCCGTTTTATTCATTCCAGTTCACAAATCACAATCATAGTAAAATTAAGAATGATTCAAAAACAGAACCAATGATAAGAGTGACATCTACTAGTAAAACTTGGAAAGATCATATAAATCCCGCATCCTATGCAGACGGCAATTTCACGTTCGGTGCATGTGTTTTTTTGTTTATTTCGTTTTACTTCTTCGTTCTCTTAGGCGGTGAAAAGACGTACGTAAGTTTTGTGAGAACAATATCAGTGGACGTGTTCAAGCTGGGAAAGAACGAGGCCTCTTACTTGAACTCCGTATTCTGGATGAGTCTGACCGGCGGTAGGTTTGTCGGATCGTTCGTTTCGCATTTTGTGAGTACTCGGGCCATGATTACCGTCATGGTGTTACTGAACGCAATATCGTCCACGCTGTGCAACATGTACGGACTTACGGACGCTCAAGTGTTGTGGGTTTTCACTGTCCTGGAGGGCTTCCTTATAGCGCCGATGTATCCGCTTGGTGTCGCCTATTCGAACAGTTTGATCAACTTATCAGGCTTTTGTCTGATGTTGATTGCGCTGATGGGCGGCCTTGGTGATATGATATTCCTGTGGTCCGCCGGCCGCGTGTATGACCAGCAGGGCGCCCCCGCCATCTTTCGAATGGTGAACGCCGCCTTCGCCCTCCTTGCCGCCGTGCTGCTTGTTTTCCGGATAGCCACGCGCTCGTGCACTACTCATACAAAGTAATTATAGACTACAGCATCGACGTAAGTGCACGATTACGAGTAGCGGACTTAGAACTCGCTTGTGAGCTAGTATAATTTGATAGGGACTACACACATCGACAGACACACGACCAGACAAGTTAAATGGCACCAATATGTAAACATTACCATATATATTGGTTTAACATGATTTGAAATACAAGTATTTCAGCAGACATGTAAAACTCTATAGTGATTTGTTGAATGTACAACCTCTGTCTCAACTCAATTCTATAGAGCAATTCTCTCGTCAAAAAATAGTGACTACGCAGTTTGTTACAAACTCATATTTCAGTTCTTAGTATGGAGTTATAGGGTTTAACATTGATACCATTACAACACCAGCGGAAGTGACGTGTTTATTGAGTAAAACATCGTAACCCGGGCTCTCACCTGATTTTAATGAGCGTATAACCTTTTCTATTTCTGATTTATAGAATTATTTTGCAAGTGGTAAAAAATTGTCATGTGGGTTGTGTGGTCAGTTGTGGTATTCTAGTTCTTTTTTTCAGATTTTACATCAATATCGTTCTGTTTTGACGGGTCTCCTGGGACATTATTGAAATTTATTTCTAAACCATCGACTACATTTCATCAATGTAATCATTATATGTATCATAATTGTATTGTTTCGTTGCAAATATCAAAATTTGACAGCTATTCTTTTTTTTAAAAGCTCCCAAAAAGCTTTATTTTCACAGCACTGTCGCTACAACGTTCTACAGGTAGCTTTTGCATGTTTATAATTAACGTACGGCACGTGTGCCTGTCCCCTTGGTTCACCATGTAGAAACCATATGTATCTATACCGACGCGATTGCGCATGTGCGGCCTAAATTTCCGGGGACCAGTATGATTTTACTCCTTTGTTGATGTTGATCAAAGGGAGATATTTCTCACCCTCGCGAATAATGTTGACTAAGGCGGAGTTCATCATATCTGGGTCTAAGTTTTAAATTGTGAATTTTTCTTACATCAAAAATTTGCCTTTCGCTGTCCTTTTTATAAAACAAAGTTTGCAATTATCAACCAAATGCCATAGTCAACAATAAATTAGCATATAAACACTTCAAGTATCAGAATTGTCTCACCTCTGCCATCTAATAAATGATATACGACTGTTAAATTAAGCTAACACTGTACTACACTTTTCTCAAATATAATTACAGATAAATAAGTAAATTAGAATAGCATGTTAATTAAAAGTATTTATTATAGGATACAAATGGGACCAAGTGCTTTTCAATATGACCGCCCCGATAGCTCAGTGGTGCTTCGGGTGCGAACGGTCGTGGGGTCAAACCCTGGCCGCGTAAAACCGTAATATGGTAACAGTACCTCCTTTGCCTAGCGCTCAGCATTAAAATGATTGTATTCTGAAAATGGTGTACTCACAGGTGTTCGTCACATTGCTTGAATACAGTAATACATTTTTTTTTATTTTTTTTTTTTTTTAATATTTCTTATCTTTATTTTTTTTTATTATTATTTTTTTTTCGGTCAAGATAGTGAATACATGTCATTTTAAAAATATTCTAGAATTTTTCATGAAAGAAAATTAGTTTTATATATAAATAAATATAATTATATTTATTTATATTTAATACTTTTTTTTTCAAGAAAAATAGTGGAATAATTTTTTAAATGACATCAGTATTCACTATTTTGAACAAAATAAATAATAATAATAATAAAAAAATAAAAAATACGAAAAAAAAATGCATTACTGTATCCAGGCAATGTGACGAGCACCTTTGGGTGTACTCAGTACTCACTGCTAGTTAAACCCAGGGAAGTTATGTACCGTGTATATAGGTGCTTTACACCGAGGACTTTAATGAATAAGAGGTCTCTTTGCAAAGAGCTAGGGTTCGCACCCAGGAATCTTGTACCTCATTCTGTTTCTCCAAGTCAGCTTATATCGGGATTTGACTTGGTATTGCATTCAATTCTATCTCACTTCTCTTATGGTATTGTAAAACACGATTCAAGTCGTAATTTATTTATTTTTATTAATTATCGTTTGTCATTCATTTCCAGACGAAATTTGTTAAAACAAACTACTTCAAGACGCCCTTTGATGCTTTGCACCAATGGCCTTTCTTGTATAATTCGTTTTATTTAGCGTGCATGTATAGGCCGTGCAATTGAACACTTTGTTTAAGGGTAATACTTGCCTTTGGGTTCGAAATCGAATGATAGACAGTTCTTATCGTTTAACCATCTGTTTTCAAGCAATCGGCCATTGCAATCGTCGTCAATGTGAACGCTACTGCTGGTGTAATTTATTGGCCATACTGAGGGTGTATGTAGATGTTCACAAATCAAAATGACATTTGATCATCCTATATCTTAATACTTCTTTTTATAAACAAAAATGTTTAATGAAAAAGTCGTGGCTTCATGGAGTAAATGTTGATATCCATAGTTGTAGCCAATAATCAATAGTGGCTAAATTTTAAATAATAACAACATAATTATTGCTTCACCTGTTGGAGCGAGCACATTTTCCCTCACAACACCATGGAGCTCGAACGTCCGGTCCTCGTGCTGTCTCTTCATCAAGTTATGGTCAAGAAGTTTCTTTACAACAAATTGCTTCACTCTCGAAATCGAATCTGAAATAATCGTTTTCATAAATAGATCAGTAGACGTATTGGTATAGTGAAGGTATTTCAAGTCGATGTCATGAAATGATCATAAAAGATGCGTATACATTATGACAATCCGTTAAAATAAACTACAAGAACATTAATATTCAATGTACATGTTTTGCACAGATCTTGAAGTGCACACATGTATGACTCTATGCCTGCAAAATGTGGGTGTATACTCTTCGTCATTTTTATTTTTAGATATTTTTTTTATTTTTGTGAGGCCTTGCAAAATCCCACAGTTTCTATTCAATTGAAGACGAGGAGAATGCTGACCAAAATAATGGACCTCTTTCATCCCTTTGGCAGTTTTATTTCACAAGTACTGTATAAAATAATATTATATACAATTTTGAATAAACAATTGAAACCATATAATAAAAAATAAAGATTTCTGTTCAAATACCTCAACTACCCTATTTTTCGACCATGTTTTTGTCAACAAAATTACTTTATAAGATATAAATCTCTTGCGGTATGTCATTTTTTTAAGTTTTATTTTTACTTGAAGGCCACACGCGCATGAGAGATAACACACATAAATATAACTACACCGCATGAAACATCAAACAATTATATTAGAATGTATATATAAAGGAAGATGACCCAATTAACATGCAACGTTATTATTTGTGCACTCAAATCCGTGTATGTTTATTAGTACTACAATTACAATTACAATTTATGAAGTTCAAAATGTTTGGATAGCGATAAAGATTATGATGAATATATTTACGTCTTTAATTTTTTCAAAGGCTTACAATTAAAGCTGCACTCTCAAAGATTGACCAATTTGACAACTTTTTTCATTGTTGTCTCAGAATCACCTCATATTGGCTTCCATGCTTTCAATTTACACATATAAGATTATTCACAGTCGGATAATTCATAATTGGTTGGAAAAATGCCGAAACTTTCATTCTTCTTCAAGCGTTAGTGACGCTTTTAGCCATAGAACGTCAAATTTCGAGCGTAAATATTTAAAACTGAGATCTGATCTTTTACCCGCACTCTTATATATCACCGGTTTTCAGACATTGAGTCAAAATTTGGCAAAAAATGAAAGTTGTCAGAACGGTCAATCTGTGAGAGTGCAGCTTTGAAAAGAGAATGAGACTCGGTGCCTATGTCTTGTCTATTACATAGTGTACACAATCTATTTGTCTTCCAATACCATAAACTGAAGCATCTAAATTTTTAAAAGAGCAATACCCAAGTATTTCGGTAAATAATTGTATAGTAGATAATTCTCCGTTCAATTTAATAAATTCTATCGTTAAAACATTTTGAAGGATCATAAACATTGCTTCAGTATATTTCTAGAGTTGATCATACAATTATTATTTCACTTTGATCTTTAAATAATTAAGGTTAGGTATAATCTGAAAAACGTTAACGTTGAACAACCAATGATATCAAAAATATTCCTTATTTTGGCAACATATTCACAGAGAAAATACTTTTTTGATGTGCAGGGGACTCTTATGAGTAAAAGCGAAGTGTTACCGTTTCCTCTGTTGAGAATGGCAAAGGTTGAATCTTCAGCTATGGTCGCGTCCGGTCCAGAACGGGACAACCGCTTGAAACACGTCTGTATCTCTTCATCCAGCTGCTTAAAATTTTCACCCAGCTTTTCTGATGTGAACAAAAGCAAATTGACATTTAGAGATATGTAGAAAAGGTTTTCGGTGTACGTTTAATAATATGTTGTTTTTTGTTTGTTTGTTTTTACAAAAAAAAGTATATTGTTATGTAAACAACGGAATAAACTGAATGATGGAAATTGTTGTTGATTTTTATGTAACACTACTGTCAGTATAAAACGAAATTGTGTAGGGATAATAAGACTAAACTGACTTGCACATTGACATTCACTTGCGATAACACGGTGTCAGTTTTTAATGACTTGAACGTGTTTGCCCATACGATAAAAATACAAATGAAGCTAGTATAAAATTTTACCCATTCGCTCGTCAGATGGACAGTTAAAGGGACTAAGGCAACGCCGGCGACAGGAAATCATGAGTTCGAGCAGTTCCCGCGGCTCCAATAAATAATCGTCTTCTAAGAGTAGCACACCTAATTATAATGAAAGCAAATGCAAGACCCTACAACCCATCCTCTCGTCAAACGGGCGGTTGTAGTGTCCAAAGCACTGCCGCTGACATGTACATGAAGTATGCCTAGCGGCCTGGCGGCCTAGCGGCGTGAAGTGTGCGGCCTAGCGGCCTTATTTTTTCCTATTTCAGATTGATAATTTGTGCATTCAAACAGTTAATTTATCATTGTTTGAGAAGAAAACGGATATAAAAATGCCCTGAATAGAAAACAATCTATGGCCGCTATGTTAATATGATAAAAACAATGATTAATCATTGTTTTCCAAAAAATGCATGAACAATAGAAATAGGGAAAAATTTGGCCGCTAGGCCGCCAACTTCACACTGCTAGGCCGCCAGGCCGTTAGACCGCAAACTTCACGCCGCTAGGCCGCTAACTTCACGCCGCTAGGCCGCCAACTTCACTTACATGCCGCTGACAGGAAATCATGGACTATGGCAGTTCCTTCCAAAATCTTATATCATCTTCACGAATTATCGGGCTGATAGTTATCGGGACTGAGGCAGGAGATTAAATAGCTCTGAATTCTGACCATATTACCGCACCTTTAACATGGTCTTACAATGTAACATTGCTTGCTGTAAGCACGTTTGTTGTCTTAAAATTAGAGAACGATCTGACCAATTATGTTAAAACTTTCTGGATAAATAAAAATGGTCAAGATTTGATGACATTTATTTGTCAATAAAATTTTGTTTTTGACAGGATACACGTTAACTTATCCAGGCATGTACATCAATGAATTGATCTATCTCACACACTTGTCTTCTATAAAACATGTAGAGTACCATATGCAAAGTGAAATTTCGATTTCCCATCTATAGCATTGCTTGTGGGGAAATACCCATGGTATTCCAATCAAGAAACTATTCAGTCGTAAGCTCACATTGCTTTTCGAATGAGATATTTATGTTTCGGTCAGATCTATTTTTGTTTGTCCTGAAATTGTTTGTAAAAGTTGAAAAAATCGGGTTACACTATTACATCTCCTGGCATTTATAGCCACCAGGACCACCAATGGTCGAAATACAGGAGTCCGTATAGCTACTTTTACATGGATCGAAAGCGGCATTTCAAAATGCAGTTTGTTAATTATGGCAGAATGTCATTTGATTAAGTTTATCAAATTTGAATCAGCTTGAACAAATAACGAACACATATATCAACGCACCAGCTGTAATGGCGATTTGCGGCCGACCTTCGCACAGTTTCGCAACTCTCTGTAGATGGACGTTGTGCATCTCGCGATCCTCTAGTTCGCAGTCCTTGTAGTAGTTGTTTGTCACTTCGTGGAGCAGGCACATGACGGCGTCGTCCCCTAGCGGGCGTACCTCGTGATCTATTACAGTCTTTTGTGTGAGTTTTAACTTAATGGACGTTGTCAGCACGATTTGCAATCTAGAACACACGCTGAGAGACATATTCAGAAAGTCAAGAAAGTTGTCTTTTAGAGGTGATTGCATAAAGGAGTCCACGTTACCGAGAAATAACAGCACGTTCTCGTCTTGCTCGGCCACAACATCTATGAACCATTCTTTAAAGAACTCACACACGCGTTGGTCGCTGAGTTTTTGTTCAACGGCTTGAAAGTCTTTTCCAAATGACTTGCACATATTTTTGACCCACGACTTTTGGGAAAAGTTGCATTGAACGTCAAGTTTAACGTCTTGATACAAAAGCTTTCTCTCGCAGTCATCGTCACTCTGTATCCTTCTAATAAGTTCTTTAATAACCCTGGACTTTCCAACCTTTTCGGATCCGTTTATCTGGATTAATCTATACCCTGCCTTCAACTTGGTGTGACGGAAAAGAGCCTTTAAATCAGTGTCGCGACCTACAAGCGAACACGGCGAACAATGGTGCACATTCCCCATCTTTATAACTTATCACGACAGTAACTTGTCGATGACTTAAACGAGGTATTTACCATGGCGATACAAAATCATTGCAAAATGATTACTTAAAAACGTAACAAAATCCTGACCTCTGCATTATATTAAATTCCCGTTATACCTGACACTTAAAATGAACTGTATTGTTCGATTATGAATTGAAATGATTTAAACGTACGAAAATCATGATCCTCCTCCTTTAGATACATGGCAACAATGTTTTATTCGACATTTTCAAGTGCCCTGCTCGGTCCGCTCATGTGTACCCCGTTCCTCGCCGTGATGGAACAGACCGGAACGCAACCCGTTAGGGTCGTCACAGAGTCACGTGTGCACGTGGCATTCCTCCTCATTGGAATAATTACTTTACTGGTCGCTGTGCCGTTTTATTCATTCCAGTTCACAAATCACAATCATAGTAAAAATAAGAATGATTCAAAAACAGAACCAATGATAAGAGTGACATCTACTAGTAAAACTTGGAAAGATCATATAAATCCCGCATCCTATGCAGACGGCAATTTCACGTTCGGTGCATGTGTTTTTTTGTTTATTTCGTTTTACTTCTTCGTTCTCGTTGGCGGTGAAAAGACGTACGTAAGTTTTGTGAGAACAATATCAGTGGACGTGTTCAAGCTGGGAAAGAACGAGGCCTCTTACTTGAACTCCGTATTCTGGATGAGTCTGACCGGCGGTAGGTTTGTCGGATCGTTCGTTTCGCATTTTGTGAGTACTCGGGCCATGATTACCGTCATGGTGTTACTGAACGCAATATCTTCCACGCTGTGCAACATGTACGGACTTACGGACGCTCAAGTGTTGTGGGTTTTCACTGTCCTGGAGGGCTTCCTTATAGCGCCGATGTATCCGCTTGGTGTCGCCTATTCGAACAGTTTGATCAACTTATCAGGCTTTTGTCTGATGTTGATTGCGCTGATGGGCGGCCTTGGTGATATGATGTTCCTGTGGTCCGCCGGCCGCGTGTATGACCAGCAGGGCGCCCCCGCCATCTTTCGAATGGTGAACGCCGCCTTCGCCCTCCTTGCCGCCGTGCTGCTTGTTTTCCGGATAGCCACGCGCTCGTGCACTACTCATACAAAGTAATTATAGACTACAGCATCGACGTAAGTGCACGATTACGAGTAGCGGACTTAGAACTCGCTTGTGAGCTAGTATAATTTGATAGGGACTACACACATCGACAGACACACGACCAGACAAGTTAAATGGCACCAATATGTAAACATTACCATATATATTGGTTTAACATGTTTTGAAATACAAGTATTTCAGCAGACATGTAAAACTCTATAGTGATTTGTTGAATGTACAACCTCTGTCTCAACTCAATTCTATAGAGCAATTCTCTCGTCAAAAAATAGTGACTACGCAGTTTGTTACAAACTCATATTTCAGTTCTTAGTATGGAGTTATAGGGTTTAACATTGATACCATTACAACACCATCGGAAGTGACGTGTTTATTGAGTAAAACATCGAAACCCGGGCTCTCACCTGATTTTAATGAGCGTATAACCTTTTCTATTTCTGATTTATAGAATTATTTTGCAAGTGGTAAAAAATTGTCATGTGGGTTGTGTGGTCAGTTGTGGTATTCTAGTTCTTTTTTTCAGATTTTACATCAATATCGTTCTGTTTTGACGGGTCTCCGGTGACATTATTGAAATTTATTTCTAAACCATCGACTACATTTTCATCAATGTAATCATTATATGTATCATAATTGTATTGTTTCGTTGCAAATATCAAAATTTGACAGCTATTCTTTTTTTTTAAAGCTCCCAAAAAGCTTTATTTTCACAGCACTGTCGCTACAACGTTCTACAGGTAGCTTTTGCATGTTTATAATTAACGTACGGCACGTGTGCCTGTCCCCTTGGTTCACCATGTAGAAACCATATGTATCTATACCGACGCGATTGCGCATGTGCGGCCTAAATTTCCGGGGACCAGTATGATTTTACTCCTTTGTTGATGTTGATCAAAGGGAGATATTTCTCACCCTCGCGAATAATGTTGACTAAGGCGGAGTTCATCATATCTGGGTCTAAGTTTTAAATTGTGAATTTTTCTTACATCAAAAATTTGCCTTTCGCTGTCCTTTTTATAAAACAAAGTTTGCAATTATCAACCAAATGCCATAGTCAACAATAAATTAGCATATAAACACTTCAAGTATCAGAATTGTCTCACCGCTGCCATCTAATAAACGATATACGACTGTTAAATTAAGCTAACACTGTACTACAATTTTCTCAAATATGATAACAGATAAATAAGTAAATTAGAATAGCATGTTAATTAAAAGTATTTATTATAGGATACAAATGGGACCAAGTGCTTTTCAATATGACCGCCCCGATAGCTCAGTGGTGCTTCGGGTGCGAACGGTCGTGGGGTCAAACCCTGGCCGCGTAAAACCGTAATATGGTAACAGTACCTCCTTTGCCTAGCGCTCAGCATTAAAATGATTGTATTCTGAAAATGGTGTACTCACAGGTGTTCGTCACAGTGCTCGAATACAGTAATACATTTTTTTGTTGTTTTTTTATTTTTAATATTTCTTATCTTTATTTTTTATTTTTATTTTTTTTTTCGGTCAAGATAGTGAATACATGTCATTTAAAAAATATTCTAGAATTTTTCATGAAAGAAAATTAGTATTATATATAAATAAATATAATTATATTTATTTATATTTAATACTTTTTTTTTTCAAGAAAAATAGTGGAATAATTTTTTAAATGACATCAGTATTCACTATTTTGAACAAAATAAATAATAATAATAATAATAAAAAAATAAAAAATACGAAAAAAATGTATTACTGTATCCAGGCAATGTGACGAGCACCTTTGGGTGTACTCAGTACTCACTGCTAGTTAAACCCAGGGAAGTTATGTACCGTGTATATAGGTGCTTTACACCGAGGACTTTAATGAATAAGAGGTCTCTTTGCAAAGAGCTAGGGTTCGCACCCAGGAATCTTGTACCTCATTCTGTTTCTCCAAGTCAGCTTATATCGGGATTTGACTTGGTATTGCATTCAATTCTATCTCACTTCTCTTATGATAGTGTAAAACACGATTCAAGTCGTAATTTATTTATTTTTATTAATTATCGTTTGTCATTCATTTCCAGACGAAATTTGTTAAAACAAACTACTTCAAGACGCCCTTTGATGCTTTGCACCAATGGCCTTTCTTGTATAATTCGTTTTATTTAGCGTGTATGTATAGGCCGTGCAATTGAACACTTTGTTTAAGGGTAATATTTGCCTTTGGGTTCGAAATCGAATGATAAACAGTTCTTATCGTTTAACCATCTGTTTTCAAGCAATCGGCCATTGCAATCGTCGTCAATGTGAACGCTACTGCTGGTGTAATTTATTGGCCATACTGAGGGTGTATGTAGATGTTCACAAATCAAAATGACATTTGATCATCCTATATCTTAATACTTCTTTTTATAAACAAAAATGTTTAATGAAAAAGGGGTGGCTTCATGGAGTAAATGTTGATAAAAACACTCGTGGCTTCTTAAAGTAAATGTTGATAAAAGCAGTAATGGCTTCTTAAAGTAAATGTTGATAAAAATAGTCGTGACTTCTTAAAGTAGCTGTTCATAAAAACAGTCGTGGCTTCTTAAAGTAAATGTTAATAAAAATAGTCGTGGCTTCTTAAAGTAAATGTTGATAAAAGCAGTCGTGGCTTCTTAAAGTAAATGTTGATAAAAGCAGTCGTGGCTTCTTAAAGTAAATGTTGATAAAAGCAGTCGTGGCTTCTTAAAGTAAATGTTGATAAAAGAAGTAATGGCTTCTTAAAGTAGATGTTGATTAAAACAGTCGTGGCTTCTTAAAGTAAATGTTAATAAAACAGTCGTGGCTTCTTAAAGTAAATGTTAATAAAAATAGTCGTGGCTTCTTAAAGTAAATGTTGATTAAAACAGTCGTGGCTTCTTAAAGTAAATGTTGATAAAAGAAGTAATGGCTTCTTAAAGTAGATGTTGATTAAAACAGTCGTGGCTTCTTAAAGTAAATGTTAATAAAAATAGTCGTGGCTTCTTAAAGTAAATGTTAATAAAACAGTCGTGGCTTCTTAAAGTAAATGTTAATAAAAATAGTCGTGGCTTCTTAAAGTAAATGTTGATTAAAACAGTCGTGGCTTCTTATAGTAAATGTTGATAAACAGTAGTGGCTTCTTATAGTAAATGTTGATTAAAACAGTCGTGGCTTCTTAAAGTAAATGTTAATAAAAATAGTCGTGGCTTCTTAAAGTAAATGTTGATAAAAGCAGTCGTGGCTTCTTAAAGTAAATGTTGATAAAAACAGTCGTGGCTTCTTAAAGTAAATGTTAATAAAAATAGTCGTGGCTTCTTAAAGTAAATGTTGATAAAAGCAGTAATGGCTTCTTAAAGTAGATGTTGATTAAAACAGTCGTGGCTTCTTAAAGTAAATGTTAATAAAAACAGTCGTGGCTTCTTAAAGTAAATGTTGATAAAAGCAGTAATGGCTTCTTATAGTAAATGTTGATAAAAGCAGTCGTGGCTTCTTAAAGTAAATGTTGATAAAAGCAGTCGTGGCTTCTTAAAGTAAATGTTGATAAAAGCAGTCGTGGCTTCTTAAAGTAAATGTTGATTAAAACAGTAGTGGCTTCTAAAAGTAAATGTTTATAAAAACAGTAGTGGCTTCTTATAGAAAATGTTGATAAACAGTAGTGGCTTCTTATAGTAAATGTTGATAAACAGTAGTGGCTTCTTATAGTAAATGTTGATAAAACAGTCGTGGCTTCTTATAGTAAATGTTGATAAACAGTAGTGGCTTCTTATAGTAAATGTTGATAAACAGTAGTGGCTTCTTATAGTAAATGTTGATAAAACAGTAGTGGCTTCTTATAGTAAATGTTGATAAACAGTAGTGGCTTCTTATAGTAAATGTTGATAAACAGTAGTGGCTTCTTATAGTAAATGTTGATAAACAGTAGTGGCTTCTTATAGTAAATGTTGATAAACAGTAGTGGCTTCTTATAGTAAATGTTGATAAAAACAGTCGTGGCTTCTTATAGTAAATGTTGATAAACAGTAGTGGCTTCTTATAGTAAATGTTGATAAACAGTAGTGGCTTCTTATAGTAAATGTTGATAAAACAGTAGTGGCTTCTTATAGTAAATGTTGATAAACAGTAGTGGCTTCTTATAGTAAATGTTGATAAACAGTAGTGGCTTCTTATAGTAAATGTTGATAAACAGTAGTGGCTTCTTATAGTAAATGTTGATAAACAGTAGTGGCTTCTTATAGTAAATGTTGATAAAAACAGTAGTGGCTTCTTATAGTAAATGTTGATAAACAGTAGTGGCTTCTAATAGTAGATGTTGATAAACAGTAGTGGCTTCTTATAGTAAATGTTGATAAAAACAGTAGTGGTTTCTTATAGTAAATGTTGATAAACAGTAGTGGCTTCTTATAGTAAATGTTGATAAACAGTAGTGGCTTCTTATGGTAAATGTTGATAAAAACAGTAGTGGCTTCTTATAGTAAATGTTGATAAACAGTAGTGGCTTCTTATAGTAAATGTTGATAAAACAGTCGTGGCTTTTTAAAGTTAATGTTATTTAAAACAACAATTCACCAAACACCGATAGAAATGTATGGTAAAATAAGGGAAATATTGTAACTTAAAGGGACTGTAAACCAGATTTGCACCCAAAAAAGTTTTTTTCTGTAACGAATCTCAGGACAAATATCTAATAGAATGTGTTACGCTTTGATATCATAATTGTAAAAAAAGTACCAAAATGTAAAAAAAAAATTATGTCGGAGACCGGGTTCGAACCCGTGTCGCCAAAATTGCAGTCCAGCGTCGTATCCATTGAACTACGACGGCTTACTCTAATTGGGTGATATAATTAAGCTAAACACCTACCTCGGTAATATCACGTGATAACACCGACTAGCCAACCATGCATAAAGAATAAATTCTACCTGGTAGACATACCCGGTAATCTTTTTTAATGGTCAAATACTTCAGTTAGTAAGTTTCAATGCATTTTACACATCGATGCCAAGTTTATGTCAGTGTTAGACAAACAAAAAAATCGCTATTTTATCATACGGAGTACAGCCCCTTTAAGTCGCATGTGATGTTGAAACATAAAAACGCAAGTAAAGGGATAGGTCTATCTTTATAATTAAAGAATCAATTTCACGTTATACTTAAATTGACATGCCTGTACGAGCTTCAATGCGTGTATGGAAATATTCAAGCCAACGACGTGGTTTACAACAAGTTATGGCAGTACATGTATCGTAAACCGCTAAAAATAGCAACAACTAATGGGCTGCTCTAAACACGACTAGAGATCAAATATCGACATAAGTATGACATATGTTTACAAAACACCTCATATGATGACAAAAGAACAAATTATTTACATTAAATAGCATTTAAGAAATACAATGTAAACACGTTTTAGCGTAAATTTAGGTTTTGCATATTTGTCTTTTACGTCGATGCTAGACGCACACACCCAAAGCACCTGTCCGAGGTGAGGGCGAGTGGCCCGGTTTGGAGTGCAAGAGAGTTAATTTCCGGCCGCACAAGTGCAATACTTGACTGCGTTTGAATTGGAGGCGCTTGTCCCTGCGGAAAAGGTCGAACATAAGGGGATGGGGATGTGCCGCGGCCCATCAGTTCACCGGCCGGATGTTCATCGAGGCATAAACGACGGGACTCATACGCAGGCAGTGTGGGATCTATAGTGTGGTAGGAGGGAGGCTGCTTAGCGCAGACGGCGATCGACACAGCTACCGGCTGGATCGAACTAGATGTATTTGAGAAAGGAGCAGCTTTGTCGTCAACAGAAATAGTTCGTCTACTATCGTATCTTAAATCCTCAAGAGTGTTCATAACATGAGATTTTTCATGCTCTTCTGGTAGCAAGGAATCCTCCGGCGTGGAGGAACCCACTTCCTCCTGTTTACCAAGAATGTCTCTCGTACACGTTGTCTCCACGAGCGTGAGATTCCCTTGGCCGTCGGCTGCGTACTGCCACGCCGCCTTCTCCTCATGTTCCTCAGCCACGCGCGGAGAAAGCGGCGACCGGCTGTACCTCTTACCGCCAGCCATCTGTCAGTGCAAATATTACAAGTTGAGCATTATGGTTGTTATGTAACAATATTGCATGCATGAAGCTCATGTTTTTAAGTATTTGATGTAATACAATTATGTTTATTAAAATAAATTATTTCAAATTTGTTAGCACAGCAAATGGCTATCAGCATCACCTTGTTTATGATGCAGTACGACAACAAAATCGGACTTGAAAATAAATACACATATTTTTCAGTTATATAGCATGTCGCTAGACGTTTTTCGACGAGAATGAGATTTACACGTCTGAAGTAAAACTCACATTCATTTCCTTGAGTGCAGTTTCGTTGAGTCTGCCTACATCTGCAAACAGAAAGGATCACAAAATGCGAAAACTAAGCGGTACTTTTATATGATCAATTTATACGTGTTTTTGCGTCTTACCTTAGCAGAGACAGTCGTATGTACTGTACTACATGTCAATACCATCAACGCTCATCTTCCTATTGCAATGCCACATCCCTTATAGTTACTATTTTGGTATCAAAAATGAAAACAACTTTTATGATTGATCATACAAACCAATCTTAAAAGCGCTATAATATAACAACTTAAACAAAGCTGTAACCCCGGTCAATACAAAAACTTACCCTTCAATGCAGCCTCGAGGAGGCGTGGCTCTCTCAGTTCGTCCTCGGTTAACGTCAGTCCGAGTTTCAGGGCATTCGTCCGTGCGACCAGGACGCCCTCTTCTGAATCCGAGTCTGAAAGGGGAATCATATACGTCTTAAGATAGTTATTTTTGAAAATCATACAGTATGATTTCAAGATGATTCTGCACATGAAGACGACTATTAGGATGAGAGGGGGGCTACGACGACTGTGATAAAGGTGGTGGCAGTGGTGGTACTAGCTGCGGTGATAATGACAATGATCAGTAAGATAAAGTTGACGATAATAACGACGATTTAAATCGATGAGGTAGAGGGAAGATCACACGGGGGGCGAGGACGGACAAGGCTATACAAACAATGTTATCCATAGTTGTAGCCAATAATCAATAGTGGCTAAATTTTAAATAATAACAACATAATTATTGCTTCACCTGTTGGAGCGAGCACATTTTCCCTCACAACACCATGGAGCTCGAACGTCCGGTCCTCGTGCTGTCTCTTCATCAAGTTATGGTCAAGAAGTTTCTTTACAACAAATTGCTTCACTCTCGAAATCGAATCTGAAATAATCGTTTTCATAAATAGATCAGTAGACGTATTGGTATAGTGAAGGTATTTCAAGTCGATGTCATGAAATGATCATAAAAGATGCGTATACATTATGACAATCCGTTAAAATAAACTACAAGAACATTAATATTCAATGTACATGTTTTGCACAGATCTTGAAGTGCACACATGTATGACTCTATGTCTGCAAAATGTGGGTGTATACTCTTCGTCATTTTTATTTTTAGATATTTTTTTTTATGTTTGTGAGGCCTTGCAAAATCCCACAGTTTCTATTCAATTGAAGACGAGGAGAATGCTGACCAAAATAATGAACCTCTTTCATCCCTTTGGCAGTTTTATTTCACAAGTACTGTATAAAATAATATTATATACAATTTTGAATAAACAATTGAAACCATATAATAAAAGATAAAGATTTCTGTTCAAATACCTCAACTACCCTATTTTTCGACCATGTTTTTGTCAACAAAATTACTTTATAAGATATAAATCTCTTGCGGTATGTCATTTTTTTAAGTTTTATTTTTACTTGAAGGCCACACGCGCATGAGAGATAACACACATACATATAACTACACCGCATGAAACATCAAACAATTATATTAAGTAAGCCGTTTAACAGCAAAACAAACACATAGATATAAATATATACGACACACGCAATCGTATTTAGAATGTATATATAAAGGAAGATGACCCAATTAACATGCAACGTTATTATTTGTGCACTCAAATCCGTGTATGTTTATTAGTACTACAATTACAATTTATGAAGTTCAAAATGTTTGGATAGCGATAAAGATTATGATGAATATATTTACGTCTTTAATTTTTTTAAATGCTTACAATTAAAGCTGCACTCTCAAAGATTGACCAATTTGACAACTTTTTTCATTGTTGTCTCAGAATCACCTCATATTGGCTTCCATGCTTTCAATTTACACATATAAGATTATTCACAGTCGGATAATTCATAATTGGTTGGAAAAATGCCGAAACTTTCATTCTTCTTCAAGCGTTAGTGACGCTTTTAGCCATAGAACGTCAAATTTCGAGCGTAAATATTAAAAGCTGAGATCTGATCTTTTACCAGCACTCTTGTATATTACCGGTTTTCAGACATTGAGTCAAAAACTGGCAAAAAATGAGAGTTGTCAGAACGGTCAATCTGTGAGAGTGCAGCTTTGAAAAGAGAAGGAGACTCGGTGCCTATGTCTTGTCTATTACATAGTGTACACATTCTATTTGTCTTCCAATACCATAAACTGAAGCATCTAAATTTTTAAAAGAGCAATACCCAAGTTTTTCGGTAAATAATTGTATAGTAGATAATTCTCCGTTCAATTTAATAAATTCTATCGTGAAACATTTTGAAGGATCATAAACATTGCTTCAGTATATTTCTAGAGTTGATCATACAATTATTATTTCACTTTGATCTTTAAATAATTAAGGTTAGGTATAATCTGAAAAACGTTAACGTTGAACAACCAATGATATCAAAAATATTCCTTATTTTGGCAACATATTCACAGAGAAAATACTTTTTTGATGTGCATGGGACTCTTATGAGTAAAAGCGAACAGTGTTACCGTTTCCTCTGTTGAGAATGGCAAAGGTTGAATCTTCAGCTATGGTCGCCTCCGGTCCAGAACGGGACAACCGCTTGAAACACGTCTGTATCTCTTCATCCAGCTGCTTAAAATTTTCACCCAGCTTTTCTGATGTGAACAAAAGCAAATTGACATTTAAAGATATGTAGAAAAGGTTTTCGGTGTACGTTTAATAATATGTTGTTTTTTGTTTGTTTGTTTTTACAAAAAAAAAGTCTATTGTTATGTAAACAATGGAATAAACTGAATGATGGAAATTGTTGTTGATTTTTATGTAACACTACTGTCAGTATAAAACGAAATTGTGTAGGGATAATAAGACTAAACTGACTTGCACATTGACATTCACTTGCGATAACACGGTGTCAGTTTTTAATGACTTGAACGTGTTTGCCCATACGATAAAAATACAAATGAAGCTAGTATAAAATTTTACCCATTCGCTCGTCAGATGGACAGTTATAGGGACTAAGGCAACGCCGGCGACAGGAAATCATGAGTTCGAGCAGTTCCCGCGGCTCCAATAAATAATCGTCTTCTAAGAGTAGCACACCTGTAACAGTCGTATTATTATAATGAAAGCAAATGCAAGACCCTACAACCCATCCTCTCGTCAAACGGGCGGTTGTAGTGTCCAAAGCACTGCCGCTGACATGTACGTGAAGTAAGCGGCCTAGCGGCGTGAAGTGTGCGGCCTAGCGGCCTTATTTTTTCCTATTTCAGATTGATAATTTGTGCATTCAAACAGTTAATTTATCATTGTTTGAGAAGAAAACGGACATAAAAATGCCCTGAATAGAAAACAATCTATGGCCGCTATGTTAATATAATAAAAACAATGATTTATCATTGTTTTCCAAAAAATGCATGAACAATAGAAATAGGGAAAAATTAGGCCGCTAGGCCGCCAACTTCACGCTGCTAGGCCGCCAGGCCGTTAGGCCGCAAACTTCACGCCGCTAGGCCGCTAACTTCACGCCGCTAGGCCGCTAACTTCACTTACATGCCGCTGACAGGAAATCATGGACTATGGCAGTTCCTTCCAAAATCTTATATCATCTTCACGAATTATCGGGCTGATAGTTATCGGGACTGAGGCAGGAGATTAAATAGCTCTGAATTCTGACCATATTACCGCACCTTTAACATGGTCTTACAATGTAACATTGCTTGCTGTAAGCACGTTTGTTGTCTTAAAATTAGAGAACGATCTGACCAATTATGTTACGATCGTACAAAACTTTCTGGATAAATAAAAATGGTCAAGATTTGATGACATTTATTTGTCAATAAAATTTTGTTTTTGACAGGATACACGTTAACTAATCCAGGCATGTACATCAATGAATTGATCTATCTCACACACTTGTCTTCTATAAAACATGTAGAGTACCATATGCAAAGTGAAATTTCGATTTCCCATCTATAGCATTGCTTGTGGGGAAATACCCATGGTATTCCAATCAAGAAACTATTCAGTCACATTGCTTTTCGAATGAGATATTTATGTTTCGGTCAGATCTATTTTTGTTTGTCCTGAAATTGTTTGTAAAAGTTGAAAAAATCGGGTTACACTATTACATCTCCTGGCATTTATAGCCACCAGGACCACCAATGGTCGAAATACAGGGGTCCGTATAGCTACTTTTACATGGATCGAAAGCGGCATTTCAAAATGCAGTTTGTTAATTATGGCAGAATGTCATTTGATTAAGTTTATCAAATTTGAATCAGCTTGAACAAATAACGAACACATATATCAACGTACCAGCTGTAATGGCGATTTGCGGCCGACCTTCGCACAGTCTCGCAACCCCCTCTAGATAGTCGTTGTGCATCTCGCGATCCTCTAGTTCGCAGTCCTTGTAGTAGTTGTTTGTCACTTCGTGGAGCAGGCACATGACGGCGTCGTCCCCTAGCGGGCGTACCTCGTGATCTATTACAGTCTTTTGTGTGAGTTTTAACTTAATGGACGTTGTAAGCACGATTTGCAATCTAGAACACTCGCTGAGAGACATATTCAGAAAGTCAAGGAAGTTGTCTTTTAGAGGTGATTTCATAAAGGAGTCCACGTTATCGAGAAATAACAGCACGTTCTCGTCTTGCTCGGCCACAACATCTATGAACCATTCTTTAAAGAACTCACACACGCGTTGGTCGCTGAGTTTTTGTTCAACGGCTTGAAAGTTTTTTCCAAATGACTTGCACATATTTTTGACCCACGACTTTTGGGAAAAGTTGCATTGAACGTCAAGGTTAACGTCTTGATACAAAAGCTTTCTCTCGCAGTCATCGTCACTCTGTATCCTTCTAATAAGTTCTTTAATAACCCTGGACTTTCCAACCTTTTCGGATCCGTTTATCTGGATTAATCTATACCCTGCCTTCAACTTGGTGTGACGTAAAAGAGCCTTTAAATCAGTGTCGCGACCTACAAGCGAACACGGCGAACAATGGTGCACATTCCCCATCTTTATAACTTATCACGACAGTAACTTGTCGATGACTTAAACGAGGTATTTACCATGGCGATACAAAATCATTGCAAAATGATTACTTAAAAACGTAACAAAATCCTGACCTCTGCATTATATTAAATTCCCGTTCTACCTGACACTTAAAATGAACTGTATTGTTCGATTATGAATTGAAATGATTTAAACGTACGAAAACCATGATCCTCCTCCTTTAGATACATGGCAACAATGTTTGGTTTGACATTTTCAAGTGGTTAAAACTTAATATGACACCCTCGTATGGCCCTTTCACTGCCTAAAAAACTCAATTCAAATAAATAACCGTATGAACTTTAAAACACATGTTCAGCGTAAGTATTAAGTACTCCGGGATGGCGAGCAAACGCATTTCCCCGTCTGAATCATCCATACAAAAAACTCACCCACTCTCTTACAATTTTCATGGCAGAGGTCATCCGTAACGATATTATCAAAACGCTTCTAATCCTCGTTTAACATTGCTTATTATTACATTATCACTTCCATTGTTTCTTCGAAAATCATGAATGTTTTTAAACGCAGCTCCTAGTGCGTAGTTTAACAGAATATATGGTAGCGTACATTCTCTCGATTAATACCGACCCGAGTGAATTTTAAATGTGTACTATATTCTGACACATACAAGGAAGTATTAATAGATGTCCACATTTATTAAAGTTAAGTTGTATCAAGCAACGACGAACTGTATTAAATTAACCATTGAAAGGAAAGTTACGACATAATCCTTCAATAAAAATCCGTGAATATAGTCCAAAGCATGGGACTCCTTTTGTATAACGTTTTCAAACTATTATTCCATGTGACATAAAACCACTTGATTCACAATCTATCTGTTTTAAATAGTTGAAAATATAGCACAAGTTCTTAAATAAATCAAACCACAATCACAGCAGACGTTTAATAGTATACACCCTACAAGTGCATGAACATCAATTGTGCATGCATTCTAAGTGGTAAAAAGCCACTCTATTTATAGAAGAACGATGTCACGTATTTCCTTCCTGTCCATTGGTATTGTTCATGAAGTACAGATAATGATAGATGCTATATTGTCACTCATTTTGATCAAGGTAATCATTAAAAATATACTACTGAAAAAAAATCTTAATGTTCAACTTTGTTGAGTAAAAATTTAGGTTGTCAATAAAACCCAGGTCAAACCTGTCGCAAATGTTTCTAATTCAATGTAATGCATTTGGTTATCTTTTTACCTTATGTATTTTCCATTGGTCGAAGTCCATGGAGTTTCCCAAATGTATTTTGAATATGAACTAAATGGCATTGTTCTATGTAGTCGCGTATTCATGCCAATCTGTACAAGGCAATGTCAACTAAATTGCACCAAAAATAATAATGTAATAGATGGTTTGTGCTATGAGAAATAATCAAAACACATATTTCCTAACAATAAACCATTTAAACACTTAACATTCAAGTACTTCCTATTGCTAACTGTAATCAAATTTACAACAACTTAAACAGCTTTGGGTACAGTGTTATAACAATAATAGAAGTATGCACAAATAATACGTTTGCAAACACATTATTGTATAAATAATATACATGTATTACACTTAAACTACAAATAGTGCTTGCAGGATTCATTCAAAGTGATTGGTTCCTACAGACAATGCAGATATTTATACTGATCAGTGGCGATAAACGTCCTGTAACAGGCCAGGTTGTAGTTTCACCATCAGGAAGAAAACCCAAAGCCTTTAAATTATTTGCGAAAATATCAACACAAAAAGGGAGATTTTTAAAAAAAAGTTATAGCAATGGAGCTTGAAACTTTAAGTGACGCCTGTGCTAAAATACAAATAAAGAAAGAAACTTACAACAGTCCATGAACAAAACAATGGAGGAGTTAATGGATGCAAAAAAAGAATTTTGTTCCTACAAAAGGAAGTCTTATTGAAAGTGTGAACTGGTAAAAAATTCAGCTCCTTTTTCGAAACAGAAAACAAAACTCTGGTCATATACATCAGTATTTAAACAAATTTAAAATCATTTATTTCATTAGTATTCGACTTAAAGCACGATCTCAGCTCAATTAAAAGTCTTCGAAAATGAGCCGCATCTTTTCTATTAAGAGTATGGGATATTTTTAACTCAGTTCACACTCTAGTTCGAGCGATGTTCCGTGAATGCCAGCAAGCCTATTTCCACCAGAATTCAACTAAGCACTATCCCCCCGCGTGGAATCCTTGTCAGTCCGCTCCAGACTGCTGGATTTTCCTTCGTTTAGATTGATACTCAAATGGACATACCCATCACAGCACACATCTTCTGTAGTGGCCTTCATTGCTCCACTATAGCCTAAGTTATAGTATTTGTCTTACGCTAAATGCATTTGTTAAAAGGATTCCAAAATTTTCCCCCAAAAAGATTGTCTGAAATTCACACACTATAGGCTGTTGAGTTTAGCTATTGTCTTGTCTTAAGGGTGATTAATGCGATGGTTTTAAATCTGTTATTTCACTATAGTGGAAGCGGTTTGTCCCACAACTGGTTTGCCTTCAGACTTCGCAATGCCGCAACTGAAGGTTTGCCCAACTGAACGGCAGCCCCGCCCAACAATCTTACAAGTTGCATTAAATGTTTATACAACTGCCATATTGGCAATTTTAACAGGTTACTGTTTGAATACTGTTGTGTAAATAACACAATTCTAGATATAATCAACGTACATCTTTAATCTGTCATTTATCATATCATATAATTAACATTTAATGTCATATGTACATGGTTGCAGTTAAACACATATGTATAGTATGAAAATGATGACAAGCTGCCATATCTAATACGTGCATGTAACAATTTTCTACTGCAATAGAACTCTCTAAACTAGGGATGACAATGTTTGTCCTTTTTGTTTTATTTTTAATAATATGAACTCATCAAATATAGCGCATGCAGAATCATATATAATATACACGTCATGAAATCAGCATTTGAGCAATACTCACTGATAATAAATGATTAAAGTTTAATCGTACACGTGATGACAATGGGCCGATTGTTGGGAACCTTTTTTAAAGTTAACAGCGTGATTATCGGCCAATTGTTTATTAAATGTACAATACAAATTATTACGACATTCTAAAGTTCGTTCTACATTGAGCCCTCATCAAGTCTAGAGAGTATTAGGGGAAAAGATGCAATGGAATTGCTCCGCCTCATACTTAAATTGACATGCATTCTAGCCAACGACGTGGATTCCCGTTTCTTTATAAAACAATCCACCCGCCAAGTTATGTTAGAACTATAAACGCAAAATACAATAACAACAATGGACTGCCCTGAACCCTATTGGAGAACAAATATAAACATACATATTATATATATTTACATAAAATGATATAACGACAAATCATTAACACATAAATACAGAATATGATTAACAACTGAATAGTGTTTTAGAAATTCAAACTCAACGCGTTTTAGAGTATATTCAGGTGGTCCTTAACATCGCTGCTAGACGCACACACCCCGAGCACAGGCAGTGCTGGAAATGAACGTCTAGCTTTGATGATTAACCAAAAAAACAACAATATCCCATCTTGTCACAATGACGTTCTTAAACCCAGCATTCACGTTTTGACGGGGAGTTCGATGAAACATCCAGGGAGGGAGGCAAGGCCCAATTTGGAAGTCAATAGTTATTTCCGGCCGCACCACGGCGACATTTTCTGGCGTGGGAAATTGAAACGCTTGGCTCAGAGGAGGAGCGCGTGCATTGCGCTCGTAAGGGGTGGGGACAGACCTTGACCAACCAATACGCCAGCATGTTGTACGCCAAGGCCTACACGGATGGACGCATTCGCAGGTCGTATGGGATATAAAGTGTGGTAAAAAGGTGGTTGCTCAAAACAGACGGCGTTCGACCTAGTTTCCGGCTGGTTGGAACTAGATGTATGCGAAAAAGGAACAACTTTGTCGTCAACAGAAATAGTTCTTCTACTGTCGTATTTTGAACCTTCAAGAGTTTTCACTGCATATAATTTTATATCCACATCTGCACCCAAGTTATTCGCAGGCGTCGTGTAGTAAATTACTTCCTTCCGTTCACCCGAAGTTGCCCTTGTGCATGTGGTCTCCTCGAGTACGAGTTTCCCCCGAGCCGTCGTCCGCGTACTGTTGTACCGGCTCTTCCTCATGTTCTTCAGCCTCGCGCGCATAAATAGTCGAGCAGTCGTCCCTCTCTCCGTCCATCACCTCATCGATCTGTCAGTACCGATATTCAAGTTAACGATATGACCTTGTATAATCCGGTTTTTATAACCGGGATTGGGGTCTCCATAGAACAGCTTTATATGCGTTTAAAATTTACCATTATGTTTTTTTATTATATTATTATTTATTAAGTAGTATATATTACAGTAGATACGTAACTAGCTAACTTGAAAGTGTATTTACTTTTTTGTTAATGTCTGCAGGAAAACTGACCTTCGTTTTTTTTAGTGTGATATCTTAAAACTTCCTGCAGCTACAAACAGAAATGAAATCACATTTTAATCGTAGAGTGCAATATTTATGCGAAAAGCTACAGAAACAAGCTCAGTAGCAAACTGTTTAAACATAACCCCGGTTTTATGAAACTGGGTAAACGCCAAAGACATAGAACATAAAATCACAAACAAGGAACATGGAAGAACAGCACAAAACTCAACAAGCAGCATAGTGCATGCATACTATATACAAACAACTAGGTATGTTTATCAAGGATTGTTAGGTACCGCCTTGGAACGGTCAGTAAAATGTAAATGTGCACCTACTGCAAAAACTTTTCAAAGATACGATGCAGTCATTGTTTGAAACTATGACCATCATACACAGTCTGCCTTATAAAATAAAAGGTTTAAAACTGTGTGATCATAGAATTTCATAATAAAAAGCATCATTGTACTAAAACTGGGAACACATAAAGAAAACATTATTAAAAGTAAAAACGACATGTATCAGCTAATCTTTCCTTCCAAATGATTTGAAAATGTAAAATATTTGAAGAAAATGGAGTCACATGCCAAAACACTCCGAGTCAGCCAAAACATTTTAGCCAAGGTTTTAAAGATAACATGAATTAGCAAAATCTTCATAAAATCTAAGGACTGAAAGCTTAGTTATGTAAGGATGCTATTTTCAACCCTATACTTTGTTTCAGGATTTCATCTTCAAAAACTAGAAGGCAAGTGCTGTTCAAAATGTTGCCTTTATTTCCACGGTTTAAATAAAATTCAAGTAATTTATTGAGTCTATCTGCCCAACTACCTGCTGGAAACATTTTAATTTTACTAGGCCGCTAACTTCACGCCGCTAGGCCGCTAACTTCACGTACATATAAAAATCGGGATGAGCAATATTATTAGCAATCAGCGATTTAAGACTACTATTGTACTTTGATATGAGATTATAATGACCATTCATACATTTTGAGAAAGTTTTCCTTAATTTATAATATCTGAAACCCTGTTTTAGAAGTTTGTTCGTCATAAGTGTACTGTGAGAGCTGGAATTTCGTACATCTGTACATATTCTAGCAAATCTTGTGGTGGTAGAGGTTATGGTGGTGTCGCCTTGATTTATAAGTCAAACATTTACGTTCAGGTTCTAACCTCAACTAATGATAGTGTGACTACGCAACATTTGAACATTTGGATTGCAAGATAACAATTAAAAATTATTCAATGAGGTTAGCTATTGTTTACCGCCCACCCCCATCTAAAGGAAATGGATCAAAAACTTGTGTATTTTTAGAAGAATGGGCAAAATTTCTAGCACAATTTGCTGTAACTGATAAGAACATTATAATAACCGGAGACCTGAACTTCCATCTGGATATCCCCACTCAATCGGACATAATTAAATTCACAAGCATTTTACAGTCATGTGGAATGGTGCAACATGTACGAGAACCAACTCATGTGCTTGGACAAACACTTGACGTCGTCATCACTAGAGACACGGATACATCAGTTTCGAACATCAATGTTGTTGATCCACGGTTGTCTGACAATAAATCGGGAAAAGTGACAAAAGATCATTATGCTGTTATATTCAATACCGTTGCTGAAAACCCCCCACCTATCCGAAAGACAGTGACATATAGAAAACTGAACTCAATTGATATAGACTCCTTTAAAAGTGACATTGAATCATCAGAAATTTTACGTGACAATCTTGAAAGCGCAGATCCCGAACAACTTGTAGGAGTATATACAAATGTACTATCCACCTTACTCGAAAAACATGCCCCACTTCAAACAAAGACAATAATGTTACGACCGTCTTGTGCTTGGTATACTCAGGAGTTACATGATGCAAAACATCTGCGGCGTAAGGTAGAAAGAAAGTGGGAATCATCTAAACTGACTGTTGACCACGAAATTTACCGAAATCAATGTGCAAAAGTAAATAATATGCTGGTAGAGGCTAAAGCGAATCATTATTTGGATATGGTAGCAGCTTGTGGTCGAGATCAAAAACAATTGTTTCAAATCACAAAAGATCTACTGAACGGTCCAACTGAGACATCTTTACCTACAAACATAAAAACTCATAAATTGCCACAAGAGTTTAGTGACTTTTTTGTTAAGAAAATAGAAACTATCAGAGATGAGATAAAATCAAAATAAGTTCTTAACCCAGTCTAATCAGAAACAGAACAATTGAGTGTTGAAAATAGCATCAGCAGAAGAAGTTAAATAATCAATAAATCTTCCAATAAATCATGTGAACTGGATCCGATACCAACATGGCTATACAAATCATGCCTCGATGAACTTTTACCATTTCTTTCGAACATTATCAACATTTCGCTCCAAAATGATGTTCTTAAATCCCTTGACCATAGTTATGCAACCATTTTAGTAATGCAAGATCTATCGGCAGCTTTTGACACAATCGATCACAAAACTTTGTTACAAAGACTTGAAAATGTGTTCGGAATCGCAGAAAAAACACTGGAATGGATAACATCATACCTTCAAGATAGAAAACAGACAGTATTCATTGATGGGTTGCTGTCAAATCCGGTCACACTGAATTTTAGTGTTCCACAGGGGTCCGTATTAGGACCGAAATTTTATACAATGTACACTAAACCCATTTGCAAAGAGCATGGGCTGCAATACCATCTCTACGCCGATGACTCACAGCTGTATTTATCTTTCAAACCATTAGATGGCATTTCTAAGGAAGAAACATTACAACGCATTCAATCCTGCCTTCGAGACATAATATCATGGATGAATCTAAACATGCTCAAACTTAACACTGATAAAACAGAAGTCATCATGTTCTCATCTCCTCATAACTTCAAACACATTGAAGATCTATCTGTAACCGTCGGTGACTCGAAAGTTAAACAGTCTGTTAATGTAAAAAAATTAGGTGCCATCTTTGATTCAAACATGAACATGGAAGACCACGTTAATTCAGTATGCAGATCATGTTATTTACATCTTAGACAAATAGGCAGAATTCAGAAATATCTGACAATTGATGCATCTAAACAACTTGTGACTTCATTGGTTATCTCGCGCCTAGATTACTGCAATGCACTACTGTATGGAGTTTCTCAAACATTAGTCAACAAACTGCAGATCGTTCAAAATACAGCTGCCCGCATCATCACCAGAACCTTGCGGTACGATCATATCACACCTGTACTTAAAGAACTACATTGGCTTCCAGTGTAATACAGAATTCAGTTTAAAATTTTAACGCATACCTACAAAGCTTTAAACGGAAATCACCAGAATATTTTAAAGAAATGCTATGTGTTTACAAACCACGAACAAATCTGCGATCTCAAAACAAAGCACTTAATTTAGAGATACCAAAAAGTAAAACTGTAACCTACGGCGACCGACGTTTTGAATATGCTGCTCCGAAACTGTGGAACGACCTACCATCCGGTGTGAGAGACTCAAGTTCATTGTGTTCTTTCAAACTGCACTTAAAACACACTATTTTAAACAGGCGTATGAGTAGCATTTTTACCAGGAATGATCTGTGACAGTGATTCACGAAGACTGTGTGACCATTATGTGATTTTAAACATAATTTTACAACCTGTTTTATTTCTACCATGATCCTTTAGTACAGTTACATATCCTATGTAAACGGTTTTAGACTATTGATACAATATATTAATGCAATTTAGATGTCAGGCGTAAATTATACTAATATCATTTTTAATTTTTTTCAAAGTTTCGCTAGACTATTTTTTTATCGTATGATATTGATATTTATTGTTTTTAATTCGGACGACCAATTAAAAACCACATTTCATTTTATTGTGTTTCATATTTTTAGTATGTTGTACATTTATTGTTCAAAAGCTGTCTAGTATTTTCATGAATTTAATTGCTTGTAGTTAACTATCAGATTATATCGTTGTAAAGCGCCCTTGAACGTGTATATGAAAAGGGCGCTATATAAGTTTGGTAAATAATAATAATAATAATTAAATCTTATCAACTGTGCAATAAAAACACCATATGATGGTGAACTAGGAACATCTCCATCTAAAGAAGGGTAATTAATGATTTTGAAATTAAAATAATCACGTTTATCAAAAATATCGAGTTGCATATCTAAATAGGATGCTTTTAAAACGGATGTATTAGATTTATTAAGTTACAATTGTGAAGGGTATATCGATTTAATATTATCTGCGAGATCTCCAGACTTAGATTATTTCAACATATATTCACTTTCATAGCAGTATAAAAAGAGGTCTGCAAGTAAAGGTGCATAATTGGCACCCATTGGAATTCCAATTGTTTGCTTAAATAAACATTTACCGAATTTTAGAAAAGAATTATTGAGTACAAAATTTAAAACTTCAATGACATCTTTGCATGTCCAATAGACATATTTATCTGAGCGATTATTTGTAAAAAAAAGCCTTTTCAACATTAACTGCCATGTAAGTAGTTTTCTCCCTCGCAAAAGTTTTTTCGATAAGAGGAGTCAATTTGTTTGTAACTTAAGATTGTGGAATAGATGTATAGAGCGTTGAAAAGTATTAAGCACTGAGACCTTATACCGTCTTTTTCCAAAATCATTAACTAAATCTTAAGAATTATTGATAGACCAAAAGAGATTTATTCCAGAATTCTCATAAACTTTGCTACAGTATTTTTTCACATGAAACTTAATAGCAGTTTAGCAGGATGTTAGTAAAATTGAAACTTGTTTAGTAGAACAAGAAATGGAATTTATACGGATTTTTATGCATTTTAGGCAACCAGTGTATTGTAGGAATGTTTTTATGATCATCATTTAACAGAACTTGAAATTTAGCATAAGAATCAATTTGATTTTTAATAACACTTTCTTCATCGAGTTGGCTAGGAATGTAAGTTCTAGAAGATTGACACTCTTCAATAATAGTATTAATATAAACGTCAAACTATGATTACATTATTAGCTGCTTTATCAGCTGGTACAAATACAAGTTAGTTATGAAGAGATTTGATATCCATGATCAGCTTTGGAGTTATCAAATTAGACTTTGGGGAAAGGGCAAATGGATTATGGTTGAAAAACTCTATTTTCTTATCTAATAGGTACAATATTTTATTCATCCACGGCATTAAGGCATTTGGTTCAACCCCTTCTCTTTTGCACCAGCTTTTACTATATTTGAATAAAGTGTCTGACAAATCTAATTTACATGTATGGAAATTTATTTCAGATGCTATTCGGTATTTAGGACCTTTATTTAGCAGTTTTCTAAGGAGATTATTTTTAATAAAATTAAAAACTTCTGTAACAATATGTATAACAGGGTCGTAGCGGTACAATGGAGTCAATACAATCTCAAGAAGAAGGTGTCTTTGCAGAAATATCATCTTCTGATACTACTTTATTATAATTAAATATTACATTTCTTATAGGCTTTTTATATATCATTGGCATTTCTTTATTCTTAGAGTATTGTGGAATACAAAACCCATTCGATACCAGAACATTATTCAAATATAACAATTTATACGTGTTTCTTTTTGCGTCCTGCTACAGTAGAGACAATCACGTGTATTATATAACATGTTACCTCATTAACGCTCATCGTCAATCTGCAATGTCACACTTACTCTAAACTAGTAGATATACAAGATGAAAATGATCACTCAAACACCCGTTCTAAAGGGTATAATATGACAGAATGAAATAAAGAAAGCTGTAAACCCGACCAAATCAATAGCTTACCCTTCAATGGAACCTCGAGGAGAGGTGGCTCCCGCATTTGGGAATCGGTTAACGTCATTCCGAGCTTCAGGTCATTCGTCCGTGCTATCAGGACGCCTTCCTCTGAGTCCGAGTCTGAAAGGAGAATCATGTACGTTCAATGTACAACTTACAATTAAATAATGAAAGTAGAAGATGACGACATTTAAAAACCATACACTATTTATTACCAGCAGCTTTTGAATTTGATTATGCTGGTGAAAAGGACTGTTAATGATGAGGAAAATGGGGGGGGGGCACGACGATTGCGATAAAGGATGATTGCAATGATCAGTAACATAAAGATAACGATGATGACGAATATGTTAATCGACGAGGATGAGGGAATTGAGGGATATGATTTTGGTGGGGATGAAATGGGGGTGAGGACGACCGAGGCTGTACAAATAATAGTATCCATAGTTGTAGCCAATCGTCAATACTGGCTATAATTTCAACTTATAACAACATATCGTTTCTTCACCTGTTGGAGCAAGCACATTTTCCCTCACGACACAATGGAGCTCGAACGTACGGTCCTCGGTATGTCTCTTCATCAAGTTATGGACATAAAGTTTCTTTACAGAAAAACTCACCCATTCATTCAAACCTAAAAGAAAAATAAGTTTCAACGAGATCAGAAGAAGTTTTGTTATTATGAAATTATTTCAAGTCTGTATTATAAAATTAACATGAATTTATTGTGTGACCTTTATTTACAAAATCACAAATATATTACATATATTTACAAAATTGCTTCATAAAATGACATAACGACAAATCATTAACACATACATATAGTAGGTGATCAATAAAATTATTAAGAAATGAATAGTATTTTAGAAATTCAAACTCAACGCGTTTTAGAGTATATTCAGGTGGTCCTTAACATCGCTGCTAGACGCACACACCCCGAGCACAGGCAGTGCTGGAAATGAACGTCTGGCTTTGATGAATAACCAAAAAAAACAATATCCCATCTTGTCACAATGACGTTTTAATACTCAGCATTTACGTTTTGACGGGGAATTCGATGAAACCTCCTTGAACGGGGAGAGAGCGCAAGGCCCAATTTGGGAGTCAATAGAGGTTATTTCCGGCCGCATCAAGGCGACATTTTCTGGCGTGGGAACTTGAGACACTTGGCTCAGAGGAGGAGGGGTAGGGGACAGACCTTGACCGACCAATACGCCAGCATGCTGTACGCCAAGGCCCTCCCGGATGGATGCATTCTCAGGCCGTATGGGATCTATAGTGTGGTAGGAAGGTGGCTGCTTAAAACAGACGGCGTTCGACCGTTCAATTTCCGGCTGGTTGGAATTTGATGTAAGCGAAAAAGGAACAACTTTGTCGTCAACAGAAATAGTTCGTCTACTATCGTATCGAATCATTTCATGTGATTTTGTTTTCATGCTCATCTGTTACCAAGGGTTCCTCCGGCGTCGTGGAGGATACCACTTCCTCCCGTTTCCCCGAAATTGCCCTTGTGCATGTGGTCTCCACGAATGCGAGTTTCCCCCAGCCGTCGTCCGCGTACCGCTGTACCGGCTTTTCCGCATGTGCTTCAGCCTCGCGCGCATAAATAGACGAGCACTCGCCCCTCTCTCCGTCAATCACCTCATCGATCTGTCAGTACCGATATTCAAGTTAAAGATATGACCTTGAATAATAAGGTTTTCATTACTGGGAGTGGACTTTCCATAGAACAGCTATATACATGTATGTGTTTAAAAATTACCATTATGATTTTTTATTATATTATTATTTATTAAGTAGAATATATTATATATAACAGTAGATACGTAACTAGCTAACGTGAAGTGTATTTACTTTTTTGTTAATGCCTGCAGGAAAACTGACCTTCGTTTTTTAGTGTAGTATCGTTAAGACTTCCTGCAGCTACAAACAGAAATGAAATTACATTTTAATCGTAGAATGCAAAACCCATTCGATACCAGAAGATTATTCAAATATAACAATTTATACGTGTTTCTTTTTGCGTCTTACTATAGTAGAGACAATCACGTGTATTATATAACATGTAACCTCAATAACGCTCATCGTCAAATCTGCAATGTCACGTGTGTAATAAACTTACTCTTAACTAGTAGATATACAAGATGAAAATGATCGCCCAACTTCCGTTCTAAAGGGTATAATATGACAGAATGGGATTAAGAGAGCTGTAAACCCGGCCAATTCAATAGCTTACCATTCAATGCAGCCTCGATGAGGCGTGGCTCTCTCAGTTTACCAGAATTACCAGAAGTTGTTTTTTTTAATTTGATTATGCTGGTGAAAAGGACTGTTAACGATGAGGCAGAGGGAGGGGGGGGGGGGACGACGATTGCGATAAAGGATGATTGCAATGATCATTAATAAAGATAACAATGATGACGAAGATGTTAATCGAAGAGGATGAGTGAATTGGCGGATGTGATGGTGCAGGTGATCAGACGGTGGTGAGGACGACCGAGGCTGTACAAATACTATTATCCATAGCCTTGGCCAATACATATAGTCAATACTGGCCATAATTTTAACTTATAAAAACAGCTTCACCTCTTTTCACTCACGACACCATGGAGCTCGAACGTCCGGTCCTCGTGATGTCTCTTCATCAAGTTAAGGTCAAGAAGGTTTTTTACAAAAAGTTTCAACCTTGCATTCGAATCGGCAATAATCGTTTTCATAAAGAGATCAGTCGACGTATTGGTATAGTGAAGGTATTTCAATTTGATGTCATGAAATGATCATAAGAAATGCGTTTCATAAAGAGATCAGTCGACGTATTGGTATAGTGAAGGTATTTCAATTTGATGTCATGAAATGATCATAAGAAATGCGTTTCATAAAGAGATCAGAAGACGTATTGGTATTATGAAATTATTTCAATCTTGTATCATAAAATTAATATGCACGTTTTGTGTGACCTTTATTTACAAAACCACAAGGGTATATTAAGTTGCAATGTACATTACGAAGTACACACATACATGACTGTATATCTGTAAATTGTCAGTGAGCGTTTACCCGCCGTCATTTCTGCTTTAAGATTTATAATATAATCTTTTATAAGGCATCGACTCGAACAATCCACCAGTTTCGATATTAAAAAAGGAATGTAGGCTGTCAAACATGATTGATTATATTCATCCTATTGGTAGTTTTATTTCCCAAAGAGCTGTATTCACGTACAGTATTGCTGTTGTAAATATATTAAATTAACAACTAAAACCATGAGAACAAATACCTATTTAAATTCAAACCCACCCTTTGTAATCGACAAAACTTTCCTTTTTTACGACACAGATATACAGGTAGTGACGCTGTGTTGTGATTTCGCATTCGGAGCTCGTTGGCCAACTTCGGATGTATAAGATAAGATAAGATAAATTGTATTTCCAATCATGGGTCATGTTATATGACATGTTAATCACAGTTTACATAATGCAGAACATAAATTGAAACAATAAGGTAACGTATTTAGTAAATGTAAATAAGGCTTCATTTTGATTTTTTAACACAAATAACATAAGCTCATTTGGAAAATGAATGAACATGTTTTCCATTTCTTTTTATGCCTTACTAAATTGTGTGTTTAATTGTTGTAAAAATGAAAAACCACAAACTAAACTACTAGTTAAATATCCAGAGTTGATGTTTAAGTCTGATTAGAACTTAAAAATGGGAATCATGTTTATAATCAACCACAAAATAATATGTATAAAACGTTTAACTGGAGAAAACAGCAAAAAGAAGGAATTCACTCATCAATTGACAATCATTAATATATCACTACTGATAACCTCCCAAATGAGTATTACAGATATCTATTATGCACAATGTTATTGATAAACTATAAAAGATCGCGTAGTAATTTAATTTAGCAGTTAAACCTAATGACTAAACTCTTTGGAATCTTAATTATGTTTGCAATGATATACTTCACTGACAATCAATTAATAGTTCGATAAAAAAATCAAGCTAAATCATTATATTTACTTAAAGGTATAATTAAAAAAAATTGAAACCCGTCTGTTTCTCTTTATCCAGCTGCTTGAATTTTTCATTGAAGTATTCTGAAGAAAATAAAAGACTGAAATAAAGACATATTTAGAAAATGTTTTGAATATTTAAGTTAAATGTTGTTATTAAAAATGTCAGTTATCATATAAAGAACTCTTATTAATAGATTATTGTTGAATTGTATGCATGGCTATTGTCAGTTGTAAACGACATTTTGAAAAACTTACCTATTATTTAAATGGTTTAGATATCATGATTAATCTGGATGTCAGTGTTGATCGAGGAACAATAACGTGAAAAAAACAAATCTTTATTGGCATTAAATAATCACTGGGGCTATAGGTGTATGTTTCGAGAGAAACCTCTTTGACGAGAAACAGTATGAACATTTGTGCACATTGCCATTTAGTCACAGTAAATGTATGTTATCGGGACTGAAGCACCTCCGCCGACTGATCTCGATCAGTTCCCGGGGTTCTAACCAGGAGTAGTGCAGTTTTAAGATGGTTTAAAATCCTAGTTAAATTGTTGTTAAGGCGTTTGTTTTAAAGTAATATGAGACATTTCACCTATTCGATTAAGATCGTTTAGAACGTTCTGGATATATGAAAACGATTAAACTTTTTTTTACAGCAAGGAAATTAAAACTTCAGGCAGTAAAATAACAAATTGAAATTATACACTGTGTTGAAATTTTAGCGCGCAGATGGTCGGGACACAATTTCAACGAAGTCATTTCCGAAATGACGATACGTTTGCATACGATTGTGCTTGCTTTTCTGATTATTACACGGTCATTTTAATCTCTTTTTAGGCATAAATATGAACATATTATTTCACTGTTTCAAACTGTATAAATCTATAAATCCCCGCATATCCATCAATCAATTTATCTTGCGCTTTTGTTCTAAAATACATATAGAGTACCATAACTCTTTATTCACTAAATGCAACAGATGCGGTGCATCGTTAAAATTGGGTAATGAACCTTGCTTTTTATTTATTAGCCCTAGATGTATCTAAAACTTCGATTTTGCGTCTGTTGGAAAGCAAGGAAAATACCCTTATCTTATTCTAAGCATCTATATTTTGTCGCATCAAATGTTGAGTCTTAATCTCACATTTGCTTTTCATGTATTGGAATGTTTGTATGCATTAAATGTTTATATTTCCCCCCAGAATATTTGTTTTATTCAGTCCGATCTTTCATCGTCGTGAAATTCAGTGTTGTGAACATTGCAAAATCGAGTTCCACTGGAAACTCCATCCGATCCTGTCTGGCATTCCTGGTCATGAAAGACCAACAATGGCCGGAAAGCAATAGACCTGTACAAAATGACCAACCTCGCCATATAATTGCACCGGCATGGTATCGATGAGAGCAAGTATCATAGGGTTCGAAAGCGATTAAGTTCCTTAGTTAATTGGGCATTATGGCATTGTTTTTATTTTGTTTATCAGATTTGTTCGATAAACGTCCTGTAACATGTTAGGTTGTAGTTTAACTATCAGGAAGAAAACACAAAACCTTTGAAATATTAATTTTGTGAAAAAAGCAACACAAAAAGGCAGATTATAAAATAAAAACAGTTCTAGCAATGAGACATAAATCTTTTTGTGACCCCTGTGCTAAAATACAAATAAAGAAAGGTACTTTCAACAGTCCATGAACAAAACAATGGGGGATTAAATCTGATTTATGAATTTGTTCCTTAAAGTGTGAACTGGCCAGATTTTCTTCTCCTCTTTTGATACAGAAAAGAAAACGCAGGACCTATAGATCAATATTTAAAGAAATTTAAAACAATTCCCAAGCATTGATTTTATTAGTATTCGACTTAAGCATTATCTCAGCTTAATTGAAAGTCTTCTAAAATGAGCAGCAGCCTCATTTCTCTTTTAAATGTCCATGATATGTTTATGTAGTTCACACTCTTAATTCAGGCGATGTATAGTGAAGGCCACTAAGCCTATTTCTTAGCACTACTTCCGAAAGTGAAATTAAGGTAGTCAATCCTATTGTCATACCTAAGCATGGAAACCTTCCAGTCGGACATATTTTCTTTGCGTCCGCTTTTACCTTCGTTCAGAATGAGACTCTAATGGACACACCCATCACAGCCTGCATCCTTCTGCCGAAGTTAAAGTATTTGTCTTACGCTAAATGAACTTGAAAAAGTGATACCAACCCTTCCCAAAAGCAATATTGGCTGAAATTCACACACTAAAGGCTGTTGAGTTTAGCATTGGACTTGTCTTAAAGGTGATTTTTGTGATATTTTAAATATGTTAAATTAAACACTAACGTGGAAGCGGCATGTCCCACAAGTGATTTGCCTTCAAACTTCGCAATGCCACAACTGAAAGTCTGACCAACTGAACGACAGCACCGCCCAACAATCTTACGATTTGCATTAAATGTTTATACAACTGTGATATTGGCAATTTTAACAGTTTACTGTTCGAATACTGCTGTGTAAATCACACAAATCTAGATATAACCAACGTTCATCTGTTATCTGTCATTTATTATATAATTAACATTTAATGGCATATGTACATGATTGCAAAAACACATATGTATAGTATGAAAATGATGACAAGCTGCCATATCCAAAACGTGCATGTAACCCTGCTCTACTGCAATAGAACTCTCTTAACTAGGGATGACAATGTTTGTCCTTTTTGTTTTAATTTTTAATGATATGAACTCATCACACTACAAATATATCATAAATAATATACATACTTATGTGAAAAACTACAGAAACAAGTTTAGAGGCAAAAAGTTTAAACATAAACCGGTTAAATGGCACTGGGTAAACGCCAAGGACATAGAACACAAAAACAAAACATGTCAAAAAACATCACGTCATGAAATCAGCATTTGAGCAACACTCACTGATAATAAATGATAAGAGTAAAATCGTACACGAATGACAATGGGTCGATTATTAGGAACCTGTTTTAAGTTAACAGCGTGATAAACGACAATCGGCCAATTGAGTATTAAATGTACAATACAAATTATTTCGACATTTTGAAGTTCGTTCTACATTGAGCCCTCATCAAGTCTAGAGAGTATTAGGGGAAAAGATGCAATGGAATTGCTCCGCCTCATACTTAAATTGACATGCATATTAGCTTCATGTCGTATAAATAACGACGTGGTTTCCCGTTTCTTCATAAAACATCCCACCGCCAAGTTATGATAGAAAAATAAACGTCAAAATCAGCAAGAAAGAATGGACTGCCCTGAACCCGATTTGAGATCACCATACATATTACATATATTTACAAAAAAATCTTTATATAATGACAAATCATTAACACAGAAATATATTTGATTAACAAAATTATTCACAAATGAATAGTAATGAAGAAATACAATTTAAACACGTTTTAGATTATATTCAGGTGGTAGTTAACATCGCTGCTAGATGCAAACACCCCGAGCACAGGCAGTGCTGGAAATGAACGTCTTGTAGGTATGATTAATCAGTTAGCCCATCCAATTGTGTCTCAATGACGGTCTTTGATCCATAAGTTTTGGCGGGGAATTCGATCAACGTCCTTGTCCGGGGAAAGAGCGGGTGGCCCGATTCGGGAGTCAATAGAGGTAATTTCCGGCCGCACTACGGCGACACATGATGTTGTGGGTAAGGGACACACTTGGCTCAGAGGTGGAGCGCGTGCATAACACTCGTAAGGAGGGGGAGGACATAGTCCCGTCGGTACGCCAGCCGGCTTTACATGGTGAAACGCATGCACAGGTCGCATGGGATCCATGGTCTGGTAGGAAGGTGGCTGCAAAGAGCAGTCGGCGTGTGACCCAGCTCCCGCCTGATTGGAACTAGATGAATTAAAAAAAGGAGCAACTTTGTCGTCAGCAGAAATTGTTCGTCTACTATCGTATTTTAAATCTTCAAGAGTGTTCGTATCAAGTGATTGATCATGCTCATCTAGAACAGAGGATTTTTCCTGCCTTTGGGAAACAATTTCCTCTCGTCCCCCCGAAGTTGCCCTTGTGCATGTGGTCTCCACGAGAGCGAGTTTCCCCCAGCTGTTGTCCGCGTATCGTTGTTGCGCCTTTTCCTCATGCTCCTTGGCCTCGCGCGCATAAATAGTCGAGCAGTCGTCCCTCTCTCCGTCAACCACCTGAACGTCCTGTCAGTACAGATATTATACAAGTTAAAGATATGATCTTGAATAATTGGGTTTTCATAGTCGGGATTGAGCTTTCCATTGGAAAGCTATGTGTGTGTTTAAAAGGTATCAGTATATTATTAATTAGTACAACAAATGTATATAAAACGCTTGATACGTAACTAGCTTACGTGAAAATGTATATTATATACCTTTTTGTTCAAGTCTACAGGGAGGCTGGCCTTTGTTTTTTTGAGTGTAGAATCGTTATAGTTTCCTGCAGCTACAAACAGAAATGAAATCACATTTTAATCGTAGAATGCAACACCCATTCGATACCAGAACATTATTCAAATGTAACAATTTATACGTGTTTCTTTAATGCGTCCTGCTACAGTAGAGACAATCATGTGTATTATATAACATGTTACCTCATTAACGCTCATCGTCAATCTGCAATGTCACATGTGTAATATAGTTACTATATAGATATATATACAAGATGAAAATCATCACCCACACCCCCGTTCTAAAGGGTATAATATAACACAACGAGATTGAGAAAGCTGTAGCCCCGGCCAATACAATATCTTACCCTTCAATGCAGCCTCGAGGAGGCGTGGGTCTCTCAGTTGGGCATCGGTTAAATTCATTCCGAGCGTCATGGCATTCGTCCGTGCTATCAGGACGCCCTCATCTGAGTCCGATTCTGAAAGGAGAATCATGTACAACTTACAATTACATAATGAATGTAGAAGAGGATGACATTTGAAAACCATACAGTATTTATTACTATATTATTTTTTTTGAATTTGATTATGCTGGTGAAAAGGACGGTTAACGATGAGGGGGGGGGGGGGGCGACGACGATTGCGATAAAGGATGATTGCGATGATCAGTTACATAAAGATAACGAAGATGACGCAGATGCTTATCGATAAGGAGGATCAACTGGCGGATATGGTGGTGGTGGGGATCACGCTGGGTCGGTGTTGACTGAGATTGTATAAACAATAATGTCAATAGTTGTAGCTAATAGTGGCCATATTTTAACTTATAACAACATATTGCTTCACCTGTTGGAGCGAGCACATTTTCCCTCACAACACCATGGAGCTCGAACGTCTGGTCCTCGGGATGTCTCTTCATCAAGTTATAGTCAAAAAGTTTCTTTACAAAAAGTTTCACCCTTGCATTCGAATCTAAAAGAAAAATAGGTTTCATAAAGAGATTAGAAGACGTATTGGTATTATGAACTTATTTCAAGTCTGTATCATGAAATGAAATGCATGTTTTGTGTTACCTTTATTTACAACACCACAAGGGTATATTAAGTTGCAATGTGCATTACGAAGTACACACATACATGACTGTTTATCTGTAAATTGTCAGTGAGCGTATACCCGCCGTCATTAGATACATTTGGATATAAAACTATCTCCTTTTTATAAGGCATTGAGTCGAACAGTCTACCAGTTTCGATATTAAAGCTGCACTCTCACAGATTGAACGTTTTGACTTTTTTATTTTTTGACTTGGAATGATTTGAATTAAAACCATGAAAACAAATACATATTCAAATAACTCTCCCTGTGTAATCGACACAACATTCCTTTTTACGAGATAGATATAAAGGTAGTGACGCATTCGGAACTCCTCGACCATTTAAATCGAAAACAACCTCGGATGTACTATGCCGGTACATCAGTTGAAGAAGTTCGTTTTTTAAATTATATAATTAATTAAGTGTAGTGTTTAGTGTTGCATTTATTGATCTAAGTTTAAACTGATTGCCAGTGAAGTGTATTATTGCAAACATGATTAAGATTCCCAAAAGTTAAGTCATCAAGTTAATGACTTAACTCTTTGGAATCGTAATTATGTTTGCATGATATACTTCACTCACAATGAATTTAAAGTAAGATAAAAAAAAAAGCTAAATCACTACATTTTAATGGTATAATTAAAAAAAATACGAACTACTTCTTCATACGTACTGACCCACATCCTATGTTGTTTTCGATAAAAATGGCCGAGGAGTTCCGGATGGGTGATTTCGATGATGTGCAAGGGACTCCTGTTGGTAAAAGCGAACAGTGTTACCGTTTTCTCTGTTGAGAATGGCAAAGGTTGAATCTTCGGCGGTGGTTGCTTCCGGCCCAAAACGGGACAACCGCTTAAATCTCGTCTGTTTCTCTTCATCCAGCTGCTTAAAATTCTCAGTGAAGTATTCTGAAGAAAATAAACTGAAATAAAAATATATTTAGAAAATGTTTTTTTATAGCTTAGTTAAATGTTGTTTTTAAAAATGTCTATTATCATATAAAGAATTCTTATTAGTAGATGATTGTTGAATTGTAATCTTAATTGGCACAGCATAATCACAGGGGCTATATATCTGTATTTTTCGAGAAAAACCTCTGTGGCGAGAATAAGATATAGTGTACATTGCCATTCATACACAGTAAATGAATGTCGTTTTTGTATTTTCAACCTGTTCGTTTAATCACACGAAACAAATACAATGAATGCGCATAAAATCAGTTAAGAATATGATTACCCATTCGCTCGCCAGGTGGACAGTTAAAGGGACTGAGGACATCCCGGCGACAGGAAATCATGAGTTCGAGCAGTTCCCGCGGCTTAAAAAAATAGTTGTCTTCTACGAGTAGCACACCTGTAACATTTATATAGAACACAGCGAAAGCAAATGCAATATATCTTACAACCGAGTTCTAGGGTCATGCTGCCCCTGACAGAAAATCATGAACTCCAGCAGTTCTTTCTTATAGCCGTCCGCATTCATCAGTGTTGCGTATCTATACCACGTGATAAATTGCGTCATAAATGCTACGTTGGAAGGCAACATTTTGCTTCGAATAAACACTAACTAAAAACAAACACAACACTATTTCTTCACCATTTTTAATAAAAATAGCACTGTCTACGCCGCTTACGAAGCCCAGCCTTCGGTCTTTTACCAGAGATTAATTAAGAGTTTAGTTTCTTAAATCACTTCGACAAATCTTCACAATTTTGCGTCATGTGGAAATCAAGGGAAATACCCCTTGTATTCCAAGCATCTATATTTGTCACACCAAACGTTAAGTCTTAATCTCACATTTGCTTTTCATGTATTGGAATGTTTGAGATGTATGCATTTAAGTTTTTATTTTTCCCTAGAATATTTGTTTTATTCAGTCCGATCTTTCATCGTCGTGAAATTCAGTGTTGTGAACATTGCGAAATCGAGTTCCACTGGAATCTCTGTCTGATCCTGCCTGGCATTCCTGGTCATGAAAGACCAACAATGGCCGGAAAACAATAGACCAGTACAAAATGACCAACCTCGTCATATTATTGCACCGATATGGAATCGATGAGACCAAGTACCATAGGGTTCGAAAGCGATTAAGTTACTTAGTTTAGTGGGCATACCATGTAATGCAATTGTTTTTAGCTCGTTTATCAGATCGATGCTGTAAAAACTAAATGAACAGTTTGCACAAATAACGAACAAAAATATTAACGTACCAGCTGTAATGGCGATTTGCGGCCGACCTTCGCACAGTCTCGCAACCCCCTCTAGATAGTCGTTGTGCATCTCGCGATCCTCTAGTTTGCAGTCCTTGTAGTAGTTGTTTGTCACTTCGTGGAGCAGGCACATGACGGCGTCGTCCCCTAGCGGGCGTACCTCGTGATCTATTACAGTCTTTTGTGTGAGTTTTAATTTAATGGATGTTGTCAGCACGATTTGCAATCTAGAACACTCGCTGAGAGACATATTCAGAAAGTCAAGGAAGTTGTCTTTGAGAGGTGATTTCATAAAGGAGTCCACGTTATCGAGAAATAACAGCACGTTCTCATCTTGCTCGTCCACAACATCTATGAACCATTCTTTAAAGAACTCACACACTTGTTGTTGTTTTAGAGTGTTTTCAAGGGCTTTAAAGTCTGTTTCAAATGAATTGCACATTTGTTTTACCCATGACTTTTGGGAAAAGTTACTGTTAACGTCACGTTCAAAATCTTGATACAAAAGCTTTCTCCTGCACCCATCGTCACTCTGTATCTGTCGGAACAATTCTTTAAGAACCCTGGACATTCCAACCTTTTCGTGTCCGTATATCTGGATTAATCTATACCCTGCCTTCAGCTTGCTATAGCTTACTAAACTCTTTAAATCATCGTCACGACCTTCAAGCGTATACGATGAAGACGGCACATTCCCCATCTTTATAGCTTATCACGACTGTAACTTGTCGACAGGTTAAACGAAGTAGTTACCATGGCAATTCAGAAGCATTTCAAAACGAATACGCATAGCAAATTCCGGACCTCTGCATTCACTGAAATTAAATTTCCGTTCTACCCGGCACTTTAATAAACTGTATTGTTCGAATATGAATGGCAATCAGTAAACGAATAAAACGTTCGTAAATCATGATCCTCCTCTTTTATATACAAGGCCATCTTTCTTTGTGACATTATCATGTGATTAAAAAATAACTTGCCACCCTCACATGGCCATTTCACTGCCTAAAACACTTTAAACTCACTTCAAATTAAGTATCATTTACACGATGAAACAACATATACAGCGCTACCATTTGTCCCATGGCATGTCGGGCAAATCCTGATTTTGTTTAGAGTGCCAAGCCCAAGTCACAAGATCGATTGTGCTTCCTTGTATTCCCGAGTCTGAATCATCCATACAAATAGCTCGGCTACTCGTGTGCAGGGTTGCCCATAACAAATTTTATCAATGCTTCTTATTGAATCAGAATGAAGGTGTCATTTAACATCGCTTGCCAGGACATGTTCACATCCATTGATCCTTTGAAAACATATCACTAAAATGTAACTCCTAGTTACTCCTGGTAGTTTAACAGAGCATATGATAGCGATATTCTCACCTTACATACCTGGGTGATGTTTACATGCATATGCACTCGAGCAACCAGGAATTAAATTCACCATTAAATGGAAAAATTAATCATTCCCATATTAGTACGAATACAAATATGTCAAAATAGCCAAAAGCGTGGGATCCTTAGAGACTGCACGTGTATAACGATAACATCACAAGAATCACAATCCGTTGGTTTAATATGGTCGAATCCGTCGATTAATAAAAGCACCTATTCCGAAGCAAATCCAAACACTATCACAATATAATCATGTATTTGGTCATCAATGGTGTTTGCAGCGCAAAACCCAACTCTATTTATAGATGTACGTAATAGCTCAGTTTGTACAGCGCTCGAGTGCGAATACTGCTTATTGTTTCACTGTCACCCATTTAGACAAAGTTTATGATCAAACAGATAATTAACTTCAAAAAATGTAAACGTTAAACTTGCGTTGAGTTAAAAAATGTAATCCGTTTAGTTGTCTATTCACCTAATGTATTTTCCTTTGTGAAAATTACATGGGAGTTTCTCAAATGTATTTTAAGAATTTTAAATATGAAGTAACACTAAATGACGCATGTTCTATATTTTGTATCAATGCCAATTCAAACCAGTGCAAGGCAATGCCATTGATTAATTTGCACCAAAACTAACAACGTAATGCATGGTATGTGCTATTAGAAATAAATCAAAACACAAGTTTTTAAAGCTGCACTTCGAAATAAGATTTACCGCAATTAATACAATTGTTTTAATACACCACAATGGAAGAATACATGTTGAAAAAAATAGTTCTTATGAAGCATATCCTGTTTAATTTGAAAGGAAGGTTCTGCAAACACCGTATTTCTACCTTATGAGACAATAGAAGATAGCATTAAATCTTTTAGCATTCACCAATCATTTAATATTTTGGCGTTTTTAGCTATTAAATACTCAGTTACAATCTTGTTATCATTATTAAAATTAAAATTTTCCATTAATGTATTATGAAGTTAGTAGTTAAAGGTTATCACTCAAAATTTATGTTTGTTATGCATTCGTATATATTGATATTGGATAAGAGTGTCACTTTAACAATTCTTAACAATAAACCATTAAAAAAGTTCAAGAACATTCAAGTACTTCCTACTGCTTATTGTAATCTAATCTACCACTTAAACAGCTTAGTGGACACTATTATAACAGCTATAGTTTGCACAAAGAAACATTTGGAAAACACATAACTGTATACAATAATACACATGTAAAACATTCAATACTGATAGAGCTTGCAAGACTCATTCAAAGTGATTGGATCCTACAGACAATGCAGGTATTTATACTGATCAGTGGCGATAAACGTCCTGTGACATGCCAGGTTGAAGTTTCACCATCAGGAAGGAAACCCAAAACCTGGTCTTTCTCATCCATTCATAAAGTGAGTATTCAAAAAGGTTCTGAATAGTGAAAATACTTTAAATAGACGCACAGAACTGTGAAAGAGTCAGGTTTTCAAAAAAGGATTATTAAAAAAAGTGCTAACAATGGGACTTAAATCTTTTTATAACTTCTTTGCTAACATTAAACTTAAGAAAGAAAATAACATCACAATGGGGGAAATGAATGCAAAATCGGATAGTTTTTCAGATTTATGAACTTTGTTCCTACTTTGCTTCAAAATAAAAATGTAGTCTTTTTAGACAAAATTCAGCAACTTTTTAGGAAGAGAGAAAAATTGGTCCTATTAAGCAGTATTTAAACAAATTGGATATAATAAAGCAATGTTCAAGCATTAATTTCATTTAGTATTAGACTTTAAAGCATGATTTCAACTCAGTTGAAAGTCTTCTAAAATGAGCAGCATCCTTACTTTTCTTTAAAGAGTCCAGAATATTAGAAGTCATTTCATACAGTTCACACTCTAGTTCGAGTGATGTTCCATGAAGGCCAGCAAGCTTATTTTCACCAGAATTCAACTTAGCACTACTCCCTTTAGTGACATTCAGTTTTTCAATACTATTGTCATCCCTAAGAGTAGAATCCTTGTCAGACATCTTTTTTCCGTTTGCTCCAGGCTCCTGGATTTTCCTTCGTTTAGACTGAGGCTCTGAGGATGAACCCATCACTGCCCGCATCTTCTGTCTGCGCATGTCCGATATACTCTGTATGGCCCTGTTATAGTGAAAGTGAATAGTTGTTAATGATTCTGACACACAATCAGGGCAATATGTGTAGGCACAGCGCTATGTCAGTACCACATGAAAGCCCTCTTTATCTAAGCAACAACCTGAATTAAACAAGAGCTGTCACAGTATGTGACGAATGCCCCCGAATGTGACATTGACCTATGAACAAGGTCAGTATGCTCTATGTCGTTATATGCAGCATTCCATTGTGAATAAATACTAAGTGTGACCTTGACATAAGAAATAGGGACACAGATCTTGCACGCGACACATCGTCTTGGTATGCAGAACACATGTGGCAAGTTATTTTAAAATCTGTCCATACAAGGAAAAGTTACAGCCCGGACACGACAATCTATACTCTATGTCCTTATATGCAGCATTCCATTGAGAATAAACACCTAAGTGTGACCTTGACCTTAGAGGTAGGGACACAAGTTTTACACACGACACGTCTTCTTGATATGCCGAACACATGTGGCAAGTTATTTTAAAATCTGTCCATACAAGGGAAAGTTAAAACCCGGACACGACAACCTATACTCTATGTCCTTATATGCAGCATTCCATTGTGAATAAACACCTGACCTTGACCTTAGAGGTAGGGACACAAGTTTTACACACGACACGTCTTCTTGATATGCCAAACACATGTGGCAAGTTATTTTAAAATCTGTCCATACAAGGGAAAGTTACAACCCGGACACGACAACCTATACTCTATGTCCTTATATGCAGCATTCCATTGTGAATAAACACCAAATGTGACCTTGACCTAAGAGGTAGGGACACGGGTCTTGCACGGGACACGTCGTCTTGGTATGCCGAACACATGTGGCAAGTTATTTTAAAATCTGTCCATACAAGGGAAAGTTACAGCCCGGACAGGACAACCTATACTCTATGTCCTTATATGCAGCATCCCATTGTGAATAAACACCTAAGTGTGACCTTCAACTTAGAGGTAGCGACACGGTTCTTGCACCCGACACGTCATCTTGGTATGCCGAACACATGTGGCAAGTTATTTTAAAATCTGTCCATACAAGGGAAAGTTACAACCCGGACACGACAATCTATACTCTATGTCCTTATATGCAGCATTCCATTGGGAATAAACACCCAAATGTGACCTTGACCTTAGAGGTAAGGACACGGTTCTTGCACGCGACACGTCGTCTTGGTATGCCGAACACATGTAGCAAGTTATTTTAAAATCTGTCCATACAAGGGAAAGTTACAGCCCGTACACAACAACCTATACTCTATGTCCTTATATGCAGCATGCCATTGGGAATAAACACCTAAGTGTGACCTTGACCTTAGAGGTAGGGACACGGTTCTTGTACGCGACATGTCGTCTTGGTATGCCGAACACATGTGGCAAGTTATTTTAAAATCTGTCCATAATATTCTGAGTTTTTGAGTCGGATGGACGGATGGACGGTGCGATTTTAATATGCCCACCTTCGGGGGCATAAAAAGTGTGATTGGTCAAAAATAGAATGTTAACCAATAAAAAGAGGGGAAAGTTAAAGCACCACCTCCATAAGAGTCCACCGAAATTTCTCAGCAGTTACACTATGCATCAACCTGGATACAATTTCTTGCAACTTCTTAAGCCTATATTTCTGTTAGCCAAAATAAATACTTAAATTTGATTTTGATAAATGAAAAATGGTTGATAGCTATTTTCATACAGAAAATTTCTATTTAAAGTCAACAATTTAAATAAATATAGATGATAGGCATATAATAGATAAATAAAAACAGTGAGCTAAGATTTCATGTAGTCCTGTTATAAGGGACTTAAGAAGTTTTGAGAAATTAGGGCCTGAATTCAAATAGAGCTTAGGTGAAACTTGGAGGCCATTTTGGTGAAAACTGTCAAGTGAAATCATGTGAAAAATGAATTTCAGGAGGTAACTTAAAGATTTGGTGAAAAATCACATTAAAAGTAATAGAGGAAGTGATACTTAAAAACATATCCCTGACATCAACTGTATAGAGCAATGAAAACTTACTCATAAAATGAGACTTAAAATCCTCTTGCCATCAAGAAAGAAAAAGGAAAGAACAATCTTGTTTATTAAAATTAAAAAAAACAAACCTACAAGCACATGCCACAAATGTAGATTATAATTTTTAAACTTAGTGTACGGAGTCTGTGACTAGGCCTTGAGTAAAACACTTAAAACTTCCTGTTTTATGGGAATAGTACTTTACTTCATTCATAGACCAGGGAACATGTATTGAATAAGAGTTGAATCACACTTGAGGTCAAAGGGAGAAAACTGTGTAACTGACTCACTTAATTGTTGTCACTAGATAATTATAAACATTTTATTTTAAACCCGACATCTTAAAGACTTTAAAAAAAGCTTTAAAATTTACAAAATTATTAGAATAACTAATTTACTACTATAATGTCTCCTAACAACTATCTAAAATTTCAAACTATTTAGACCTAGATATATTTATATATATATACATCATTTTTGAATATACCATGTTCATATTTATGTAAAAAAGCTCTTCTATCTGGTAATGCTTGGATCTTCAGTACAGGTACATAATCCCATATCATAATAATAAGAGCTTTTTATCTAAGGTTAATTGATAAAACATCATTTCGTTATTCTATTATTCTATCACTTATCTTGTGAAGCCTACCTTTTCAAACAGATCAATGCATCTTCTATTTTCCCAATCTTGTGCAAGGCCAAAGCCTTAAACTTCAAGGCCACAACATCAGTATCGCCATGGTGACATTCAGAGGCGCGATCTTCTGAATACTTCCTCTTCAAAGACTGACCAGAGCAACTGGTCTCCATCTCCTCACCATTGTTAGACAAATCTTCATTATTTTTACTATTTTGACTAAAATTTTTGTTCACAACTCTTTTATTATAAACAAAATCTATCACATCTCCAGCACGAGGCAACTCATCTGTGAATTCTCCACTATGGCTTGACCCTTGACTCGGATCATAGGTGGTATCCATGGAGACTGCGTTTCCATGGTAACAAGCAAGAACGTGGTCACATAGCTTCAGGCAGTCTTTGTATTTACCAGATCCTAGTGTAGCTTCCATAGTCTCATGATACAGTTGTAAAACTGGCGGCAAATCTTCGCTCTGGAAAATGATGCATCAGTTTAAGATATCCTGTGCAGAAGTAAGTGAACTTTAGTTGCCTGGTGACCATATATTATTTTGGCATTATTTGAAATGGTTTTATGTGAAGAAAATAACAAGAGGTCCATAAGAGCGTATGCTCTCCTGGCATGACCTTTTTTGGTTATATACTGAACTCACATTCCAAGGGAAGCAATCAGTGAAAAATATGTTTCACAAAGGGCAAAGTATCAAAAATTACTCTTGTTGCAATGCTGTCATTTCTTATGCTATGTTCAGGTATATACTGTGGCAATGGAGATGTCTTTTCCCTAAATTTATTTTGTACATTACTTATACTAATAATATATGTATTTCTTCTGTATAATGCAAGCATACTAACTTGAACAGTTCCTGTCCTCAGATGTTGTAGAAGTATTGTGTATTTTTCTGCAGCTACATCAAACCTACATAGACAGACAAAATAAAACTTTACCTGACATGGAACAGTTTAAAATTAAATAACATGATCACTGGCTGATCTTGTAAAATGCTAGCCAGCCTTTTTACTCCACCTATCTCATTCATGATAAGGCTCTTCCTTCTTTGATTTCAGTATTAAACATTAAACCCTCCCTCAGGTCTTTTATAATAATCCCTGTCTAATTACATTATACATCTAAGCAAATACAGTACACTTTACTTTCTAATTACTATAAGCACAGGTGAAATATAAAATGTTGTCTAAATATAATGAATGCTTTGATCAAGCTTAACACCCCCACCTCCCTACCCACATAAAATACAAATATATGTATGCACTGACTGATTTTGATCAAGCTGAGACACTTAATGTGTCAAACTTTTTGAGCTGTATAGAAGAGCAGTTTGTCTACAAATCAAAATCATTGAGGAAAACACTACTTGAATAAATTTTCTAAATTGTCTGTGGAAATCTTTTCCTTCTTTTTACAGTCTAGCTTGATCACTGCCTACCTGTGCAGCTTGTGTGCCCTGCTGGCCAGAGTGTACAAGGCTGTGGGGTAGGTGATATCTTCATCCTCAAAGTCTACTAGAGACAGGACGTCCACACCACTTGTCACTGGCAATCCTGGGCTGTCCCGCATCTCCAAGGCCTAACATGATAAAGCAGTTAAAGTTATAACATGTGCCAGTATTATTGTTTTAGAGTATGTACTGCTGATCCATGCTTCTTAGAATCCCCTTGGTTTATTATGCTCCCAGTTGGGAGTCTAAGAAAAGTCCATAGCAAAATTCAAAAGCCTCTTAATTTCAGACACACTTTAACAGAGTCATGAAAGCCACAACTTTAACTTAAGCAATAACAGTGTGTGTATACCAGGTGATAAATTACATCATGTATGCTACATTGAAAGGCAACCTTTTGCTTAAAATAAAGACTTGAATCAAAGATAACTTTTCTTTTACTACACCATTTTCAATAAAACAAAGGGCAGTCTATGCTGCTTTAAGAGCCACGCCATTGTTTTATTACCAAAGTTTGATAAGGTGATTAGTTTCATGAAGCACTTCAACAAACCTATTTCCAAAATAATGTTTTAAAGGTTTGTCGAAGTGTTTTAAGAAACTAAACTCTCAATCAAACTCTTGCTAAAGACCAAAGGCGGGGCTCCATATGCCACAACTTAAAATCAGGCTATAACATAGTCATGAAAGCCACAACTTAACATTAGCTATAACTGAGTCATGAATACCACAATACCTTAGGTGATAACAGAGTCAAGAAAGCCACAACTTTAACTTTGGCAATAACAGAATGAAGATAGGTTCGCTATCTATACCAAATAATCCAATTAGCTTCACTGTTCTTAGATCCAATTAAGACCTATATATGAATACCACGCTTGGCCTAAGATATTTTCCTACAACTTTTTTTTTGACAAAAAGGTATTTTGCATTTGAATAGAAGGATGGAAGTACATTTACTTGAAATAAATACAAAGGAAATATGCAAGTACTTCCTTCTATACGTGAGTTAAAAGATGATATTTCTAACTAAGCTGACCATTGTGAGAAGGTTAAGGCACTCTAGTTCCATATCGTTATCTCCAAAACTGCGGTACTGCAGGGCAGTTGTGTACAGTGGCCGTAGGAAGCTGAAATCAGCACACAGGGCCTCACGAAACATTGCCAGACCTAGTGGCCTCTTGTCCTGGAACACAGCAACAGGACAAGTCTAAACAACAGTTATTCACTAGAATAAAACAAACGGGTCACTCTAGGGTCAGCAAGTAGTGGCTGAAGGCTTTTCAAGAACATGGCTTGTTAAACACCTACATATAACTAAATGCCAATGGAAACATTTTGAAAAATATGTTAAAAGAGCTGTGACACAGGCGTAATGCTCTTCCATGCAATTGCAACACAGAATAACATGGAGTTGAAGGAAAAGGAGATAATTATTATGTATTTTGATGACATAGCATTTGGTTAGGTTCTTCTAGGAACTGTAAATAAAGTATAGGTGCGCCTTTTAATTTATCATCTACTCAATTCATCAATGTATCAAGAGTACTCATTTCATCTTTTGACCTCTAAGAATGACCTTGACATCTGAGGTCTTGTGCATAACACATCGCCTCATCATGGCAAGTTTTTGTTTAAATCATTTGTAAAAGATACAGCCTGGACAAGGTTTAGACAAGACTAGTCCTATCAACAGTACTCATACATTTAACCTCTTAAGTGTGAACTTGACCATTGAGGTACATACCTGGGACTTGTGCATGACACACCACCTCATCATGGAGAACCTTCATTGCAAGTTTAAAAAAATATAAATCCTAAAATTATAGTCAAGATACATTCGGGACATTCGGGACAAGGTTCAGTCCGGACGGATGCACTTACTGCAAACATGCACATACAAAGAACCGTCATTGTGACAGCTTTGTCAGGCTCACAAATATATGTTTATAAAGCTAGGTTTTATTTATATATGTATAAAACTCAATTTATCTGATTGTGCATTCAAGTGCAAGCTTACGAATTCCTACAAGATACGGAAGCAATGTTTGGTTACAATGCAATTATCATGAAATAACGCATTATCCTTATCATACTTGTTCATAAAGTTTAATGTGCCAAAGTGGTCTTGTGATGTACAAGAAACAGTACCTGCTTGAAGCTCACTTATCTAGCCACCAACCAAACGTGCCCAAGGTTGGGGATTGAACCTCTACATCTTTGTGAGCAGCAAAATGCCAACCCCACATTAAAGTGTTATGTATTGTATATTATGTTAGAAAAGCTACCATTTCTTACAAGTTTAGCGAAGCAGAGTCCAATAAGGAAATGTACACGAGCCCTGAGTCTGGGGGTGGCAGGGGGCTGGGAGCGGACAATCTCCATCAGCGTCGAAATACCCTCTGTGTACTGTCCCAGCTTGTAGCTAGCAAACCCTGTAATATGCACACTGGACAATCAGGAAGTGTACAGAAGCAGGGGCTGGGAGCGGAAATCTCCATCTCTATCAATGTATAAATCCATCAAAATATACTCTGTGTACTGTCCAAACTTGTAGCTTGCAAAACCTGTAATATTTACACTGCACAATTAGGAAAGGTACGTGGGCTGGCAGGGGCTGGGAGGAGACAATCACCACAAGCATAGAGATATCCTCTGTTTACTGCTAGCAAACCCTGTAATATGTACACTGGAAAGGTACAGAAGTCCTGCCCCAAGGGATGGCAGGGGGCTGGGAACAAACACTCTTTATAAGAGTTGAGAAATCCTCTGTGTTATGCACTAAAATGAAAAACTCTGAAATAAACATATGGTACATTAAGAAAGTGTATACCGTACACATGTTCAATTATCTGGGTGGAAATATACCCTGTATATTGTCCTAACTTGTACAAACCATTGTGGTAAAAGAATACACTGAAAAAGTCACCATTCATCATTGAATTACTTCTTAAAGGGATGATAGAGCCTTTATGTCTATGGATGTTGTCAGCTTGTCACCTCACATTTAATATATGACTTAAGTGTTTTAGGTACATTTGTCTAACTAGGTAAAGAAAATGCATCTGACACACAATGCTTATCAATTAGTATTAAAACTATTTACTCCAATCACATACACAAAGATGCTCTATTTTGTAAATGCCTGAAAATTTTGCTTTTAATAATAAAAGATATTTAGATGTTTTCTGCCGCAAATACGTTTGAAAGTTTTAACTGCATTAAATTCAGTTTTAAACAGTCAACATCTAGATTAACAAAAAAACATCAGAACCTGATAAGAACTTGACAGATGGGGCGAGATGTTGATCCTTGACTGTGTCAAGTACACTGACCACCAGGTCATACCTAGTATTGCCTGACAGACTGACTACCCACAGGACACTGGAAAGGGGTCCCTCCAGGCCTGGGGTCACTGGCAGCTGGATATGGTCTGCATACAATGGGAAGGTCAGCACTGGATAGTCACCTGTCACCTGAAAACAGTCATATCATGGTTAAGGGTGGTGATGGCAAAGTGGTAAGTGGTACGTGTAGCCCAACTGTCACAGACAACTAGGTGTGGTTATGGTCAAGTAGTTAGTGATTCTAATTACAGGATCACAAATAGCTGGAAGTGGTTAAAATATCAAGTAGTTGGTAGATAGTTTCTTAGGGTCACCGATACTAGGTGTGTTAATGGCCAGGTAGTTAGTTTATTGTTTTATCGTAATTTTAATACTGTAGGATGCTTACCCGTATATTCAGGGAGGATTAAGTATTTGTCGTAAATCATTCAGGTCACTTTGAGATTGCCATGTTTAAATCATGGTGTATCAATTTTAACAATCACAAATATGGCATTAGCCACAAGATGTCAATAAACATGGACTTGGTGATTCAAATTATTTCTCCATAACATTGTTCCTCAGTAACATCATCGATGTACTGCATGGGTGAAAATAATGTTAGAATGTATTCTCTGTCTGTGGCTTGCAGATATGATTTAGTTTTGTTGCATTGGTATGTAGTTCTGACTTTTTGTGGACAAATCTTGTCTAACACGCATTGTACATTTGATTGTTATACCTCAGCCCTATGAACATTCTGAAACTATGAATGAACATAAAAAAGTTAAAAATGATCTAAACATCCAATTGATTGGTTTTGCAAATACCCTGGATGTTGATCGGCTGTATGAACAGGAATAAATAAATGAAATCAATAAAACATGAGAAAAAAAAGAGATGAAATAATACATGGCTCAGAAAATAAGTATCATCAATATCTTATACAAATTCTAGGGCAAGCTGATTATGCTGATAGTCCGATACATTGCAACATAGTGCCACCATGAAGGGGAAATGGTTTTGGAGTTTTATGCGACACAAGTTCACATTATTTAAATATTGCATGGCTTCCAGTGTGAGAGTACATATTGTCAACATGAGGGATATACTGTTAACTTTCCCGAGGCGAAGCCGAGGGTAACAGTATTTACCTGAATGTTGACAATATGTACTGTCATACTGGAAGCCATGCAGTAGTTATTTTATTATACTGAACACAGTTACATTTATATACATATATAAAGATGTTTCACAATTACACAACTCTCAAGTTTAATCAATTTATTCTGTAATTATTGTTTGTTTTCATTAGTTGTCATTTTGCTGCAAATGTCGTTAAGAAATAATGCAAACTCCAGAAGTTACCAGACTTACAACACATTTTAATAAACGCTTACCACCTCAGACTTGGGAAACCAAAAAGTGGCTATTTTTAGCGTGCTATGTGACAGTATCATGTCAACCGGTCAAAACGGTACTGTCAGTGTGTGACAGTACAAAATTGCCCATGATGGGTATATGAGAAATTTTAACATGGGCAGGTCACGTGAGGTATAATAAACTGTAATACTTACTGACAGATGAACGCATGGACAGACAAGCGAAAATCAATATGTCTCCCCCTCCGATTTTTGTTTGGGGCATGAATAAGAACATTATCATTACACAAATTATAACTGTTTGGATAATTATCAGCGCATGCATGTTCCTGGATGATCTATAAAACTATTTACGCAATGAGATTACTACTATACCAGAAAATCTGTCTTGTTTATGGCATCAGCTAGGGTATGTAGAAGTTGTTCAGCCTCTGTATGATTGTTGATCCGTGTCTCCTGTATACACCACAGCCATACACACCGAGCCAACAAACAACACACTGGCATGTATCCACATGCTGGAATACACAGATAGGGCATACATCAATGATAGTTAAATCCAACAACCAGTGCTGTAATAAGTGTGGCTTTCATGATGAAGACATTTTTAGGCAATAACTTTAAAAATACCATATATGCATGGTTGAATATTTGAAGAAAGAAATAGCATTAACAGAATAACATCCTGTGGCCATGGTTCTGCAAAGGCTCTAACTTCAACAGGTAAAGCCCTAGTTAAAAAAGTTCAATAAGAGAAAGACAAGCATACGGGTACTATAGTATCTATTGTTCAAATTAATTACAGTAGACAATGACAATAGTGTTTAATGTTAATGTCTGGTGACCATTTAATTATAATGTTTGTATCATTTGAAAAGGTACTGCTTTCTGATTACAAATATGTTAAATAAATACTTGAAAATACATCACAGATAAAGAAATTGAAGTTTGTAGTGTGTTTTTTTTATTCAAACAAAAATCAAACATGAGCAAAAATATAACGAAATCTTTCAAACCCAAACAATATTGACTGTAAATTAATTGTTGGTATAATCTTTACCAATGTTTTCATTACTCATAAAACCCTTCAAAATGATACCAAATAATCATCATTGTACATCTAAAACCTTATAATACATGCATTAAGACCATTTAATATGACTTGATAACTGGGGGAAGAAACTCCGGTAATATGAAGTTGAAGTCGGTGTACCAGTAAATGATTGGATTCATATCTGACAAATTAAACTACAACTATGAGACTACCTCACCTTTTTTAAATTTTCCATTTTGAGAAGGGATAACATGCCAATTGAAACAAAAGCATGGCGGAGCCAACATATTTTCTGTTGCTGTTTTTCAGTAAAAAAGATAGCATAACTAACCAATTATTCAAGCTTGAAGTATGGGCCTTTTTGTACTACCAGTACTATCATATGTGTATTGGCTTTTGCAACACAACTTCCAAGTTTCATATGAGAATCTATAATGGTTTTTGTATAATGGCAATGATTTTTGTGATGTGTAACCTCGACTAAGGAAGACAACAACACCAAGACTATAACAATACCTCGATCTTAACTTATGACTAGCTGAATATAAATAGATCACATCATATGCTTCCCTCCTAATCCTCAAGCAGTAAAATCACCTAAATATACCTGATGCAACCCCTATTGCCATCAGATATTGTCAGATCAGACCAAACCACACCTGTAGAAAGAGACCCAAACACACCTTATGCGACCCCTATTCCCATAAGACATCGTAGGATCAGACCGCGACCCCAATTCCCATAAGACATTGTAGAAAGAGACCCAAACATACTTGATGGTGATGTGACCCCTATTGCCAGAAGACATTGGATGAACAGACCGTGACCCCTATTCCCATAAGACATTGTAGAAAGAGACCCAAACATACCTGATGGCTGATGTGACCCCTATTGCCAGAAGACATTGGATGATCAGACCGTGACCCCTATTCCCATAAGACATTGTAGAAAGAGACCCAAACATACCTGATGCAACCTCTATTCCTATAATACATTGTAGAATCAGACCCAAACATACCTGATGCGACCCCTATTGCCATAATTCATTGTAGAAAGAGACCCAAACATACCTGATGCAACCTCCATTCCCATAATACATTGTAGAAAGAGACCCAAACATACCTGATGCGACCTCTATTGCCATAATGCATTGTAGAAAGAGACCCAAACATACCTGATGCGACCTCTTTTGCCATAATACATTGTAGAATCAGACCCAAACATACCTGATGCAACCTCTATTGCCATAAGACATTGTAGAATCAGACCCAAACATACCTGATGCGACCTCTATTGCCATAATACATTGTAGAATCAGACCCAAACATACCTGATGCAACCTATATTGCCATAATACATTGTAGAATCAGACCCAAACATACCTGATGCAACCTCTATTGCCATAATACATTGTAGAAAGAGACCCAAACCTACCTGATGCGACCCCTATTGCCATAATACATTGTAGAATCAGACCCAAACATACCTGATGCAACCTCTACTGCCATAAGACATTGTAGAATCAGACCCAAACATACCTGATGCAACCTCTATTGCCATAATACATTGTAGAATCAGACCCAAACATACCTGATGCAACCTCTATTGTCATAAGACATTGTAGAATCAGACCCAAACATACCTGATGCAACCTCTATTGCCATAAGACATTGTAGAATCAGACCCAAACATACCTGATGCAACCTCTATTGCCATAAGACATTGTAGAAAGAGACCCAAACATACCTGATGCAACCTCTATTGCCATAATACATTGTAGAATCAGACCCGAACATACCTGATGCGACATCTATTGCCATAATACATTGTAGAAAGAGACCCGAACATACCTGATGCAACCTCCATTCCCATAATACATTGTAGAATCAGACCCAAACATACCTGATGAGACCTCTTTTGCCATAATACATTGTAGAATCAGACCCAAACATACCTGATGCGACCTCTATTGCCATAATACATTGTAGAATAAGACCCAAACATACCTGACGCGACCTCTATTGCCATAAGACATTGTAGAATCAGACCCAAACATACCTGACGCGACCTCTATTGCCATAAGACATTGTAGAATCAGACCAAAACATACCTGATGCGACCCCTATTGCCTTTAGACATTGTCGGATCAGACCCACACAAGCAGATTTCTCATCACAGTCGTAATTGAGCTTTGTTTTTCTGGGGTGGAATACTCTGCACACTGAAACAAAATATACAAATGGTTTACAAACAAATTGATCATTTCTTTTACATTTTGTTAAATTCACTAGATCTTGAATGGTTTGATTACAGGAAAATAATGACTGATCAGAGCCAGATGGAGCATGGGCATGCACCACCAAACCAGGGTTGTTATGGCTGAGCACACAAAAACAACATCATGTAACTTACAATAACTTCTGTTTTTAAGTTTTATATCACTTACTGCTGACCAACAAATTTCAAACTTTTTTTTAATTACTGGTATAAAAAGCCAGTAACTTGATCCAGAAGAGACTTGCATATTACCACACAAAAGTAGTGGCTATGGTTATACTGTAATACTTAGAGGATATTTGTTAGTTTCCCAGTAAGAATGTGCACCAAAAGCTACTTTTCAAAAGTGGCTTTGCTAGATGTTCAAGAGAAATATTTAAATTTGGTGTAAACAAGGTGAAATGCATTGCAATCTCAGAGTGAAACAAACAATTATATATATGTTTTTAAATAATAAAGAAAAAAATGAATGAATGTTTCAAAAAATTTACCATTTATATGCTTATAAAGTATCAAGATATAGTCCAACGCTTTTTTTTCGAATAAAGGGGCCATCTTGGCCCTATAGTATAATTGTCATGGTTCTCCAGACATCTCTATAATTAAAGGGCAATAACTCTTGGTTGACTTAAGCCAATGACTAGTTATCAAATTTTTCAAAGGTATTATGCCGATCCACATTCTGACCAAATAAAGTGATGATTGGACAAAGTTATTGATCAGACAACATACTCCACGCCACCCACCAAAAGGCTGGCCTACTTCAGCTGAAACAATAATATGTCCTGTTTGTTTTACATCTACATTTATAAAAACGGAGCATGGAGTTCTGCATGGAACCATTTTTATTAAAGGAATCTGGAAGAGGCCAGCCCAAGGAACATTCCTGTGAAGTTTGGTTAAAACTGTCCCAGTGGTTTAAAAGAAGGTGTTTGCATGAAAACATTGATGATGGACCATGATGGACAATAGATCGCATTGAGCACAAATGTTGTACACTTTTGCCCAGGTGAGCTAAAAAACAACTTTAAACACCTGCTTAAACTTTTTTGAGAGATGGACCAGTGGTCCACTAACTTCGAAAACAAACTAGACCTGAACTATACTGAACTAGACCAAAGCATATGGCACATTATAATAATGGCATAATAATTGTATATTATACAAAAAGGTGTTAAAAAAATAAATTAACATTCAAACTTATACTTAGATTAACAGTACCATTATTTCTAATTCACAAATTTCTGTAAGCATTTGCATGCGCTTAGCATAAATTTAACAAGCATTTCAAAAGCATTTTGCCAATACAATTAAGTAGCTATGATACCTAAATGTCTAGATTTTAACCTGAAGGACAATCAATTCTATAATTTCAAACAATACAATGAAAACAAAAATTGCTTATTAATTAATTGTTCAATATTTTGCTTTCGTCTGCCATGCGTTAAGTAAACGTTTTCCCCGCTTGCAGTTTATGCCCTGTGCAGCAACAAGAATACAAAACAAGACAGTTCGCTTACAAATGTAACGTTAGCCTTTACTGAAGGCATGACTACTCATCACAATGACACATCGTAAAAATCCTGTTATCATAATACTTGGGATTCCATATTGGCTTGGTAAAGGTAGCGTTTGTGTGCATAATGCGCATTGTTTTACTAGAACATACATTTACAATATGAGTAATAAGATAAAAAGTTAAACCATGCTCATTGTTAATTTCCATGATCATTACGACATTGCTAATTTGGCGAGCATGCTTCCAAATGCATTGATCTGAATACACAAACCAATCAGTGAATGCATGTCCAGGTTGGTTCTAATATAGTTCATACTGATTTCTGATCAACTTTTCAGACATATCAATCAACCAACAGTTGTGTTATGTGTTTTGGATTTGTTTGAAGACATCATTGCGGCAAACTTTGACCGAACACGAACATGACCAATTCGGTCAGCTAGCCTCGAAAATAGCTAGACCAGACCAACAAGTGAATGTGAATGGCATGAAACACACTTCAAATAAGATTCATTAACTTCTGTCTATCAGTTACGTACATGTAGTAATGGCTCAGGAAAGATGGAAGAACCAAAAGATGGGGAAAGACAATGACAAATCTATTACCTCTGCTGAAAACTTTGGTTTGGGATAACAAAAAGTTTTAACACTTTGTTAGCCTCATCTATCAGAATTATTTTTTTGAATCTTTTTTCGTAATTCAAAAGCAGAGTAAACTGTTTTTTAAAGTGATAAACATGTGTACCATTTTTTATAATCAATTGTTCCTGTCATAAATTATCCTCCAGACACATTTTGGCAAATTCTATCCAAAACATCTTCAAAAATCATAACTACATGTATGTATAAAATTGTTAGTTTGGTGGATCTTGACCTGTATTCAGGGTGTACCAAAAATCCTTAAAATCCAGTAACCCCTTCATGAGTTATTGTCTGGGCACTGTAATTTTGACAATTTCTAAGTTGAAAAGGGACCATAACTCAAAATTGGTTTGTTACCAAAGTTGAACATGAGCTGAATGATTAAAGGGCCTTTCTCTCCTTCATATTTTCAGCCGTCAGTTTTATTTCATATATTAAGTGACCAAACTGCTTAAAACAATGATAAAATATCAGAAGTGCAAACAAGAGATCTATTTCTTATTAAATGTTGAAAAAAATGAGACAGAAAAGGCTTGTTGTGTTTACCAAAAATCATTTAAATCTGTCAACCCTTTTATGAGTTACCTCCAGACAACAGCAACCACATGACTGACAAACCCACCAATAAGCTCACTCAGACATATCCCACATGGTTAAAACAAAAAAAAATGTTCTTAAGTTCATGTAAAATTGCAAATATGTCACTTTCAAAAGTTTTCATTGTCACAATGTTCTATGCATATTTTTTACTTAAAGTTAATGATGAATAAATGTCTGGAAACCAGCGATAAAGGACTGCTGACAAAAGATCAGACCACAGTTTTCAAATTTACAATAAATAATGTTTTAAGCTGAAAACCTCATTTATTTTAAAGCATTACTAACGCTTTTAGCCATAAAACATAATTTTCGAACGTAAATAGCAAAACTGCGCTGTCAAATTTTTCGTAACTGTCAATTTGTGAGAGCCCAGCTTTAACCCATTTCATTCTGAGACCCAGTTAGATATGATACGGTTTAACTTGATTACCTGGGCATTTTCCAATAACTGATAAGCCATCAGACTGTATATGACCCTTGTGCTGTATAAACATAAATAACTTCTTTATTATTGGTATAAGACCCAATGAAGATTACATGTGAATGTACCCCTTATCTACATGTATCTACCTTTGATTAGGCTCTTATGCCACAGTTTAAGGTGACGGCAGGCTGGGATGACATGTACCAAGGAGAGGTATGTGTGATTATACAAGGAGGCCAGCTCCACGGTCAGCACACCCACTCTGGCAGGGACGCTTAACACAAGCAGTCAAACAATAGTCATTTCAAAAAGCTTTACCAGCTTATGTGTTATTATATCTTGCCTACCTCTCTCTAAGTGAATGTGAATGGCATGAAACACACTTCAAATAAGATTCATTAACTTCTGTCTATCAGTTACGTACATGTAGTAATGGCTCAGGAAGGATGGAAGAACCAAAAGATGGGGAAAGACAATGATAAATCTATTACCTCTGCTGAAAACTTTGGTTTGGGATAACAAAAAGTTTTAACACTTTGTTAGCCTCATCTATCAGAATTATTTTTTGAATCTTTTTTTCTTAATTCAAAAGCAGAGTAAACTGTTTTTCAAAGTGATAAACATGTGTACCATTTTTTATAATCAATTGTTCCTGTCATAAATTATCCTCCAGACACATTTTGGCAAATTCTATCCAAAACATCTTCAAAATTCATAGCTACATGTATGTATAAAATTGTTAGTTTGGTGGATCTTGACCTGTATTCAGGGTGTACCAAAAATCCAGTAACGCCTTCATGAGTTATTGTCTGGGCACTGTAATTTTGACAATTTCTAAGTTGAAAAGGGACCATAACTCAATTTAATTTTAGGCATAAATATGAACATATTATTTCACTGTTTCAAACTGTATAAATCTATAAATCCAGGCATATTCATCAATCAATTAATCTTGTGCTTGTTTTCTTAAATACATGTAGAGTACCATAACTCTTTATTCACTAAATGCAACAGATTCGGTGCATCGTTAAAATTGGATAATGAACCTTGCTTTTTATTTATTAGCCCTAGATGTATCTAAAAACCTCGATTTTGCGTTTGTTGGAAAGCAAGGAAAATACCCATGATATTCTAAGTTGAGGGTACCTATGATATAAACAATCAATAGCAAAGAGGTATCCCGTGCCGCTGCAAAACCGAAAGTAGGGTGTTTTTATGAATTTACCACATATTTTAGACTTTAAATTGCCATTTGTATGAATATGATATATAAAAAGGCGGTGGGCGAGGCAAGACATATCAATATTTTGTAGCTTATTGTGGAGTTGCAGTAATTGAAAAATGGGCACATTACTAAATAAGACATAGCTATAACATTCTAGTGTTCCGTGGTATACTTCTTTTGCACATGACATACCTCCTTTCATCAGTTGAATGAACATTTACTGGCTTGTTATCAATCGCCGATTTGTTTTCAGCAGAGAATGACCGGGGCTTGTGCAAAGAGGGTACCTTTTCAGTAGATTTCGCAGTGGGTACCGATATGGATATGCACCGTGCACTCTGTATCCGTCCAAATAGTTCTTTAAATAATATACATGTAGATTGTATTACACTTAAACTGCAAAATAGCGCTTACAAGATTCATTTAAAGTGATTTGCTTCTACAGACAATACAGATATTTATACTGATCAGTGGCGATAAACGTCCTGTAACATGTTAGGTTGTAGTTTCACTATCAGGAAGAAACCCCAAAACCTTTAAAATAGTTGTGAAAATAGCAACACAAAAAGGCAGATTCTATAAATAACAGTTCTAGCAATGGGACTTAAATCTTTATGTGACGCCTGTGCTAATATACAAATAAAGAAAGGTACTTACAACGGTCCATGAACAAAACAATGGGGGATTAAATGGATGCAAATTAAAAAAAAAAAACAGATTTGTCATTTTTGTTCCTACTTTGCTTCAAAAGGAAGTCTGTTTTAAAGTGTGAAGTGGCCAGAATTTCGGCTCCTCTTTGGAAACAGATAAGAAAACGCAGGACCTAAAGATCAGTATTTAAACAAATTTAAAATAATAAAACAATTTCCAAGCATTGATTTTTTAGTATTCAGCTTAATTGAAAGACTTCTAAAATGTGCACCATCCTCATTTCTCTTTTAAATGTCCTTGATACTTTAAAATAGTTCACACTCTAGTATAAGCGATGTTCAATGAAGGCCAGTAAGCCTATTTCTTAGCACTACTTCCGATAGTGACATTAAGGTAGTCAATCCTATTTTACCTCAGCGTGGGATCCTTCCAGTCGGACATATTTTCTTTGTGTCCACTTTTGTCCTTCGTTTAGATTGGGCCTCTAATGGACATCATCACAACATGCATCTTTTTGTCTAAGTTAAAGTATTTGTCTTACGCTAAATGAACTTGAAAAAGTGATATCAACACTTCCCTAGACACTATAGGCTGTTGAGTTTAGCTAAGGACATGTCTTAAAGGTGATTTTTGCGATATTTTTAAATCTGTCATAACACTGACGTGGGAGCGGCATGTCCAACAACTGATTTGCCTTCAGACTTCGCAATGCCCCAACTGAAGGTCTGCCCAAACTGAACGGCAGCCCCGTCCAACAATCTTACGAGTTCCATTCAATGTTTCTACTGTTCGAATACTGCTGTGTAAATAACACAAATCTAGACATAACCAACGTTCATCTTTTATCTGTCATTTATTATATAATTAAACATTTAATGTCATATGAACATGGTTGCAATAAAACACATCTGTAAAGTATGAAAATGATGACAAGCTGCCATATCCAAAACGTGCATGTAACAATGTTCTACTGCAATAGAACTCTCTAAACTAGGGATGACAATGTTTGTCCTTTTTGTTTTATTTTTAATAATATGAACTCATCACACTACAAATATAGCGCATGCGAAATCAAAAATAATATACATACTTATGTGAAAAACTACAGAAACAAGCTCAGTAGCAAAACGTTTGAACACAAAAACAAAACATGTCAAAAAACATCACGTCATGAAATCAGCATTTGAGCAACACTCACTGTTAATAAATTATAAAAGTACATGTAATGACAATGGGTCGATTGTTAGGAACCTTTTTTAAAGTTAACAGCGCGATTAACTATTTGGAACTTCTCGGCCATTTTTATAGAAAACAACCTCGGATGTATTTGGACGATTTACATACTCCAAAAGCGGTACGCTGCGAGTAGATCGCTTAGTAGTTTTATTTAGCAGTTAAACTTTATGACTTTACTCTTAGAAATCTTAATTATGTCTACAATAATACACTTCACTGACAATCAATTTAAACTTAGATCAATAAATGCAACTCTAAAACACTACATTTGATGAATGATATAATTAAAAAAAATACGAACTACTTCAACTGATGTACCGGCTTACATCCGAGGTTGTGATCGATAAAAAAATGGCCGAGGAGCTCCAAATGCGTGATCAACGAAAATCGGCCAATTGTGTATTAAATGTACAATACAAATTATTACCACATTTTAAAGTTTGTTCTACATTGAGCCCTCATCAAGTCTATATAGTATAAGGGGAAAGGATGCAATGGAATTGTTCAACCTCATACTAAAATTGACATGAAAATTAGCTTCAAGTCGTTTAGTTTCCCGTTTCTTCATAACACACCCCAACTGCCAAGTTATGATAGAAATATAAACACCAAATACAGCAACAACTAATGGACTGCCCTGAACCCGATTGGAGATCAAATATATATATATATATGTATGATATATTTACAAAAATGCTTCATCAAATGACATTAACACATAAATACAGTGTTTGATTAATAAATTTATAAACAAATGAATAGTATTTTAGACATACAAACTAAACGCGTTTTAGAGCTTGAATGATTTACCAAAAAAATACATCACATATTGTCACAATGACGTTCTTAAACCCAGCATCAAGTTTTGACAGGGAATTCGACGGAACGTCCTTGACCGGGGAGAGAGCGCAAGGCCCAATTTGGGAGTCAATAGAGGTAATTTCCGGCCGCACCACGGCGACATTTTCTGGCGTAGGAACTTGAGACGCTTGGCTCAGAGGAGGAGCGCGTGCATTGCGCTCGTAAGGGGGGGGTGACAGACCTTGACCAACAAATACGCCAGCATGCTGTTCGCCAAGGCCTACACGGGTGGACGCATTCCCTGGCCGAATGGGATCTATAGTGTGGTAGGAAGGTGGCTGCTCAACGCAGACGGCGTTCGGCTCAGTTTCCGGCTGGTTGGAACAAGATGTAAGCGAAAAAGGAACAACTTTGTCGTCAACAGAAATAGTTCGTCTACTGTCGTATTTTGAACCTTCAAGAGTTTTCATATCATGTGATTTTGTATGCTCATATGTAACCAAGGAATCCTCCGGCGTCGTGGAAACCACTTCCTCGCGTTCCTCTGTTGCCCTTGTGCATGTGGTCTCCACGAGTGCGAGTTTCCCCAAGCCGTTGTCCGCGTACCGTTGTTCCGGCTTTTCCTCATGTTCTTCAACCTCGCGCGCATTAATAGTCGAGCAGTCGTCCCTCTCTCCGCCAATCACCCCATCGTCCTGTCAGTATAGATAGTATTCAAGTTAAAGAGTTAAAGATATGACCTTATATATTCCGATTGTCATAACCGGGATTGGGCTTTCAATTGAACAGCTATATGTTCGTGTTTAAAAGTTACCATTACCATTTCTATTATATTATTATTTATTAATTAGTGTTATATATATAACACTAAACGTTAGCTAGTTACGTATCTAGCGTATATATATATATATATATATATATATATATATATATATATATATATATATATATATATACGCTAGATACGTAACTAGCATACGTGAAAATGTATATACCTTTTTGTTCAAGTCTGCAGGGAAACTGACCTTCGTTTCTTTGAGTGTAGTATCGTTAAGGCTTCCTGCAGCAAAAAATATAGAAATAAAATTCACACTTTAATGTAGAATGCGAAACCCATTATAGTACATACCATGACATTAGATCAATTTAAATCCGTTTCTTTGTGCGCTTACTATAGTGGAGACAATAATGTGTATTATATAACAGATATGGAGCAGCATCCTAACAAACCAAATTGGTGTTCACTCACAAAAGACCTACTTTGATGCCTGGTTTTATCAAGAAATTGGAAATGTTAAGATATTGTTGTGTCTTGTTTAACAAAGGTTAAAAGATAATTTTATTCAAGATTGGCAAAGTAGATTAGACATGTCCAGTAGGGCTAGGTTTTACAAAAATGTGTCAGAATTTAGATTTCAACCATATCTCAACATAATAAATATTACTAAATTTAGAATGTCGGTGTCCAAATTGCGGCTATCTTCACATAGCTTAAGCATTGAAACGGGACGATGGAATAGACCGCAATCAACGAATGTGAATGTAAATGCACTGTTTGTTCCTTATTAGAAGATGAATACCATTTTCTTCTAGAGTGCACATTATTTAATGAACTAAGAATGATATTTATACCTAGGTATTATAGACAACATCCTAGTATGTATAAATTAATTGCGTTGATCAATACATAAAATGAAACTATTTTAAAAAATCTAAGTATGTTTATATACAAGGCTTTCGAACTTAGAAATGTTGCATTATATCCAACATAAGTGTGTGTGTGTTATGTGTGTATATGTATGTATGGGTGTTTATGTATATGTATATGCATATAAAATATGATCACCCATATACCATTAATTGAATTGTTAAAATTGTGGTTATTGTATGTTTTGGTATGTTAAATGTTGTCTGTAGTGCACGAAAGGTCATACATATGTATGACTATTTACACATGTTTTGTACTTGTCGCCATTTTTGTATGATATTCGGCCACATGGGTCTATGATCTTCTGGTAAATAAATGATCTGTTCTAATCTGTTCAGTTCTATAACATGTGAACGTCATTATCTCTATCTGCAATGTTACATTTGTAATATTTACTATTTAGATATAGAGTATGAAAGTGATCACCCAAACCACCGTTCAAAACGCTATAATATAACAGAACAATAGCCTACCTTTCAATGTAGCCTCGAGGAGGCGTGGGTCTCTCAGTTGGGCCTCGGTTAACGTCATTCCGAGCTTCTGGGCATTTGTCCGTGCTATCAGGACCCCCTCCTCTGAGTCTGAGTCTGGTAAGAGAATCATACACGTACATTGTACAATTACATAGCAAAGGTAGCAGGTGACGACATTTGATAATCATACAGTATATATTACCGAAAGCTTTTATGATAAAGGTGGTGGAAGTGGCGGTACTAGCTGTGGTGATGATGACAATGATCAGTAAGATAAAGTTTTACAATGATGACAAAGATGCAGATCGATGAAGGGGATGGAACTGCCACTTGTGATGTTGTTGAGGATGAGACGAGGTGAGGACGATCAAATAATATGATCTGTAATTGTAGCCAATAGTCAATACTAGCCATATTTTAACTTATAACAGCATATTGCTTTACCTGTTGGAGCGAGCACATTTTCCCTCACAACACCATGGAGCTCGAACGTCCGGTTCTTGGGATCTCTGTCGAGCAATTTGTGGTCAAGAATATCCTTTATTACAAATAGCTTCACTCTCGCAAGCGAATCTTAAAAAATAAATAAAATGTTTCATAGAGGGATCAGTAGACGTATTGGTATCAGGAGATTATTTCAAGTTGATATCATAAAATAAACATGCATATAAAGTAGGACCTTCATTTACAAAACTACAAGTAAATTAACTTTCAATGTACACCTCGAAGTGCACATATACATGACAATATTTCTGTAAATTGTAAGAGTGAGTGTACACCCGCCGTCATGTAATATTTTCTCCTCTTGTTAGGCCTTGAAAAAGTTTCGATCTTGAAAAAGGAACGTATGCCGTCAAATATAATGGATTATTTTCATCCCTTTCGTAGTTTTATCACCTAAAGAGCTGTATTCATGTTTGTATTGCTTTTATATGTTTAATAATATATATATATATATATATATATATATATATATATATATGCATTATTTATATAATTGTTTTTAAACATATAAAAGCAATACATACATGAATACAGCTCTTGGGGTATAATAAATCTCCAAGATATATATATATAATATCAAACCTACTCTAATTATGTTTATGTACACAACATTTCTATATGTAAAAGAGATACAAAGAAGGTGACGTTTTTGTGCAGGGGACTGTTGATGGTAAAAGTGAACAGTGTTACCGTTTCCTCTGTTGAGTAAGGAATAGGTCGATTCTTCAGCTATGTTTGCGTCCGGCCCAGAACGGGACAACCGCTTAAAACACGTCTGTATCTCTTCATCCAGCTGCCTTATATTTTCACTCAGGTTTTCTGAAGTAAACGAAAGCAAATTGAAATTAAGAGGTATTAAGAATAGGTCTTAGGGGTACCTTTTAATTAGGTTTTGTTGTTTTTGTTTTCTGCCTAAATTTTAGTGTGGTTTTCTGAAGAAGAAAATGAAGGTACAATATGGAGAGAAAACAATTATTTATTGGAACACGATTAATAAGATCTAAACTATCGTGCACATTGTCATTCAGTAACTTTAAATACGTTGGTAAGTTTTTGTAATTTCATCTGTTCGTGTAATCATACGATAAAGATACCATGAAGCAAATATAAAAGCAGTTGAGAGTAAGGTTACCCATTCGTTCGCCAGGTGGACAGTTAAATGGACTGAGGCACTGCCGGCGACAGGAAATCATGAGTTCGAGCAGTTCCCGCGGCTTCAAAAAATATTCGTCTTCTACGAGTAGCACACCTGTAACATTCATATAAATTACAGCGAAAGCAAATGTAATAAATATCTTGCAGCTGAGTTGTAAGGTCATGCACCGCCGGCGACAGAAAATCCTGAGCTTTATCATTCCTTCCAACATTGTATCGTACAACAGGAGCAGAGCAGCAAACCTGTATTAAGCCGTCCGCAATAATAGCTAATCAGGAATTCACTCGTCGGGCGGTCAGTTATCGGGACTGAGGTACCGCCGCCGACAGGAGATAAGGATTTCGATCAGGTCCTGGGATTCTAACCTAGAGTAGCGCAGCTGTAACATGGTTGTAAAATCTTAAACACATTAATTGTTGATAATACGTTTGTTTTAAAGCAATATGCGACGTACACCGATTCGGTTAACTTTCTGGATATATGGAAATGATAAAATGTTGTTTGTTTGTTTACAGTATACACTGGTATTATATGCATTCCGGTGATTTAATGAGATTCATCAGGAGAATAAGTTTCAAACAGTGAAATATTTGATTTTTGCATTGTTTCGACATTTTACACCGCTCTTACTTTCAAACGGTATCGCGCACGTGGTCGGAAAACAATTTCAACGAGGTCATTATTTCCGTCGGAATACAATTGTGCTTGCTTGCTTTTCTAAAAATGTAGCTACGAACAGTCATTTTAATCTCTTTTTAAGCTTAATTATGTAAGTGTAATCTCACTGTTTTAAACTGTGAAACGATTTTTTTCTTCACTGATAGATCTCTATAAATCACCGGAAAGCTCATAATAATTGCGGTCTTGCTCTGAAACAAAATATTTTCCTCTAGCTTTAAATTCAGAGATGTGCATCACTCAATCTCGCGTTTGTTCTCTATAAAACATGTACAGTACCATCGATAATTGTTAATTCACCAAAAACAACAGATGCAGTGCATCGTAAGAATAGGATATTGAATTTTGCAATTTATAACTAAGTAAAAGTTTTAATTTACTAACTTCGATTTTAGTCTATTACATACGTTAGGTGGAAAACATGGTATTCCAAGCAAATAGTTTGCCACACCGAATGTAAAGTAGCTTGTCTCGCATTTGCTTTTCATAAATTCGAATAAGTGATATGTATGCAACGAAGGTATTTTTTTTCCATAATATTTGCGTCCCGTTCAACGGTTCGGTGACGTGTCGTAAAAATGTTGTGAACGTTGCGAAATAGAGTTCAACCGGGACATCTGTCTGATCCTGTCGGGCATAACTGGCATGGAAAGACCACGGTCGGAATACAATGGACCTGTACAAAATTACCAATTTTGTCATATTATTGCACGGGTCTGGAATAGACTAAAGTCTATTGGTAGTAGAATATCTATCGAAAACGGCATCATATAGTGCAGTTTATTTATAGCTTACTGTGAAATCATTAATGTTCGTGGGGCATTAATGTTCGTGGTTTTCGTGGGTTGGATGATCCACGAATTCAAGATCCCACGAAATATTGACCCTTTATTCCCTTTTTCAATTGCCATGTTATGTACATACTCTAGTTTATTGGATACAGAGGTCGCAGTATACATCGTAAGTATCCGTCTAACTGTATATCTTACTATCATTGTTTTGTTAATATATTATATCAGCCTTTAACAAATAATAAACCAAATCATTTTAATGTGTTTTTATGAACCAAATGACAGAAGCACGTGCCTTAACATGTGCTGTTCATGGAAATCTCCAGGTTTACAAGATGTGAGTGATGAGTGTCGGTTCTCGATTTTATTTCTTTAATGAAATAATTAATCGATTACATTAGAGGTTACTGAGCACCCAATGTGACAATGTACAAAACAAAGCGTTCAATATATATACTTATTAGACAAAAGCGTGTGAATAAATATTGAAATTAGATGATATTCAAAAGTAATTGAATTTGTAAACATCAGCTATCTTTAGGGATTGTGTACTCAAATGTACGGACCTTCTCGGTGTTTTCACAGTTTGCAAAATTCTTAATTGGCATTCAATGGCTTCGTCTATCTGTATTTAGGATCAGGGTACATCTTCTTTTATGACCTTAATTTCCAATTAAATCGATATGGATATATGCACTAATTGGCATGTCGTACCACTTTAGCGAGTGTCGTAAACCGAGTGACGTCGACAAAGGAAATCACGGGCCAGCGCGTGGAGTGCAGTAGATCTAGGACTATCGCAATTTCGATTATATTTTTTTTCAAAATTGAAAAACCACGAATTTCAAGTACCCACGAAATTGTAATTTTTTTGCAAACCACGAAATTTCATGCCAACGAATATAAATGATTTCACAGTATTATAGCTGAATGCCATTTCTAGCTTGTCAGATTTAACAGTAAATTCATTGAATAGTTTGCATAAGTAACGGACACATGTATGAACGTACCAGCTGTAATGGCGAGTTGCGGCCGACCCTCGCATAGGTTCGCCACCCACTGTAGATAGACGTTGTGCCTCTCGCGAATCTCCAGTTCGCCGTCTTTATAGTGGTGTTTCGTCACTTCGTGGAGCAAACACATGACGGCGTCGTCCTCTAGCGGGCGTACCTCATGATCTTCTACAGTCAGCTGTGTGAGTTTTAACTTAATGGACGTTGTTAGCACGATTTGCAATCTAGAACAATCGCTGAGAGAAATGTTCAGAAAGTCAAGGAAGTTGTCTTTTAGAGGTGATTTCATAAAGGAGTCCACGTTATCGAGAAATAACATCACGTTCTCATCTTTCTCGTCCACAACATCTATGAACCAATCTTTAAAGAACTCGCAGACAGGTTCATCGTTGTTTTTTTCAACGGATTGAAAATCTTTTCCAAATGACTTACACATATGTTTTACCCATAACTTTTGGCGATACTTACTTTTAACGTCACGTTCAAAATCTTGATACAAAAGCTTTCTCTTGCATCCATCGTCAGTCGGTATCTGTCGGAACAGTTCTTTTAGGACCCTGGACTTTCCAACCTTTTCGTGTCCGTATATCTGGATTAATCTAGACCCTGCCTTCAGCTTGGTATAGCTTACTAAACTCTTCAAATCATCCTCACGACCTTCAAGCGTATAAGATGAAGACGGCACATTCCCCATCTTTATAACTTATCACGACTGTAACTTGTCGACAGGTTAAACGAAGTATTTACCTTGGCAATTTCAGAAGCATTGCAAAATGAATACTTTAACGCATAGCAAATTCCGGACCTCTGCATTCACTGAAATTAAATTTCCGTTCTACCCGGCACTTTAATCAACTGTATTGTTCGAATATGAATGGCAATCAGTAAACGGATAAAACGTTCGAAAATCATGATCCTCCTCTTTTATATACAAGGCCATCTTTCTTTGTGACATTATCATATGATTAAAAAATAACTTGCCACCCTCACATGGCCATTTCACTGCCTAAAAAAATTTAAACTCACTTCAAATTAAGTATCATTTACACGATAAAACAACATATACAGCGCTACCATTTGTCCCATGGCATGTCGGGCAAATCCTGATTTTGTTTAGAGTGCCAAGCCCAAGTCACAAGATCGATTGTGCTTCCTTGTATTCCCGAGTCTGAATCATCCATACAAATAGCTCAGCTACTCGTGTGCAGGGTTGCCCATAACAAATTTTGTCAATGCTTCTTATTGAATCAGAATGAAGGTGTCATTTAACATCGCTTGCCAGGACATGTTCATATCCATTGATCCTTTGGAAAATATCACTGAAATGTAACTCCTAGTTACTCCTGGTAGTTTAACATAGCATATGATAGCGATATTCTCACCTTACATACCTGGGTGATTTTTACATTCATATGCACTCCAGCAACCAGGAATTGAATTAAATTCACCATTAAATGGAAAAATTAATCATTCCCATATTAGTACGAATACAAATAAGTCAAAATAGCCAAAAGCGTGGGATCCTAACTTAGAGACTGCACGTGTATAACGTTAAATCATTTATAAAATATATCATTGATATGACATAACATCACAAGAATCACAATCCGTTGGTTTAATATGGTCGAATCCGTCGATTAATAAAAGCACCTATTCCGAAGCAAATCCAAACACTATCACAGTATAATCATGTATTTAGTCATCAATGGTGTTTGCAGCGCAAAACCCAACTCTATTAATAGATGTACGTAATAGCTCAGTTTGTACAGCGCTCGAGTGCGAATACTGCTTATTGTTTCACTGTCACCCATTTAGACAAAGTTTATGATCAAACAGATAATTAACTTCAAAAAATGTAAACGTTAAACTTGCGTTGAGTTAAAAAATGTAATCCGTTTAGTTGTCTATTCACCTAATGTATTTTCCTTTGTGAAAATTACATGGGAGTTTCTCAAATGTATTTTAAGAATTTTAAATATGAAGTAACACTAAATGACGCATGTTCTATATTTTGTATCAATGCCAATTCAAACCAGTACAAGGCAATGCCATTGATTAATTTGCACCAAAACTAACAACGTAATGCATGGTATGTGCTATTAGAAATAAATCAAAACTTGTGTTTTTAAAGCTGCACTTCCAAATAAGATTCACCGCAATTAAGACAATTGTTTTAATACACCACAATGGAAGAATACATGTTGGAAAAAGTAGTTCTTATGAAGCATATCCTGTTTAATTTGAAAGGAAGGTTCTGCAAACACCGTATTTCTACCTTATGAGACAATAGAAGATAGCATTAAATCTTTTAGCATTCACCAATCATTTAATATTTTGGCGTTTTTAGCTATTAAATACTCAGTTAGAATCTTGTTATCATTATTCAAATTAAAATTTTCCATTAATGTATTATGAAGTTAGTAGTTAAAGGTTTATCACTCAAAATGTATGTTTGTTATGCATTCGTATGTATTGATATTGAATAAGAGTGTCACTTTAACAATTCTTAACAATAAACCATTAAAAAAGTTCAAGAACATTCAAGTACTTCCTACTGCTTATTGTAATCAAATCTACCAATTAAACCGCTTAGTGGACACTTTTTTAACAGCTATAGTTTGCACAAAGAAACATTTGGAAAACACATTACTGTATACAATAATACACATGTAAAACATTCAATACTGATAGGGCTTGCAAGACTCATTCAAAGTGATTGGTTCCTATAGACAATGCAGGTATTCATACTGATCAGTGGCGATAAACGTCCTGTGACATGCCAGGTAGTAGTTTCACCATCAGGAAGAAAACACAAAACCTGGTCTTTCTCATCCATTCATAAAGTGAGTATTCAAAAACGTTCTGAATTGTGAAAATACTTTAAATAGACGCACAGAACTGTGAAAGAGTCAGGTTTTCAAATAAGGATTATTAAAAAAAGTGCTAACAATGGGACTTAAATCTTTTTATAACTTCTTTGCTAACATTAAACTTAAGAAAGAAAATAACATCACAATGGGGGAAATGAATGCAAAATCGGATAGTTTTTCAGATTTGTGAACTTTGTTCCTACTTTGCTTCAAAATAAAAATGTAGTCTTTTTAGACAAAATTCAGCAACTTTTTAGGAAGAGAGAAAAATTGGTCCTATTAAGCAGTATTTAAACAAATTTGATATAATAAAGTAATGTTCAAGCATTAATTTTATTTAGTATTAGACTTTAAAGCATGATTTCAACTCAGTTGAAAGTCTTCTAAAATGAGCAGCATCCTTACTTTTCTTTAAAGAGTCCAGAATATTAGAAGTCATTTCATACAGTTCACACTCTAGTTCGAGTGATGTTCCATGAAGGCCAGCAAGCTTATTTTCACCAGAATTCAACTTAGCACTACTCCCTTTAGTGACATTCAGTTTTTCAATACTATTGTCATCCCTAAGCGTAGAATCCGTGTCAGACATCTTTTTTCCGTTTGCTCCAGGCTCCTGGATTTTCCTTCGTTTAGACTGAGGCTCTGAGGATGAACCCATCACTGCCCGCATCTTCTGTCTGCGCATGTCTGATATACTCTGTATGGCCCTGTTATAGTGAAAGTGAATGGTTGTTAATGATTCTGACACACAATCAGGGCAAGATGTGTAGGCACAGCGCTATGTCAGAGTACCACATGAAAGACCTCTTTATCTAAGCAACAACCTGAATTAAACAAGAGTGGTCACAGTATGTGACGAATGCCCCCGAATGTGACATTGACCTATGAACAAGGTCAGTATGCTCTATGTCGTTATATGCAGCATTCCATTGTGAATAAACACTAAGTGTGACCTTGACCTAAGAAATAGGGACACAGATCTTGCACGCGACACGTCGTCTTGGTATGCAGAACACATGTGGCAAGTTATTTTAAAATCTGTCCATACAAGGAAAAGTTACAGCCCGGACACGACAATCTATACTCTATGTCATTATATGCAGCATTCCATTCGGAATAAACACCTAAGTGTGACCTTGACCTTAGAAGTAGGGACACGGTTCTTGCACGCGACACGTCGTCTTGGTATGTCGAACACATGTGGCAAGTTATTTTAAAATCTGTCCATTCAAGGGAAAGTTACAGCCCGGACACGACAACCTATACTCTATGTCCTTATATGCAGAATTCCATTGAGAATAAACACCTAAGTGTGACCTTGACCTTAGAGGTAGGGACACAAGTTTTGCACACGACACTTCTTCTTGATATGCCGAACACATGTGGCAAGTTATTTTAAAATCTGTCCATACAAGGGAAAGTTACAGCCCGGACACGACAACCTATACTCTATGTCCTTATATGCAGCATTCCATTGTGAATAAACACCTAAGTGTGACCTTGACCTTAGAGGTAGGGACACGGTTCTTGCACGCGACACGTCATCTTGGTATGCCGAACATATGTGGCAAGTTATTTTAAAATCTGTCCATACAAGAAAAAGTTACAGCCCGGACACGACAATCTATACTCTATGTCATTATATGCAGCATTCCATTCGGAATAAACACCTCAGTGTGACCTTGACCTTAGAAGTAGGGACACGGTTCTTGCACGCGACACGTCGTCTTGGTATGTCGAACACATGTGGCAAGTTATTTTAAAATCTGTCCATTCAAGGGAAAGTTACAGCCCGGACACGACAACCTATACTCTATGTCCTTATATGCAGCATTCCATTGAGAATAAACACCTAAGTGTGACCTTGACCTAAGAGGTAGGGACACAAGTTTTGCACACGACACTTCTTTTTGATATGCCGAACACATGTGGCAAGTTATTTTAAAATCTGTCCATACAAGGGAAAGTTACAGCCCGGACACGACAACCTATACTCTATGTCCTTATATGCAGCATTCCATTGTGAATAAACACCTAAGTGTGACCTTGACCTTAGAGGTAGGGACACGGTTCTTGCACGCGACACGTCATCTTGGTATGCCGAACATATGTGGCAAGTTATTTTAAAATCTGTCCATACAAGGGAAAGTTACAGCCCGGAAACGACAACCAATACTCTATGTCCTTATATGCAGCATGCCATTGTGAATAAACACCAAGTGTGACCGTGACCTAAGAGGTAGGGACACTGGTCTTGCACGGGACACGTCGTCTTGGTATGCCGAACACATGTGGCAAGTTATTTTAAAATCTGTCCATACAGGGAAAGTTACAGCCCGGACACGACAATCTATACTCTATGTCCTTATATGCAGCATTCCATTGTGAACTAGAAATGTGTCCATAGGACACGGATGCCCCCACTTCGATTTTTTGTCACAGAAAATAAGCCATAATGATTATTCAGGATAATCTGCACAAGGGCAAATTCTTTTCAAAAATAAGATCGGATAAGATATTTTTTAAGTATTGTTGGGAAATAAAGGGCCCTAACTCCTAAATGATTAAAGCGATTTCCATGGCTATCGAACTTGATCAAGGTATTATGGTCACAAACATGTGTTAAAAGTTTGGTGAGGATTGGACAAACAGTTTTCAAGAATTAGATCGGAAACAATCTTCGGGACGTATTTTTCAAGTCTTTTTTTGCAAATAAAGGGCCGTAACTCCTAAATGACAAAAGCGATTTCCATGGCTATCGAACTTGATCAAGATATTATGGTCACAATCATTTATGTAAAGTTTGGTGAGGATTGGACACATACTTTTCAAGAATTAGATTGGAAACATATATTTTTGAAGTACTTTTGGCAAAAAAGGGCCGTAACTCCTAAATGACTAAAGCGATTTCCATGACTATCGAACTTGATCAAGATATTATGGTCACAAACATGTGTTTAAAGTTTGGTGAGGATTGGACAAACGGTTTTCAAGAATTAGATCGGAAACAATCTTCGGGACGTACGTACGTACAGACAGACAGACAGACAGACAGACAGACAGACAGACGTACGGACAAGGGCAACCCTATATGCCGCAACTTTGTGGGGGCATAATAAACACCTAAGTGTGACCTTGACCTTAGAGGTAGGGACACGGTTCTTGCACGCGACACGTCATCTTGGTATGCCGAACACATGTGGCAAGTTATTTTAAAATCTGTCCATACAAGGGAAAGTTACAGCCCGGACACGACAACCTATAATCTATGTCCTTATATGCAGCATGCCATTGGGAATAAACACTTAAGTGTGACCTTGACCTTAGAGGTAGGGACACGGTTCTTGCACGCGACACGTCGTCTTGGTATGCCAAACACATGTGGCAAGTTATTTTAAAATCTGTCCATACAAGGGAAAGTTACAGCCCGGACACGACAACCTATAATCTATGTCTTTATATGCAGCATTCCTTTGGGAATAAACACCTAAGTGTGACCTTGACCTTAGAGGTAGGGACACAAGTTTTGCACACGACACTTCTTCTTGATATGCCGAACACATGTTGCAAGGTATTTTAAAATCTGTCCATACAAGGGAAAGTTACAGCCCGGACATGACAACCTATACTCTATGTCCTTATATGCAGCATGCCATTGGGAATAAACACCTAAGTGTGACCTTTACCTTAGAGGTAGGGACACGGTTCTTGCACGCGACATGTCGTCTTGGTATGCCGAACACATGTGGCAAGTTATTTTAAAATCTGTCCATAATATTCTGAGTTATTGAGTCGGACGGACGGACGGTGCGATTTTAATATGCCCACCTTCGGGGGCATAAAAAGTGTGATTGGTCAAAAATAGAATGTTAACCAACAGAAAAAGAGGGGAAAGTTAAAGCAGCACCTCCATAAGAGTCCACCGAAATTTCTCAGCAGTTATACTATGCATCAACCTGGCTACAATTTCTTGCAACTTCTTAAGCCTATATTTCTGTTAGCCAAAATAAATACTTCAATTTGATTTTGATAAATGAAAAATGGTTGATAGCTATTTTCATACAGACAATTTCTTTTTAAAGTCAACAATTTAAATAAATATAGATGATAGGCATATAATAGATAAATAAAAACAGTGAGCTAAGATTACATGTAGTCCTGTTATAAGGTTTGAGAAATTAGGGCCTGAATTCAAATAGAGCTTAGGTGAAACTTGGAGGCCATTTTGGTGAAAACTGTCAAGTGAAATCATGTGAAAAATGAATTTCAGGAGGTAACTTAAAGATTTGGTGAAAAATCACATTAAAAGTAATAGAGGAAGTGATACTTAAAAACATATCCCTGACATCAACTGTATAGAGCAATGAAAATTTACTCATAAAATGAGACTTAAAATCCTCTTGCCATCAAGAAAGAAAAAGGAAAGAACAATCTTGTTTATTAAAATTAAAAAAAAAAACCTACAAGCACATGCCACAAATGTAGATTATAATTTTTAAACTTAGTGTACTGAGTCTGTGACTAGCCCTTGAGTAAAACACTTAAAACTTCCTGTTTTATGGGAATAGTACTTTACTTCATTCATAGACCAGGGAACATGTATTGAATAAGAGTTGAATCACACTTGAGGTCAAAGGGAGAAAACTGTGTAACTGACTCACTTAATTGTTGTCACTAGATAATTATAAACATTTTTTTTTTAAACCCGACATTTTTATAAAAAGCTTTAAAATTTACAAAATAATTAGAATAACCAATTTACTACTATAAAGTCTCCTAACAACTATCTAAAATTTCAAACTATTTAGACCTTTATATATATATATATATATAAAGCTCTTCTATCTGGTAATGCTTGGATCTTCAGTACAGGTACATAATCCCATATCATAATAATAAGAGCTTTTTATCTAAGGTTAATTGATAAATCATCATTTCGTTATTTTATTATTCTATCACTTATCTTGTGAAACCTACCTTTTCAAACAGATCAATGCATCTTCTATTTTCCCAATCTTGTGCAAGGCCAAAGCCTTAAACTTCAAGGCCACAACATCAGTATCGCCATGGTGACATTCAGAGGCACGATCTTCTGAATACTTCCTCTTCAAAGACTGACCAGAGCAACTGGTCTCCATCTCCTCACCATTGTTAGACAAATCTTCATTATTTTTACTATTTTGACTAAATTTTTTGTTCACAACTCTTTTATTATAAACAAAATCTATCACATCTTCAGCACGAGGCAACTCATCTGTGAATTCTCCACTATGGCTTGACCCTTGACTCGGATCATAGGTGGTATCCATGGAGACTGTGTTTCCATGGTAACAAGCAAGGGCGTGGTCACATAGCTTCAGGCAGTCTTTGTATTTACCAGATCCTAGTGTAGCTTCCATAGTCTCATGATACAGTTGTAAAACTGGCGGCAAATCTTCGCTCTGGAAAATGATGCATCAGTTTAAGATATCCTGTGCAGAAGTAAGTGAACTTTAGTTGCCTGGTGACCATATATTATTTTGGCATCGTTTGAAATGGTTTTATGTGAAGAAAATAACAAGAGGTCCATAAGAGCGTATGCTCTCCTGGCATGACCTTTTTTGGTTATATACTGAACTCACATTCCAAGGGAAGCAATCAGTGAAAAATATGTTTCACAAAGGGCAAAGTATCAAAAATTACTCTTGTTGCAATGCTGTCATTTCTTATGCTATGTTCAGGTATATACTGTGGCAATGGAGGTGTCTTTTCCCTACATTTACTTTGTACATTACTTATACTAATATTTATTTCTTCTGTACAATGCAAGCATACTAACTTGAACAGTTCCTGTCCTCAGATGTTGTAGAAGTATCGTGTATTTTTCTGCAGCCACATCAAACCTACATAGACACACAAAATAAAACTTTACCTGACATGGAACAGTTTAAAATTAAATAACATGATCACTGGCTGATCTTGTAAAATGCTAGCCAGCCTTTTTACTCCACCTATCTCATTCATGATAAGGCTCTTCCTTCTTTGATTTCAGTATTAAACATTAAACCCTCCCTCGGGTCTTTTATTATAATCCCTGTCTATTTACATTACACATCTAAGCAAATACAGTACACTTTACTTTCTAATAACTATAAGCACAGGTGAAATATAAAATGTTGTCTAAATATAAAGAATGCTTTGATCAAGCTGTACACCCCCACCTCCCTACCCACATAAAATACAAATATATGTATGCACTGACTGATTTTGATCTAGCTGAGACACTAAATGTGTCGAACTTTTTGAGCTGTATAGAAGAGCAGTTTGTCTACAAATCAAAATCATTGAGGATAACACTACTTGACGCAATTTTCTAAATTGTCTGTGGAAATCTTTTCCTTCTTTTTAAAGTCTAGCTTGATCACTGCCTACTTGTGCAGCTTGAGTGCCCTGCTGGCCAGAGTGTACAAGGCTGTGGGGTAGGTGATATCTTCATCCTCAAAGTCTACCAGAGACAGGACGTCCACACCACTTGTCACTTGCAATCCTGGGCTGTCCCGCATCTCCAAGGCCTAACATGATAAAGCAGTTAAAGTTATAATATGTGCCAGTATTATTGTTTTAGAGTATGTACTGCTAATCCATGCTTCTTAGAATCCCCTTGGTTTATTATGCTCCCAGTTGGGAGTCTAAGAAAAGTCCATAGCAAAATTCAAAAGCCTCTTAATTTCAGACACACTTTAACAGAGTCATGAAAGCCATAACTTTAACTTAAGCTATAACAGTGTGTGTATACCAGGTGATAAATTACATCATGTATGCTACATTGGAAGGCAACCTTTTGCTTAAAATAAAGACTTGAATCAAAGATAACTTTTCTTTTACTACACCATTTTCAATAAAACAAAGGGCAGTCTATGCTGCTTTAAGAGCCACGCCATTGTTTTATTACCGAAGTTTGATAAGGTGATTAGTTTCATGAAGCACTTAAACAAAACTATTTCCAAAATAATGTTTTAAAGGCTTGTCGAAGTGTTTTAAGAAACTAAACTCTCAATCAAACTCTTGCTAAAGACCAAAGGCGGGGCTCCATATGCCACAACTTAAAATCAGGCTATAACATAGTCATGAAAGCCACAACTTGACATTAGCTATAACTGAGTCATGAATACCACAATACCTTAGGCGATAGCATACAGGGTCAAGAAAGCCACAACTTTAACTTAGGTGATAACAGAGTCAAGAAAGCCACAACTTTAACTTTGGCAATAACAGAATCAAGATAGGTTTGCTATCTATACCAAATAATCCAATTAGCTTCACTGTTCTTAGATCCAATTAAGACCTATATATGAATACCACGTTTGGCCAAAGATATTTTCCTACAACTTTTTTTTTGACAAAAAGGTATTTTGCATTTGAATAGAAGGATGGAAGTACATTTACTTGAAATAAATACAAAGGAAATATGCAAGTACTTCCTTCTATACGTGAGTTAAAAGATGTAATTTCTAACTATGCTGACCATTGTGAGAAGGTTAAGGCACTCTAGTTCCATATCGTTATCTCCAAAACTGCTGTACTGTAGGGCAGTTGTGTACAGTGGCCGTAGGAAGCTGAAATCAGCACACATGGCCTCACGGAACATTGCTAGACCTAGTGGCCTCTTGTCCTGGAACACAGCAACAGGACAAGTCTAAACAACAGTTATTCACTAGAATAAAACACTCTAAACGGGTCACTCTAGGGTCAGCAAGTAGTGGCTGAAGGCTTTTCAAGAACATGGCTTGTTAAACAACTACATATAACTAAATGCCAATGGAAACATTTTGAAAAATATGTTAAAAGAGCTGTGACACAGGCATAATGCTCTTCCATGCAATTGCAACACAGAATAACATGGAGTTGAAGGAAAAGGAGATAATTATTATGTATTTTAATGACATAGCATTTGGATATGTTCTTCTAGGAACTGTAAATTAGTATAGGTGCGCCTTTTAATTTATCATCTACTCAATTCATCAATGTATCAAGAGTACTCATTTCATCTTTTGACCTCTAAGAATGACCTTGACATCTGAGGTCTTGTGCATAACACATCGCCTCATCATGGCAAGTTTTTGTTTAAATCATTTGTAAAAGATACAGCCTGGACAAGGTTTAGACAAGACTGGTCCTATCAACAGTACTCATACATTTAACCTCTTAAGTGTGAACTTGACCATTGAGGTACATACCTGGGACTTGTGCATGACACACCACCTCATCATGGAGAACCTTGATTGCAAGTTTAAAAAAATATAAATCCTAAAATTATAGTCAAGATACATTCAGGACAAGGTTCAGTCTGGACGGATGCACTTACTGCAAACATGCACATACAAGGAACTGCCATTGTGACAGCTTTGTCATGTTCACTGCATTCAGGCTCACAAATATATATCTATATAGCTAGGTTTTATTTATATATGTATAAAACTCAATTTATCTGATTGTGTATTCAAGTGCAAGCTTACAAATTCCTACAAGATACGGAAGCAATGTTGGGTTACAATGCAATGATCATGAAATAACGCATTATCCTTATCATACTTGTTCATAAAGTTTAATGTGCCAAAGTGGTCTTGTGATGTACAAGAAACAGTACCTGCTTGAAGCTCACTTATCTAGCCACCAACCAAATGTGCCCAAGGTTGGGGATTGAACCTCTACATCTTTGTGAGCAGCAAAATGCCAACCCCACATTAAATTGTTATGTATTGTATTTTATGTTAGAAAAGCTACCATTTCTTACAAGTTTAGCGAAGCAGAGTCCAATAAGGAAATGTACACGAGCCCTGAGTCTGGGGGTGGCAGGGGGCTGGGAGCGGACAATCTCCATCAGCGTCGAAATACCCTCTGTGTACTGTCCCAGCTTGTAGCTAGCAAACCCTGTAATATGCACACTGGACAATCAGGAAGTGTACAGAAGCAGGGGCTGGGAGCGGAAATCTCCATCTCTATCAATGTATAAATCCATCAAAATATACTCTGTGTACTGTCCAAACTTGTAGCTAGCAAAACCTGTAATATTTACACTGCACAATTAGGAAAGGTTTGTGGGCTGGCAGGGGCTGGGAGGAGACAATCACCACAAGCATAGAGATATCCTCTGTTTACTGCTAGCAAACCCTGTAATATGTACACTGGAAAGGTACAGAAGTCCTGCACCAAGGGATGGCAGGGGGCTGGGAACAAACACTCTTTATAAGAGTTGAGAAATCCTCTGTGTTATGCACTAAAATGAAAAACTCTGAAATAAACATATGGTACATTAAGAAAGTGTATACCGTACACATGTTCAATCATCAGGGTGGAAATATACCCTGTATATTGTCCTAACTTGTACAAACCATTGTGGTAAATGAATACACTGAAAAAGTCACCATTCATCATTGAATTACTTCTTAAAGGGATGATAGAGCCTTTATGTCTATGGATGTTGTCAGCTTGTCACCTCACATTTAATATATGACTTAAGTGTTTTAGGTACATTTGTCTAACTAGGTAAAGAAAATGCACCTGACACACAATGCTTATCAATTAGTATTAAAACTATTTACTCCAATCACATACACAAAGATGCTCTATTTTTTAAATGCCTGAAAATTTTGTTTTTAATAATAAAAGATATTTAGATGTTTTCTGCCGCAAATACGTTTGAAAGTTTTAACTGCATTAAATTGAGTTTTAAACAGTCAACAACTAGATTAACAAAAAACATCAGAACCTGATAAGAACTTGACAGATGGGGCGAGATGTTGATCCTTGACTGTGTCCAGTACACTGACCACCAGGTCATACCTAGTATTGCCTGACAGACTGACTACCCACAGGACACTGGAAAGGGGTCCCTCCAGGCCTGGGGTCACTGGCAGCTGGATATGGTCTGCATACAATGGGAAGGTCAGCACTGGATAGTCACCTGTCACCTGAAAACAGTCATATCATGGTTAAGGGTGGTGATGGCAAAGTGGTAAGTGGTACGTGTAGCCCAAGAGTCACAGACAACTAGGTGTGGTTATGGTCAAGTAGTTAGTGATTCTAATCACAGGATCACAAATAGCTGGAAGTGGTTAAAATGTCAAGTAGTTGGTAGATAGTTTCTTAGGGTCACCGATACTAGGTGTGTTAATGGCCAGGTAGTTAGTTTATTGTTTTATCGTAATTTTAATACTGTAGGATGCTTACCCGTATATTCAGGGAGGATTAAGTATTTGTCGTAAATCATTCAGGTCACTTTGAGATTGCCATGTTTAAATCATGGTGTATCAATTTTAACAATCACAAATATGGCATTAGCCACAAGATGTCAATAAACATGGACTTGGTGATTCAAATTATTTCTCCATAACATTGTTCCTCAGTAACATAATCGATGTACTGCATGGGTGAAAATAATGTTAGAATGTATTCTCTGTCTGTGGCTTGCAGATATGATTTAGTTTTGTTGCATTGGTATGTAGTTCTGACTTTTTATGGACAAATCTTGTCTAACACGCATTGTACATTTGATTGTTATACCTCAGCCCTTTGAACATTTTGAAACTATGAATGAACATAAAAAAGTTCAAAATGATCTAAACATCCAATTGACTGGTTTTGCAAATACCCTGGATGTTGATCGGCTGTACAAACAGGAATAAATGAATGAAATTAATAAAACATGAGAAAAAAAGAGATAAAAAAGAAAAGAAATAAAACATGGCTCAGAAAATAAGTATCATCAATATCTTATACAAATTCTAGGGCAAGCTGATTATGTTGATAGTCCGATACATTGCAACATAGTGCCACCATGAAGGGGAAATGGTTTTGGAGTTTTAAGCGACACAAGTTCACATTATTTAAATATTGCATGGCTTCCAGTGTGAGAGTACATATTGTCAACATGAGGGATATACTGTTAACTTACCTGAGGCGAAGCCAAGGGTTACAGTATTTACCTGAATGTTGACAATATGTACTGTTACACTGGAAGCCATGCAATAGTTATTTTATTATACTGAACACAGTTACATTTATATACATATATAAAGATGTTTCACAATTACACAACTCTCAAGTTTAATCAATTTATTCTGTAATTATTGTTTGTTTTCATTAGTTGTCATTTTGCTGCAAATGTCATTAAGAAATAATGCAAACACCAGAGGTTACCAGACTTACAACACATTTTAATAAACGCTTACCACCTCAGACTTGGGAAACCAAAAAGTGGCTATTTTTAGCATGCTATGTGACAGCATCATGTCAACCGGTCAAAACGGTACTGTCAGTGTGTGACAGTACGAAATTGCCCATGATGGGTATGTGAGAAATTAACATGGGCAGGTCACGTGAGGTATAATAAACTGTAATACTTACTGACAGATGAACGCATGGACAGACAAGCGAAAATCAATATGTCTCCCCCTCCGATTTTTGTTTGGGGCATGAATAAGAACATTATCATTACACAAATTATAACTGTTTGGGTAATTATCAGCACATGCATGTTCCTGGATGATCTATAAAACTATTTACGCAATGAGATTACTACTATACCAGAAAATCTGTCTTGTTTATTGCATCAGCTAGGGTATGTAGAAGTTGTTCAGCCTCTGTATGATTGTTGATCCGTGTCTCCTGTATACACCACAGCCATACACACCGAGCCAACAAACAACACACTGGCATGTATCCACATGCTGGAATACACAGATAGGGCTTACGTCAATGATAGTTAAATCCAACAACCAGTGCTGTAATAAGTGTGGCTTTCATGATGAAGACATTTTTAGGCAATAACTATAAAAATACCATATACGCATGGTTGAATATTTGAAGAAAGAAATAGCATTAACAGAATAACATCCTGTGGCCATGGTTCTGCAAAGGCTCTAACTTCAACAGGTAAAGCCCTAGTTAAAAAAGTTCAATAAGAGAAAGACAAGCATACGGGTACTATAGTATCTATTGTTCAAATTAATTACAGTAGACAATGACAATAGTGTTTAATGTTAATGCCTGGTGACCATTTAATTATAATGTTTGTATCATTTGAAAAGGTACTGCTTTCTGATTACAAATATGTTAAATGAATACTTGAAAATACATCACAGATAAAGAAATTGCAGTTTGTAGTGTGTTTTTTTTATTCAAACAAAAATCAGACATGAGCAAAAATATAACGAAATCTTTCAAAGCCAAACAATATTGACTGTAAATTAATTGTTGGTATAATCTTTACCAATGTTTTCATTACTCACAAAACCCTTCAAAATGATACCAAATAATCATCATTGTACATCTAAAACCTTATAATACATGCATTAAGACCATTTAATATGACTTGATAACTGGGGGAAGAAACTCCGGTAATATGAAGTTGAAGTCGGTGTACCAACCGGTAAATGATTGGATTCATATCTGACAAATTAAACTACAACTATGAGACTACCTCACCTTTTTGAAATTCTCCATTTGAGAAGGGATAACATGCCAGTTGAAACAAAAGCATGGCGGAGCCAACATATTTTCTGTTGCTGTTTTTCAGTAAAAAAGATAGCATAACTAACCAATTATTCAAGCTAGAAGTATGGGCCTTTTTGTACTACCAGTACTATCATATGTGTATTGGCTTTTGCAACACAACTTCCAAGTTTCATATGAGAATCTATAATGGTTTTTGTATAATAGCAATGATTTTTGTGATGTGTAACCTCGACTTAAAAAGGAAGACAACAACACCAAGGCTATAACAATACCTCGATCTTAACTTATGACTAGCTGAATATAAATAGATCACATCATATGCTTCCCTCCTAATCCTCAAGCAGTAAAATCACCCAAATATATCTGATGCAACCCCTATTGCCATCAGATATTGTCAGATCAGCCCAAATCACACCTGTAGAAAGAGACCCAAACACACCTTATGCGACCCCTATTCCCATAAGACATCGTAGGATCAGACCGCGACCCCTATTCCCATAAGACATTGTAGAAAGAGACCCAAACATACTTGATGGCTGATGTGACCCCTATTGCCAGAAGACATTGGATGAACAGACCGTGACCCCTATTCCCATAAGACATTGTAGAAAGAGACCCAAACATACCTGATGGCTGATGTGACCCCTATTGCCAGAAGACATTGGATGATCAGACCGTGACCCCTATTCCCATAAGACATTGTAGAAAGAGACCCAAACATACCTGATGCAACCTCTATTCCTATAATACATTGTAGAATCAGACCCAAACATACCTGATGCGACCCCTATTGCCATAATACATTGTAGAAAGAGACCCAAACATACCTGATGCAACCTCTTTTGCCATAATACATTGTAGAATCAGACCCAAACATACCTGATGCGACCTCTTTTGCCATAATACATTGTAGAATCAGACCCAAACATACCTGATGCAACCTCTATTGCCATAAGACATTGTAGAATCAGACCCAAACATACCTGATGCGACCTCTATTGCCATAATACATTGTAGAATCAGACCCAAACATACCTGATGCGACCCCTATTGCCATAATACATTGTAGAATCAGACCCAAACATACCTGATGCAACCTCTACTGCCATAAGACATTGTAGAATCAGACCCAAACATACCTGATGCAACCTCTATTGCCATAAGACATTGTAGAATCAGACCCAAACATACCTGATGCAACCTCTATTGCCATAAGACATTGTAGAATCAGACCCAAACATACCTGATGCAACCTCTATTGCCATAAGACATTGTAGAATCAGACCCAAACATACCTGATGCAACCTCTATTGCCATAAGACATTGTAGAATCAGACCCGAACATACCTGATGCAACCTCTATTGCCATAAGACATTGCAGAATCAGACCCAAACATACCTGATGCAACCTCTATTGCCATAAGACATTGCAGAATCAGACCCAAACATACCTGATGCAACCTCTATTGCCATAAGACATTGCAGAATCAGACCCAAACATACCTGATGCAACCTCTATTGCCATAAGACATTGTAGAATCAGACCCAAACATACCTGATGCAACCTCTATTGCCATAAGACATTGTAGAATCAGACCCAAACATACCTGATGCAACCTCTATTGCCATAAGACATTGCAGAATCAGACCCAAACATACCTGATGCGACCTCTATTGCCATAATACATTGTAGAAAGAGACCCAAACATACCTGATGCGACCTCTATTGCCATAAGACATTGCAGAATCAGACCCAAACATACCTGATGCAACCTCTATTGCCATAAGACATTGTAGAATCAGACCCAAACATACCTGATGCAACCTCTATTGCCATAAGACATTGTAGAATCAGACCCAAACATACCTGATGCAACCTCTATTGCCATAAGACATTGTAGAATCAGACCCAAACATACCTGATGCAACCTCTATTGCCATAAGACATTGCAGAATCAGACCCAAACATACCTGATGCAACCTCTATTGCCATAAGACATTGCAGAATCAGACCCAAACATACCTGATGCAACCTCTATTGCCTTAAGACATTGCAGAATCAGACCAAAACATACCTGATGCAACCTCTATTGCCATAAGACATTGCAGAATCAGACCCAAACATACCTGATGCAACCTCTATTGCCATAAGACATTGCAGAATCAGACCCAAACATACCTGATGCAACCTCTATTGCCATAAGACATTGCAGAATCAGACCCAAACATACCTGATGCAACCTCTATTGCCATAAGACATTGCAGAATCAGACCCAAACATACCTGATGCAACCTCTATTGCCATAAGACATTGCAGAATCAGACCCAAACATACCTGATGCAACCTCTATTGCCATAATACATTGTAGAAAGAGACCCGAACATACCTGATGCGACCTATATTGCCATAATACATTGTAGAAAGAGACCCAAACATACCTGATGCGACCCCTATTGCCATAATACATTGTAGATTCAGACCCAAACATACCTGATGCAACCTCTACTGCCATAAGACATTGTAGAATCAGACCCAAACATACCTGATGCAACCTCTATTGCCATAAGACATTGTAGAATCAGACCCAAACATACCTGATGCAACCTCTATTGCCATAAGACATTGTAGAATCAGACCCAAACATACCTGATGCAACCTCTATTGCCATAAGACATTGTAGAATCAGACCCAAACATACCTGATGCAACCTCTATTGCCATAAGACATTGTAGAATCAGACCCAAACATACCTGATGCAACCTCTATTGCCATAAGACATTGTAGAAAGAGACCCGAACATACCTAATGCAACCTCTATTGCCATAATACATTGTAGAATCAGACCCGAACATACCTGATGCGACCTCTATTGCCATAAGACATGTAGAAAGAGACCCAAACATACCTGATGCAACCTCTATTGCCATAATACATTGTAGAATCAGACCCAAACATACCTGATGCGACCTCTATTGCCATAATACATTGTAGAAAGAGACCCGAACATACCTGATGCAACCTCCATTCCCATAATACATTGTAGAAAGAGACCCAAACATACCTGATGCGACCTCTATTGCCATAAGACATTGTAGAATCAGACCCAAACATACCTGATGCAACCTCTATTGCCATAAGACATTGTAGAATCAGACCCAAACATACCTGATGCAACCTCTATTGCCATAAGACATTGTAGAATCAGACCCAAACATACCTGATGCAACCTCTATTGCCATAAGACATTGCAGAATCAGACCCAAACATACCTGATGCAACCTCTATTGCCATAAGACATTGCAGAATCAGACCCAAACATACCTGATGCAACCTCTATTGCCATAAGACATTGCAGAATCAGACCCAAACATACCTGATGCAACCTCTATTGCCATAAGACATTGCAGAATCAGACCCAAACATACCTGATGCAACCTCTATTGCCATAAGACATTGCAGAATCAGACCCAAACATACCTGATGCAACCTCTATTGCCATAAGACATTGCAGAATCAGACCCAAACATACCTGATGCAACCTCTATTGCCATAAGACATTGCAGAATCAGACCCAAACATACCTGATGCAACCTCTATTGCCATAAGACATTGCAGAATCAGACCCAAACATACCTGATGCAACCTCTATTGCCATAATACATTGTAGAAAGAGACCCAAACATACCTGATGCGACCTCTATTGCCATAATACATTGTAGAAAGAGACCCAAACATACCTGATGCGACCCCTATTGCCATAATACATTGTAGATTCAGACCCAAACATACCTGATGCAACCTCTACTGCCATAAGACATTGTAGAATCAGACCCAAACATACCTGATGCAACCTCTATTGCCATAAGACATTGTAGAATCAGACCCAAACATACCTGATGCAACCTCTATTGCCATAAGACATTGTAGAATCAGACCCAAACATACCTGATGCAACCTCTATTGCCATAAGACATTGTAGAATCAGACCCAAACATACCTGATGCAACCTCTATTGCCATAAGACATTGTAGAATCAGACCCAAACATACCTGATGCAACCTCTATTGCCATAAGACATTGTAGAAAGAGACCCAAACATACCTAATGCAACCTCTATTGCCATAATACATTGTAGAATCAGACCCGAACATACCTGATGCGACCTCTATTGCCATAAGACATGTAGAAAGAGACCCAAACATACCTGATGCAACCTCTATTGCCATAATACATTGTAGAATCAGACCCAAACATACCTGATGCGACCTCTATTGCCATAATACATTGTAGAAAGAGACCCGAACATACCTGATGCAACCTCCATTCCCATAATACATTGTAGAATCAGACCCAAACATACCTGATGCGACCTCTTTTGCCATAAGACATTGTAGAATCAGACCCAAACATACCTGACGCGACCTCTATTGCCATAAGACATTGTAGAATCAGACCCAAACATACCTGATGCAACCTCTATTGCCATAAGACATTGCAGAATCAGACCCAAACATACCTGATGCAACCTCTATTGCCTTTAGACATTGTCGGATCAGACCCACACAAGCAGATTTCTCATCACAGTCGTAATTGAGCTTTGTTTTTCTGGGGTGGAATACTCTGCACACTGAAACAAAATATACAAATGGTTTACAAACAAATTGATCATTTCTTTTACATTTTGTTAAATTCACTAGATCTTGAATGGTTTGATTACAGGAAAATAATGACTGATCAGAGCCAGATGGAGCATGGGCATGCACCACCAAACCAGGGTTGTTATGGCTGAGCACACAAAAACAACATCATGTAACTTACAATAACTTCTGTTTTTAAGTTTCATTTCACTTACTGCTGACCAACAAATTTCAAACTTTTTTTATTTACTGGTATAAAAAGCCAGTAACTTGATCCAGAAGAGACTTGCATATTACCACACAAAAGTAGTGGCTATGGTTATACTGTAATACTTAGAGGATATTTGTTAGTTTCACAGTAAGAATGTGCACCAAAAGCTACTTTTCAAAAGTGGCTTTGCTAGATGTTCAAGAGAAATATTTAAATTTGTTGGTGTAAACAAGGTGAAATACATTACAATCTCAGAGTGAAACAAACAATTATATTTTTTTTTTAAATAATAAAGAGAAAAATGAATGAATGTTTCCAAAAAATAACCATTTATATGCTTATAAATTATCAAGATATAGTCCAACGCTTTTTTTCGAATGAAGGGGCCATCTTGGCCTTAGGCTTATAGTATAATTTTCATGGTACTCCAGACATCTCTATAATAAAAGCGCAATAACTCTTGGTTGACTTAAGCCAATGACCAAAAGGCTGGCCTACTTGAGCTGAAACTATAATATGTCCTGGGTTTTTTTACATCTACATTTGTAAAAACGGAGCATGGAGTTCTGCATGGAACCATTTTTATTAAAGGAATCTGGAAGAGGCCAGCCCAAGGAATATTCCTGTGAAGTTTGGTTAAAACTGTCCCAGTGGTTTAAAAGAAGGTGTTGGAATGAAAACATTAATGATGGACCATGATGTACAATAGATCGCATTGAGCACAAATGCTGTACACTTTTGCCCAGGTGAGCTAAAAAAAACTTTAAACACCTGCTTAAACTTTTTTGAGAGATGGACCAGTGGTCCACTAACTTTGAAAACAAACTAGACCTGAACAATACTGAACTAGACCAAAGCATAAAACACATTATAATAATGGCATAATAATTGTATATTATACAAAAAGGTGTTCAAAAAATAAATTAACATTCAAACTTATACTTAGATTAACAGTACCATTATTTCTAATTCACAAATTTCTGTAAGCATTTGCATGCGCTTAGCATAAATTTAACAAGGATTTCAAAAGCATTTTGCCAATACAATTAAGTAGCTATGATACCTAAATGTCTAGATTTTAACCTAAGGACAATCAATTCTATAATTTCAAACAATACAATGAAAACAAAAATCGCTTATTAATTAATTGTTCAATATTTTGCTTTCATCTGCCATGTGTTAAGTAAATGTTTTTCCCCGCTTGCAGTTTATGCCCTGTGCAGCAACAAGAATACAAAACAAACTTTGACCGAACACAACATGACCAATCCGGCCAGCTAGCCTCGAAAATAGCTAGACCAGACCAACAAGTGAATGTGAATGGCATGAAACACACTTCAAATAAGATTCATTAACTTCTGTCTATCAGTTACGTACATGTAGTAATGGCTCAGGAAAGATGGAAGAACCAAAAGATGGGGAAAGACAATGACAAATCTATTACCTCTGCTGAAAACTTTGGTTTGGGATAACAAAAAGTTTTAACACTTTGTTAGCCTAATCTATCAGAATTATTTTTTTTGAATTTTTTTTGCTTAATTCAAAAGCTGAGTAAACTGTTTTTTTTAAACTGATAAACATGTGTACCATTTTTTATAATCAATTGTACCTGTCATAAATTATCCTCCAGACACATTTTGGCAAATTCTATCCAAAACATCTTCAAAAATGTATAAAATTGTTAGTTTGGTGGATCTTGACCTGTATTCAGGGTGTACCAAAAATCCTTAAAATCCAGTTACCCCTTCATGAGTTATTGTCCGGGCACTGGAATTTTGACAATTTCTAAGTTGAAAAGAGACCATAACTCAAAATTGGTTTATTACCAAAGTTGAACATGAGCTGAGAGATTAAAGGGCCTTTCTCTCCTTCATATTTCAGCAGTCAGTTTTATTTCATATAATATATCAGAAGTGCAAACAAGAGATCTATTTGTTATTAAATATTGAAAAAAATGAGACAGAAGAGGCTTGTTGTGTTTACCAAAAATCATTTAAATCTGTCAACCCTTTTATGAGTTACCTCCAGACAACAGCAACCACATGACTGACAAACCCATCAATAAGCTCACTCAGACATATCCCACATGGTCAAAACAACAAAAATGTTCTTAAGTTCATGTAAAATTGCAAATATGTCACTAAAAAGTTTTCATTGTCACAATGCTCTATGCATATTTTTTACTTAAAGCTGAACCTCTCACAGATGAATAAATGTCTGGAAACCAGCGATAAAGGACTGCTTACAAAAGATCAGACCACAGTTTTCAAATTTACAATAAAAAATGTTTTAAGCTGAAAACCTCATTTATCTTAAGCATTACTAATGCTTTTAGCCATAAAACATAATTTTCGAACATAAATATCAAAACTGCGCTGTCAAATTTCTCGTAACAGTCAATTTGTGAGAGCCCAGCTTTAACCTATTTCATTCTGAGACCCAGTTAGATATGATTACCTGGGCATTTTCCAATAACTGATAAGCCATCAGACTATATATGATCCTTGTGCTGTATAAACATAAATAACTTCTTTATTATTGGTACAAGACCCAATGAAGATTACATGTGAATGTGCCCCTTATCTACATGTATCTACCTCTGATTAGGCTCCTATGCCACAGTTTAAGGTGACGGCAGGCTGGGATGGCATGTACCAAGGAGAGGTATGTGTGATTATACAAGGAGGCCAGCTCCACGGTCAGCACACCCACTCTGGCAGGGACGCCTAAAACAAGCAGTCAAACAATAGTCATTTCAAAAAGCTTTACCAGCTTATGTGTTATTGTATCTTGCCTACCTCTCTCTAAGTGTCAGCCATCACTTTACATTTATTTCATTGTTATTTAGGTAACAGTCAATACTGTTGTCCCAAGGTGCCAAGGTGTAGACCTATCGGCCTCGGGGCAAGATTTAGATTTAGATGTCACCTCCACACCAAGGAACAACAGTGCTTTTCTATACAAATAGTAAACAACTGATTTATAAGGTTTAAAAACCTTTATTTAAACAATGTTAAAAACAATCAAAACTAGAAATGTGTCCATAGGACACGGATGCCCCCACTTCGATTTTTTGTCACAGAAAATAAGCCATAATGATTATTCAGGATAATCTGAGGGCCCTAACTCCTAAATGATTAAAGCGATTTCCATGGCTATCGAACTTGATCAAGATATTATGGTCACAAACATGTGTTAAAAGTTTGGTGAGGATTGGACAAACAGTTTTCAAGAATTAGATCGGAAACAATCTTCGGGACATATTTTTCAAGTCTTTTTTTGCAAATAAAGGGCCGTAACTCCTAAATGACAAAAGCGATTTCCATGGCTATCGAACTTGATCAAGATATTATGGTCACAATCATGTATGTAAAGTTTGGTGAGGATTGGACACATACTTTTCAAGAATTAGATTGGAAACATATATTTTTGAAGTATTTTTGGCAAAAAAGGGCCGTAACTCCTAAATGACTAAAGCGATTTCCATGACTATCGAACTTGATCAAGATATTATGGTCACAAACATGTCTTTAAAGTTTGGTGAGGATTGGACAAACGGTTTTCAAGAATTAGATCGGAAACAATCTTCGGGAATTTTTGGCAAAAAAGGGCCGTAACTCCTAAATGACTAAAGCGATTTCCATGACTATCGAACTTGATCAAGATATTATGGTCACAAACATGTGTTTAAAGTTTGGTGAGGATTGGACAAACGGTTTTCAAGAATTAGATCGGAAACAATCTTCAGGACGTACGTACGTACGTACGTACGTACGTACGTACGGACAAGGGCAACCCTATATGCCGCCACTTTGTGGGGGCATAAAAACGTTAATGATATGCTGTCTAAAAATAAAATTTGGAAATTCCAATAACGTCATAATGCAAGAGAGAAACAGTTCATATCGAGAGGCGGACACCACTTCACCACCAGCACGATCAGCAATGCTATGATTTAAAAACATCAAATAGATGTCTGCTGGTGGATGATTTTTCAAATGAGTCAGTAGAATAACTAGATGTCTGCTGGTGGATGATTTTTCAAATGAGTAGAATAACTCAATTTGAACATTTTTTGAAAACAGTTTCCAACAGTCATTTCTAAAGCAAAGCTTCTTTTGTATATTTCAAAATATAAACAAAAGCATCATTATTACAAATATCAAAGTTTCATGAGGCAAAAGACGGAAACAGATCATTAGACAGCTGGCCCCTGAGTGTTAAACATTAAAGGTAAGTATAACTCCAAATGTCTCTCAACTTAAATGCTTGACGACATGCCTTAGCAGGTAAACTGAGCTGAAAAGGTCCAGTCATTCTCTACTTAGAAATTATAACACTTTAAACAAGAGGGCCATGATGGCCCTAAATCGCTCACCTGAGTAAAAGAGTTTAACCTTTGTTATCAATATAGCTTGATATTTATTCTCAAAGAATATTGAAAAACATACTGGTCAAACATGTTGCCTGGATATTCACTGACAGGACTTGTAACTGTTGCTTGCACACTGACAGGACTTGTCACAGTTTCCTGCACACTGACAGGACTTGGTGATTGATTGCACACTGACAGGATTTTGTTCAGCTGTCTGCACACTGACAGGACTTAATGATTGACTGCACACTGACAAAATTTGAGTGTCATACCTGCACACTGACAGGACTTTGTTCAGTTGCCTGCACAGTGACAGGACTTGATCATTGACTGCACACTGACAGCACTTGGTACAGAAACCTGCATATTGGCAGGACTTTTTCAATTGCCTGCACACTGACAGGACTTTGTTCAATTGCTTGCACACTGACAGGACTTCGTTCAATTGCCTGCACACTGACAAAACTTTGTTAAATTGCTTGCACACTGAAAGAACTTTTAGTACAAATACACAAACAACAAACAGTGTACCATCCAATAAAATTAATAAACTGCCTTAAGCTCTAAAAATCAAATATCAGAACACATTCAGCACCTTCAACTAATATTATCGTTTCTTCCATCTAGGACAAAATCTTCTTCCTTCAAATGTTAAGAATCAATGTAAGGCTTATTCGCTATCCACACAGAAGATAAGACTGCAGCTTAGAATAATCTACATGAAGTTTACAATAATCTACATGAAGTTCAATGGAAAAGTCTGATTATTAAATTTATCATTAAGTAAAAATGAAATTTCTTCTAAAGAATAAAGTGTATAATAATTATTTGAATCTATGAACCTAAAAAAAACAATAATTACCTTAGAAGTGACTATGTTGAAGACTTAATAAAATTTAAAATCTATTCCCTTGTTACTAAAAATAGAAAGTAGTGGAATTTCCTAAATAAAGGGAGACCATATAGCAAGACTTGCTGCCCTTGCTTCAAGAGTCAACTTTACATAACTATCAGATTATAACAAAATGTATTTATAATGAACTTGTAACCCACGGGGTGAGGCCAATTTTTCTCCAGGGGCATAATTTGAATAAACATGGTAGATAACCAATACACAATGTTACACATCAAAGATTTCAGCACTAGGCCTCATAGTATTTGCCAAAAAAAGTTTTGGAATTTTTCGTTTAGGCTGCCATGGCAACAAGAGATCTGCATGGAACTTATTTCTTTGAACAATTTTGAAAATGCAACAACTAAGGATCACTCCTATGAAGTTTCATTAAAATTGTCCAAGGGGTTTAGGAGAAGATGATGATTATAACCAATTATTGACCCTTTTCCTTTAGGTTGCCATGGCAACCAGAGTTCTGCATGGAATTCATTTCTTTGAATGATTTTGAAAAAGCACCATCCAAGGAACATTCCTATGAAGTTTCATTAAAATTGTTCAAGGGGTTTAGGAGAAGATGATGGTTATAATCAATTGTTGACGCTTTTCCTTTAGGTTGCCATGGCAACCATAGTTCTGAATGGAATTCATTTCTTTGAACAATTTTGAAAAAGCACCAACCAAGGATCATTCCTATGAAGTTTCATTAATATTGTCCAAGGGGCTTAGGAGAAGATGATGATTATAACCAATTGTTGACGTTTTCCTTAAGGTTGCCATGGCAACCAGAGTTCTGCATGGAACTCATTTCTTTGAACAATTTTGAAAAAGCACCAACCAAGGATCATTCCTATGAAGTTTCATCAAAATTGGAATAGGAGAAGAAGATGATTATAACCAATTGTTGACGCCGAATGACGGACGACAGACGATGGACGACAGACATAGACCAATCACAATAGCTCACCTTGAGCACTTTGTGCTCAGGTGAGCTAAAAACACTTCTGTGTTGTCAAGGACATTTAAGGCTACATGTCAGTATCTATCATCATTCCAGGTGACTCAATGATCCAGTATATACCAGCACAGTTCTGTAGACAGTTTTCAAACTTCCACTTGAACAGATCAGCGTCAGAAGATGTTCTCTAAAACAAAACAAAAAACCTTGACAGATAACAAAATAAAGTCTAAATTTCAGCTGACGGTTTCCGAGCCATTTATTCCAGATTTTCAGACAACACATAAAAGTTTCCCAACAAAAAAACCAATAAGAAATGCCCGAAATGGGACTTGATTCCATTTGTGTGAAACATTAGAGAGGATCATGAGCATATACATCTTTTACCCTAATTGTGTATTAACCTGTGCTTTCAGTTGTATGTAAGCAAGGACAGCAGCATTGTTCTCAGTGGCCAGTTGTGTGGTAAGATCTGTTGTGTGCCCAGTTATGTTGGTCAGCTGGTCACTAGCAGCAGCAAACTGACCATTATCAAACAAATCCAATAGACAGGACATCTCTATTAAGTATTACATGGTCATCCCTGCAGAATAAAAACAAAACATTAAAGACTTCCCAGGATTTAACACTACAGACATTTTAGAAGTGACATCAACTGTTGAAATGAAGGAAGTCCCTTCTTGAAATTAGTTGTTCTTTCCAACTTGTCTTTTCTTTCTTATTGGTGCTTGTGAGGGCTTAATATAAAGCAGACTGAGCAGTATTTGCTTGTTCTTCCAAAAACTGACACACTGTAACAGTATGGCATCAAGGGCTTTTACGTTCTTTATATTTTAAAAGGATGTCTTTAAAGACATGAAATAAAATAATCATAAAATCATAAACACTAAAACAGTGCATGAAATGCTTCAAGTATAAAACATTGGGACGAAATGTTTTAAGCATGAATCATGACGAAATTTGAGTTCCGTTTTGCAGTAATAGTGATAGATTTATGATATCTTTAAGTTATGCGGTTTGAATTGATGATACCAAAGCAGGATAATACACTTTTTATCTGGAAAACTTTGGTAAAATTAGCTGGTAATTGGTTTGTCGAGTAGTATGTTTTTGCATCTTGGTTTTGAAATTGCATAAGAATATCAGGTCACCCAAGCTTCTCAATCCACCCAGGTGGGCTTGACATGTGATAAAAAATAGTGCAAAACCTAAATTAGTCTAAAATGCAACAACTACATATGCAGACCTAGTATGTAGATAGTGAAAAGAACAAGAATGTTTGTGCTGTTAAAAAAGATAAAAAAAATATCTGTACTGCGTAAGGGATGTGTGGCAATGTAGCCAGTGCTGCCCAAACACAATGGCAGTGTCAACACTGACTACATGTACCGAGTGAATTCCACTCGACAATAGTGCGAGGAAAAAATTGAGTATTTGATGGAGTCTGTTGATGAGTGTGGTATCTGATACGTCAAATGATAAAAAAGTTTAGAATTTCATTGATATGGCGTCATGTATTCAGAGTCTGTAATATCGACTAATCCATAATGAATGTTATAAAAGAGTCTAAAATGGCTGGTCTGTCTTCTTCTTTCAAGTGATTCCCAGTTCAGTTGGTTCATAATGCACCAGTCAATTGTAACTACGCCCCCCCCCCCCCCAGGTCCGGGGGTAAACGGGGGGATAGCCGGGGAAATGGGTAATGTTTTTACCTTTCAGGTGGCCCCGCAGTGCCGGTTGAATGCAGTGGTTTTGAAGAGCGGGAAATGGGCCTAACCTAAGGTCCCGTGGGTGTGGTGGCATTTGGCGGGGGTTTTACCATTAGTTCATCCCCTCAGGGCAGAGATTTTAGCCGGGGTTGCCTGGACCGAAAGTCAAAGTCCCCGGTATTCCCCGGACCTGGGGGAGCCGTGGTTACAATTGACTGCTGCATGATGTCTGTTACAATTCTCAGAGCTTTTTTGTAGTTGTTTGTAACATATCTAACCAACTGAGCAAACCAGGTGGCTGGTTCTTAGCCATACAGTATTTTTAGTTAATGTATTTTTGGGGGAGGGGCGTGGTCATATGGGTGTGGTATAACGACACGCCCTGCCTCTGTGGGCTATGTGACAGAAATAATTCGGCCCAACTATGTGTCGTTTACACAGTGATTTGGAGGGAATGTGCTGAATTTTGACTTCTACAAAATTTAGTGCCATTATACCTAAAATAGATATTTTTTCTTCAGATTCATCAAAGGGGTCACTCATACCAACTACGTATCTAGCATAAATACCTATGAATTACGGCACTTTTACAAAGTCAGAAAATCTCGATTTGTCTAAATAAATTTAACAAAGTGAAAACAAATGTACTTACAATTACTTTCGAAACCTTTACCTTACCTAGACTTTAGGCCTGGAAATAAGCTTATAATATTATTACATAGCCAACTTGATGATTAGAATTTCCCGGGATATGTTATAAAGTTGTGGAAAATGCAAATATGTAAAACAAAACGTCGACAATTAAAACGGGATTGAAAAACGGGTTTCAGTAGACTGGTACCCTTCGTTACTTTTTGATAAAAAAATGTAGAAAAGAGAAAAAGGGTACCAGTCTAGGTTTCAGTAGCTGCCCAATGCCCCACTTGTCCTATATATGAATATGAGAATCAACAGTCAATGGACATCGGACACTTTCTATATAAATAAAGCAATTATTTACCTTTATTTGATTTGTATTAATTTAAAGTTCACTGTTGCATATTCCATACATTTGTAAAGGACTATGGTATAAATTATTATGTATGACCTCATCATTCATTCATTCATTAAACCTTTCAAAAATATACATCGATTTATGAAATAAACACAAATCTACATTAATTGATTGTCAGAATCGTTTGTGTCATCCAGCGTTTAAATGTAAAGAAATATTACTTTAACTATTGAATCTACAATTGTACACTGTACAAAACAGTGTAAAGCTTCACTTGACATTTAGTAGTAATTTTAAATAGGTTTATGCAACTAAGAAGTTATTTACATAACCATTATATTAATAGTATTGTGCAGTGATGTATTCGGAATTACTGATACATCTCGCGTTCATGTCAATTCATAAACTAATATCTTGATGTAGGAGAGTGTGTGCTGTGTGGGAGTGTGGGGAAACTTCATGTTTAACGTGGTGGAGATTATATTTTAAATGTAAAAATCAATAAATTATTCCAAAATTTTAATAACTTAAAAAAGATATTACATACAGACATTTTAGGATATCGAGCTCTTGTATCTGAAGAGTATATGATTATTTATGTTCAGTTTGCATTACATTGTTGGTAAATTAAAGCAGATAGTGTCCGAGGTTATTTTTTACATAATTGCAACGAGCAGAACACCGATGGCACACACTTCTGCACGTATGTTACTAATGACGACTAATAACTGTCATATACACAGGATCCGATTGTATCCTCGAATTATATGCTCGACCCCTTAACTTTCAGTCGACAACTCTGAAAAAAGGTCGACCATTATGAAAAATAAAACTTTCAGCGAACTCCTTCTGAAAAATAAAACTTTCATGCGATCGCTCTGTAAAATGAAAGGTTCAGTGTACTTCTCCATGAGGACAGAAAGATAGAACGGCGGTTATTACCCCATTGTCAAGAGTGCACAATACAATTGAAGTGATATACGAACAATTTTTTATTCTTAACCTTTTTATAAATATTATTTCTGCATATAAAAAATTGTATTGTACATTTCTAATATCAATAATCACGCAAGCAATGCCATCTCGGAATGTTAGTGGGAAAACATAAATATGACGTATAAAGTATTGCCATAAAACATTTAATAACAGTTCTTTTGTAGTCTAACTCACGGAATTTATGTTTGCAAAGATTTATCTTTTTTGAACTTTGCTGGAATTTTGTTAGATTACTTCCTGTTATGAAAAACACTAAACAATTCTGGCAGATACTCATTTCAGTAGAACTTTGTATATTCAAGTAAAACAAATCGAATAACTCTATTAAGCTTGTCCGGCAAAACCGAAAATGTTCTGTTACATTGGCAGAAAAGTGTAAACAGTAAAGCTCTAATTGATCTTTTGATGATATTGTATCATTGTACTAAACATTTTGTTCACATTTCAAACGAATCTTCGCTATCTGTTCCTATACAGCTTAACAGAACAGAATAGAACATTTATTTAGATACAAGCATATACAGCTTATGGTCATCGAAACAATCATCATAGCATGCACAACCGCTCAGATAAATTAACTTGATCACAAACAAATAACAGCAAGAGAGCATACAGCCTATACATTGTCAACGAGTCCATTTGAGCCAACATATTTAGATTACTTAAACATTACACACGAGTTAAATACTACCGATTTACAGCACTTCCTCTGCGAAAGAGAGATTATACTATATGTACCGGTAAACTTGTATATTTGTACTGTTTACGCCATGTATATGTTGCTATTAGCTCTATTAGACCATAGAATAAACAAACAAAAAATACGATTGTGAAATGTTTGTTCTTGTTGGACAATTTACCCATGTAGAAAATATCAAACTTGTCAACTATCAAATTATTCGCAATTTTGTAAGTCTTTTTTTGTTAAATGGACTAGACACCAGATGGTCCAATAATCGGCATTTACAGTACTTCCTCAAAACAAGCCTAAGATTGTCATTGCGAGCTAGTAGGAGGCCGATAACACATCATTTTACAAGATAAAAAGAATAAACGCAAGAATCATGTTGCTGTCTCATCTGAGTTTCCCCGTTTAAAATAGCGCATAATTGTTTCCCAGTTTAAATAATATCTGTTTATGAGTGCATAAATATACCGACGCTTTATTCTAAATTTACTGCGATTTACATGGTTACAACCAAGTAAATTTCGAATTGGAAAATGCGCAGACACTGCGAAAGATGCATTTGTCCTTATGTCATTGTTATGCAAGTTGTTTTGACATTTGTCTGTTTTCTTGCTATTGCATCATCTGGTCCCTTTGGTGTCTAAGCACACTTTTCACAAGTTTGATAGAACACTTTCGCAACGACTTTTTCGAATGAGCTGTTAATGTCACTATGCACCTTCCCCTTAAAAACCTCAATAAATAACTACATCTTTAGGGAGCAACCAGTTTACAGATCATGAGAAATGGGGCTCACTTTTCTCGGTGCTCCCCTAAATGTAGACTATTGATAGACTAAAGGAGGGAGACATACGGATATGAAACAAACAGGAAGAAGGGAGACAGAAACACTCGGACCGACAGTGGTTTTGGATTACAAACAAATAATGGTATATTTTATATTAGTGTTTAAGATTGAAATTAAATTCCCTTGTATACGATTGCATGCCAACATTCAGCAATATAATACCAATGTGTAATAGTCAGGCAATCTGACATTTGGCCAAGGAACAGTCAAACCAATCAAAGTACAGACTGACAGACGGACGAATGAACATTTGATCTATAGTTAATAAAGAACACGTCAACATTTCGCTATTAACACAAACAAATCGTCTAGCTTTACTTTTGTTGTCGATATCGGATAAAAAAAAAACAATACTAAAATACAACCAAAAAGCACCATTTCGGGCTAGAAATGATCAGAATTTCATTGCAGGAGTACCCCAAAGCCTTTCTGCAAACATTTAAAACCATTCTTTTTTTGTTCTGAAGGACTGACGCTTGTCAAAAGGTTGCGCTCCTTATTGGAGCCGCCCCTGATTCATGACACATGTCACGATTATTGATAATAATTGTTGGCACAAACCAGTATATAACTGCACGTTGCTTTGAAGATGGCCAGTTCCTCCGGGAGATCTCTACAAGTATGCATTACATCAACTGCTGTGTCTTTTGGAGGACCCTTTACGTGTGTCTTCTCTCTGTTCGGCTAGTATTTTCTTTCTTTATTGAAAGCAAAGGCACTGATTTTTTTGAATCTCCGGACAATTTTGAAGAATTCAAACCGAAAGGTAGGTACAATTTTACCTTTTCATATCTATGTTAAACACATTCAAGGTATTTAAATGATCGATACATATCTTTAAAGCCCCATTATTTGCATTTTTGGAGTATGAAAAAGAAAACATTTATGAATTTACGCAGGTTAGAAATAAATTCAATTCAATAACATATTTTCAATAAGCAATTTATTTTAATAAGTCGGCAAACGGACTTTTAGTCTTGCGCGTTTCGTGGATATTTCTCTGGATCATTCCTGTATTAATTCATACAGTCTGCATGAACACACGAAAACGTGCGCAACCCGCTTAATATTATAAAGTACACACATACCAAATTGGTAGACGTTGCAGACGAAGTTGTCAACATATTATTTTTTTGTAAGTAATTTAAGCATTCTTTTAATAGAGAAATGCTTCATATAATTTTGTCGACCTTTTGACTATTACATCATAAGGAAATACACGTTCAAGAGGTATAATTCAATCTTTTGTTTACTTCTTTGTTCTAAAATGTAAACAAACTGGCCAAACTGATAAATCGGACTTTAAGCGATAAAGTATGTTATTCTTAGTCGAATTCACTGTCATGTAAAATGGTGACCAAGTAATATACCGTTTGAAATGAGTTTGGTTGAATGACCCAATTAAGTGAAAATCCATTATGATTAGTATGTTTTCCCTCAGTAGATTTATGCTCTTTTAAATAGTATGCAAATTAACTGAGCAAGGTGGTGTTACTTGTTATATCGGTTGGTAGAACATTTTATACATTCTATATCTCTTTACGTGAAATGATTTAAATACTACAGATTGTATGTACGATAATGATGGATGGAATATATTATATAACTTGTATTTTGCAAATTTTAAGCAATTTATCAATAATATATATCCAACTATCGGAAACAAATCTTATCGAAGACAATGCATTTTTCTTAATACATACATACAAATATTCTATACCAATGCGAACGTAGCTTATCAAACGAAAAAAATCACAAAGAAGCGTTTAGCGACGGCCGCACTTATTTTGTTAAGAACTGGGCCAGTCATAATAATGTCTTTCTTTCGAGTGAATTTCTGAATATGCTACTTCATGGTAGGTCGTTGCTGGGCGTGATTACCTGACTAAATCTAAAGTAAAAATGCACATTTTTAGGTTACAAATCACTAAACTGTACAGGTCATATGAAACCTGGGACAAATAATAATCCTACTCCGTAATGAAACTAAAGGAAACAGCAGGAGTTCATTCCCTTGTTGCGACTGTGCATAACAATACTTCAACAAATTAACAGATGACATACTGATATTGTTTCTTACTGATATGTTTATATTAATTTTTCATACCTGAAAAAAAGAACAATTACTCAGGATATTTATGATATAGATTTGAGTTAATTTAACTGTTCCGATTAAAAAAATCAGCTTATACATTACTTTAAGATCTTACTTATATACTAGTATCAGGGGTATACATAAAGTGAGCCTGCAACGGGTTAAGTGAGGTTTTTGATAATGATGGTAATGTATAAAACACCTTGTTTAAGGTCACATTCACATCTTTTTCGGCTTTGTTGTCGTTTGGCTTCTCGCGTTATTTTTTGTTAAATTTTAGTTTGTAGATTCCAAAGCAAACAAGGAAACCTTCGAAGAATATGATGTTTACAAATTTGAGAAGCGAGACTTTTGAGTCTGATTAGCATTTCCGCTAAAACATACTATTTTACAATATATTGTCTCATCTAATCTTTTTAAATGTTGATTTTTAGATCCTTTTTGCTGCCGTGGTTGAAGCAGAGCCTTCATAATAGCATAAACATGTCGGCTTAACCACCTTAATGTTTACTCAAGCTAGTTTATACACATTTTCGAGACTTGATACTTGTTGATTTCTATGCACTGTCTTCATGAAAAATATGTCATAGTTTTGTACTATTTAGAAGAAAGTGGCATTGACCATATTCAACTTAATGCTTCATTCAATAAATATAAACAAAGGGATTGCTCACTTTATTTTCGAAGTGAATTGATTGATAGATGGCTTGATTGATAGACCGCTCTAAGATAAGGGTGTACTTTTGTCATTGATCTTGTGATTTGTGGTTGCTTTTAACGCATGTTTAATGAATAGGTTCCGATTTATTAATATGGGAATCATTTGTGGTGCGAACTTCAGCGATAGTTTAAGAGTTATCACTCTGATACTTGGTACACATTACCACCATGACAGGTTGAAGTGTTGGTGGTATTTCCGTTACCAACGGTCATTTCGTCTTAGAGTAATGTGCCCTTGAATATGGCTTTTACACTTTTGGCTACAGTTTTTAGAGAAAACTTCTCCCACAGTTAAAGAGGTATGATTCTCATGGATGGTACATATTACCACCATGATGTGAAGTTATGCATGGAATAAACATGTTTTGTGACCTACGCCCATTTAATATTTGCCCTTGAAAAACGATTTTACACTTTGGGCGATTTTGGAGTTTGCGGAACGAAGTACTTCCACAGTTTTAGATATGTGACTCTAATACTTTATATTAATCCTACATCATATTATAATGGTGGATAGTAGTACTTAACCTATTATTCTCGATCTATGGCTAATGACTCCGGCCAACTCTTTTTTAAATGTATTGTACTCGATTTGATCTGGTGGAAAATAAGAATTAATTACGTTTCTATTATTTTGAAAATCCAATAAGATTTTTATTTTAACATTTGCCTGAGTAAATCAATAACAACCTGTGAGTTCGAATAATCATTTCTAAAATGTTGCATGAACTAGCATCAGGTAAACAAATATCTTTTACCAAAAAGTGTCTACAGCCAAGACAGAGTTAGGAAATTAAAACCGCCGCATATAACCAACATTAGAATAGAAAATATTGCAAACAATACATTTTTTTTTGGGGGGGGGGGGATTCCGGTACCCTTTTCATTATTTATGTAAAATATATAGTGTATAATACTATGTTAAAATACTGTGTTTTACTACATTTTCGTAATCAGACACGAAAACCATGCTTAAACCACCGCAGACGCACTTTACATGTGTTTTATAATGTCATCAAACTCAATAAAGAAGAAAACAATTAGATACGCTCAAAATGTAACCATTTCGCACTAGAAAATATTACAAATTTATTGTGGGAGTACCCCCGAACCCCTCTGCCAACACTTTAAAGCTGCACTCTCACAGATTGAACGATTCGACAACTTTTTTTATTTTTTGTCTTGGAAAGAGCCAATTTGTGCGAAAATCCATGGAAACCAGTTATATAAGACTGCTGAAAACAAATTAGATCGCAGATTTTTATATTTAAGTTCAAAAAATGATGTTTTATGCATTCTTCTTAAACCGTTAGTAACGGTTAGTAACGGTAACTAACCAATATAACGGTTTAAGCCATAAAACATTAATTTTCAAACAAAAATATGAAAATCTATGATCTGAGGTTTTGTCAGCAGTTTTATATCATAGTTTGCAGATATTTACGCAAACATTTGCCCTTTCCAAGACAAAAATTAAAAAAGTTGTAACAATGGTAAATCTGTTAGAGTGCAGCTTTAAACCAAATATATTTCTGTTCTGAGGAAGGGGCGCAAGTCAAAAGGTTACGGCCCTAAGTTACGTCCCCTCAAAGGTCAAATCCTGGACTTGCCCTTGGCATTCCAGGAAGGCGGATTTCTGAGATTTTGTGTTTTCATGTTTTCACGTAGATAAGCGAAAATGCGCCATGTGACGGGGCGTCAATGCACCATGTGACGGGGCGGCAATGCGCCATATATGTCCCGCCAATTGTTGCCTTGTCGCCCCGTCATTTAAAACATTTCAGCTACGATCTTAAGCACCATAATCAAACATCGACGTTACAAAGCTCACACGTAAGATGAAATCAATCATCAAGGGTACAAAAACGTCAACACTAGAAAAAAATATTGGTTCAAAAGTACGCGTATGTAAATAAAACCGACAATTCACTTTAAGTGAACATGTTCATGTTACCGTAAGGAGGTCATATAAATGAATTTATTTAAGTACGAAACCATATATATCATTGTAGTAATGCTCATTTGTCATTTTTTCAAGGTATTCACACTAATCACATATTTCTAACTGATGAGAAAGGTGAGAACCAGGAATTAAATAACAAATAAACTATGATGAATACAAATTTAATTCTTCAGAAAACTGCGCATGATATACAACCTGCGAGAAATTATATGGTTTTTTTTTTATTCAGAGCACCGTTGTCGGTAACACCTGCCCTCTGTCCACAGCTGCCATAGCTAACAATAGTTCTGAGCATTTTAAATAGCTTTGCCATACAAAACAGGAAATAGTTGTTCATTGACTATCTCGCAATAACAAAGTTTGTGTGGGGACTTGTATTTCAATATAGATTCTAGTAAAAAGAATTTATCTTAGTGCCATATGATCGTTATTTGCTACATATGTTCACTAAACTTCAGTCAGTGTTCAAAAATGAACTCACAGTTGTAGAAAATAATCAACATGTTGCTACGTTTATACAGATTTATGATTTTTGAGATTACGGCTAAAATCATTCATGAAACAGGCATTATCATTTGAGCATTACATATGGCCTCATTCAAAAAACTGATACAGTCTAAACTCTGTCTGATTCCAGAGGCCTCCAACCGTACATAGGTGCATGGATCGCTGACTGGTGATCCTCTACAAAGTGTTTTCACATCTTGTTTCTGGTCATCCATACTAACACGGATTCATTGTATGGACGTCTGGAACATAGAATCTTTTTTATCGAGACATAATATCTAACTCTTTTCATCACATGCATTCGTGTTCCTTCAAATCAATCATTTGAACTTTCATTGATTTCCTTCTATCATAATTGTTCAATACTCTTGCTATTGTACTACGGGGACTAATATGCCTGTAGGACCATCATGGCATCCTTGTTTTTAAATAATTCAGTATCGTGCAGATTGAAGATAATTGACGTTCAGTAAACATAATCATTCATATAATTGTTCACTAATTTGTCAACTATTGTCAGCCGTTCCCTTTTAACTATCACCACACACATCTCGACAACACTTTAAATAAACACTTTCAATTGCAAATCATCACTGAATTGAATGGCATAAATGCTTAAGTTGTAAATTTAACTTCACATTAAAAGTACCTGAACAATTGTGTGACAGTTGTAATGTAATTTCTGCTTTGACCGTTTCATGGCAGTTTCTTCCTTTATAACTAACAATGTATTCACTGTAATGCATGATGCTTGTGAATAATGGGGACCATTAAACAAACATTAACCATTTAGGGGGGTTGGGGGTGGGGGTTTAATACTATTCAAATTGTAAACAAAAAAGGCGCCAGCTCAATGGATGAACAAATGTAAGTTTCTGGTTATTTCTTCTGTTTAAAGAATAGACTCGAAGCAGTAATGTAGTTGTGAACCTGCTCCTCACATCAAATTGGTTGCTACCTACATCGAGTTCAAACTCAATTTTAGGACAAAAGTTACGTTGGTATGGTTTGGATCAACGTGTAATGTCGAAATGAGTTAACAGGGTAAAATGCAGTGCGTTTTGCTGTTTCTCACTGTATTTGTCCTAGAAAGTAATTTTGTTGGTTAACCATAGTTATAGTGTTCCATGACAAGGTAAGCACTAGTTTTCAGTAAAAGTCCCCCCCCCCTTGTAAATGACGAATGACATTTTTGTCGGTGATTTTTTTATACTGGAATGAGTAAGCCAATGACACCATTGTTTTAACTTGGTAACTCATTTAAGTAGCATATAAACATTCAAATAAATGAGTGTCATTAGTAAAAGTAAGTGTGTTTGTGAGTATTTTGTATCAGCTGTCTTCACAATCGAACTAAATTGGAAACAATACATTCAAGGATATGTAAAACTATATAAGCTGGTCTATTAGCCTAACGCCGTTCACGGGTTCTTACCAGTTTTTACATATCCTTTCTCAGTACCTGATAACATTTCCACATGCAGCTCTGCAAAGGTATGAGACACAATAATAGTCAGGCTTTATTCTCACAATCAAACGTCCACTAGACTTTGACCAGTCGGTATCCTTAATTACAGCAGCTATATGCCACCATAGACTAGGAATATTCGTAATGAACGTAATAATACAGTGGCACACATTCTGCTTAAGTTAATTCGTTAAACGGAGAAATCACAACACATTTCCTTTCTACATCCAAGATGGTGGCTTTTTTGTTTACAATTTGAATGGTACGGTGCAGGTCGATTACCCGTCCTGCATTTTAAGACTTGGAGACCCTTACCACAAAATTGCCTTAGCTCAACGCTAAATGCAAATTAAATTGTATTTGTCCTATTTCTATTTCTAAATCTAATATACGTAAATTGTGTCTCAACCAAATAGATGAAAGAAACACTTGAAGTTTATAATATAAATATTTTAATTATTTTTAACTTTGATTAATCAATAAATTTAGATAAAACATCATTTACTGTCCTAGGAATTGTTAACCCATCATCACCATTCATTTTCAACCCTCTGTGAGACGCAACAGTATATTTTAATACCATAAATAATGAACACAAGTATGAATGAATAAAACAAAAACACAACAATTATAATATCTGGTATATCGACAATAATGCCAATTAGTGCTGGTCTTATTCGGCCGTTTTGACTCGATTTCATTCTAATTGTATCTTCTTTTCTTAGAAAAAATGCAAGGTAGACACTCGGGAAGCACCCACAACAACTACGAAGATTTCAAACGGAACCAAATGGATCTTCGCGGTCTTTACTCCACATTGAAGGCACATCCGGCACTCATGAACAGGCGCATGATGGTAAACGGTCACAACCCGCCGCCTCTTCCGGTAGATTGGGATGAAGCAGCAGGGGAGCTGTCTGTTTCGGTAAAATATGAATGTTGTTTACTGTTAATTATCACTTAAAATGTTGAATGTAATATTTATCATATCGTGCCAAAATATGTGACTATAGCTGTATGATACCTGTCTGTGCCATATACACGCCAGGCACCAATTTCTCGAAATTTCTTAAGTCCCTTATAACAGGATTAAGCTAAGCTGACATTTTTTGTATTCAAATAACTTGCGTAATATTTATTTATTTAAGAGTTTTTATGCTTTTGATAGGAATAATCATTATGGTAGTCACAGTAAATTATTTTTCTTTCATTAAAATCCAATTTAAGTATGCACATTGCCTTAGTGAAATAAGCTACTTAAGCCTGTTAAGCTTATTAAGAAGTTTCGAAAAATTTGGGCCAGAAATTTGTTAACGTCATCATTGTTAAGTTTCAAATCTTAGTTGCTAGGGCACATTTTTAACAAGGTTCGAGATAACTGCTGCTGCTGTATGCATTTAAATAAAAGAAATATGAACATATCGTAAACTTTTTTAACTTTAAAACCTATAACGTTACTATTAACAACGTTTTTAACTTTAACGAAGTCATGTACATTCAGTCCGATATTTGTCGTTTTCGTAATAAATTGTTATGTTTCTTGATCGTCTATTGTTCACATTAAATGCCCAGGTAAGCGATATAAGGACAACATGGTCCTCTTGTTTATTTTCACAATTTGTTGAGAAATTAACGCAGATCAAATGAGTGGTTTCTGATCTTTTTTAATTGCACATGCAGTTTTTGCTTTATAGTAACATATGTTCATTCTTACAGAAACGCACTTCAATATTTGCTCCATTTACGCTGGTAATTATTTTGTTGTAATTGTCAACAAAGTCCTGCGATAGCGCTAGTTTATAAAATATATATTATATATATATTATATCTTGAACATATAAAATCTTTCCTACTCGAATATTTAAATAAAAAATCGTTAGTACCAAGTTCAAAAGTTCAATTTCACCAAATCTATGATACATCCATATAAGAACAGGAACGTCCACTTTGATAAACTACTGTGGCCGTGAGATAATTTGGTGATGCATTTTGTTTGCCAAAACTTTGATAATTTAAAACTTAAACTGAAAATACAAATGAGAAATATGACGTCTGCCATGATTTATGCAAGGTTTGTTCAAATATAAGCAAGCAATAGACAGAAAATACTCAAATGAGGTAGGCCTAAGTATTTATCTTCATAAGAACTATGTGTAATGACATGTCCTTGCACAGCATATCATGCATTGTATCAATGTCACAAATACCAATTGGTTTCTTTTGAGTGTAACTCAATCAATGTAAAGTACATTGACATCAACGTGACATACACATGAACACTCGATGTAAAGTACATTGACCTTGAACGTGGCATACTCCTGAACAATCGCTGTAAAGTACATTGACCTTGAACGTGGCATACACCTGAACAATCGATGTAAAGTACATTGACCTTGAACGTGGCATACACCTAAACACTCGATGCAAAGTACACGGTCCTTCAACGTGGCATACACCTGAATAATCGCTGTAAAGTACATTGACCTTCAACGTGACATACACCTGATCACTCGATGTAAAGTACATTGACCTTCAACGTGGCATACACCTGAACAATCGGTGTAAAGTACATTGACCTTCAACGTGGCATACACTTGAACAATCGGTGTAAAGTACATTGACCTTCAACGTGGCATACACCTGAACAATCGGTGTAAAGCACATTGACCTTCAACGTGGCATACACCTGAACAATCAGTGTAAAACACATTGACCTTCAACGTGGCATACACCTGAACAATCGGTGTAAAGTACATTGACCTTCAACGTGGCATACACCTGAACAATCGTTGTAAAGTACATTGACCTTCAACGTGGCATACACCTGAATAATCGCTGTAAAGTACATTGACCTTCAACGTGGCATACACCTGAACAATCGCTGTAAAGTACACTGTCCTTTAACGTGGCATACACCTGAACAATCGCTGTAAAGTACACTGTCCTTCAACGTGGCATACACCTGAATAATCGATGTAAAGTACATTGACCTTCAACGTGGCATACACCTGAACAATCGATGTAAAGTACACTGTCCTTCAACGTGGCATACACCTGAACAATCGGTGTAAAGTACACTGACCTTCAACGTGGCATACACCTGAACAATCGTTGTAAAGTACATTGACATTTAACGTGGCATACACCTGAACAATCGATGTAAATACACTGTCCTTCAACGTGGCATACACCTGAACAATCGGTGTAAAGTACACTGACCTTCAACGTGGCATACACCTGAACAATCGATGTAAAGTACATTAACCTTCAACGTGGCATACACCTGAACAATCGATGTAAAGCACACTGTCCTTCAACGTCGCATACACCTGAACAATCGGTGTAAAGTATATTGACCTTCAACGTGGCATACACCTGAACAATCGCTGTAAAGTACATTGACCTTCAACTTGGCATACACCTGAACAATCGATGTAAAGTACATTGACCTTCAACGTGGCATACACATGAACAATCGATGTAAAGTACATTAGCCTTCAACGTGGCATACACCTGAACAATCGATGTAAAGTACATTGTCCTTCAACGTGGCATACACCTGAACAATCGGTGTAAAGTACATTGACCTTCAACGTGGCATACACCTGAATAATCGCTGTAAAGTACATTGACCTTCAACGTGGCATACACCTGAACAATCGCCGAAAAGTACACTGTCCTTTAACGTGGCATACACCTGAACAATCGATGTAAAGTACACTGTCCTTCAACGTGGCATACACCTGAATATTCGATGTAAAGTACATTGACCTTCAACGTGGCATACACCTGAACAATCGTTGTAAAGTACACTGTCCTTCAACGTGGCATACACCTGAATAATCGATGTAAAGTACATTGACCTTCAACGTGGCATACACCTGAACAATCGTTGTAAAGTACATTGACATTTAACGTGGCATACACCTGAACAATCGCTGTAAAGAACACTGTCCTTCAACGTGGCATACACCTGAACAATCGGTGTAAAGTACATTGACCTTCAACGTGGCATACACCTGAACAATCGATGTAAAGTACATTAACCTTCAACGTGGCATACACCGGAACAATCGGTGTAAAGCACACTGTCCTTCAACGTGGCATACACCTGAGCAATCGGTGTAAAGTATATTGACCTTCAACGTGGCATACACCTGAACAATCGCTGTAAAGTACATTGACCTTGAACTTGGCATACACCTGAACAATCGATGTAAAGTACACTGTCCTTCAACGTGGCATACACATGAACAATCGATGTAAAGTACATTAGCCTTCAACGTGGCATACACCTGAACAATCGCTGTAAAGTACATTGACCTTCAACGTAGCATACAACTGAACAATCGCTGAAAAGTACACTGTCCTTTAACGTGGCATACACCTGAACAATCGCTGTAAAGTACACTGTCCTTCAACGTGGCATACACCTGAATAATCGATGTAAAGTACATTGACCTTCAACGTGGCATATACCTGAACAACAGCTGAAAAGTACACTGTCCTTTAACGTGGCATACACCTGAACAATCGCTGAAAAGTACACTGTCCTTTAACGTGGCATACACCTGAACAATCGATGTAAATAACACTGTCCTTCAACGTGGCATACACCTGAATAATCGATGTAAAGTACATTGACCTTCAACGTGGCATACACCTGAACAATCGTTGTAAAGTACATTGACATTTAACGTGGCATACACCTGAACAATCGCTGTAAAGTACACTGTCCTTCAACGTGGCATACACCTGAACAATCGATGTAAAGAACACTGACCTTCAACGTGGCATACACCTGAACAATCGATGTAAAGTACATTAACCTTCAACGTGGCATACACCGGAACAATCGGTGTAAAGCACACTGTCCTTCAACGTCGCATACACCTGAACAATCGGTGTAAAGTATATTGACCTTCAACGTCGCATACACCTGAACAATCGCTGTAAAGTACATTGATCTTCAACTTGGCATACACCTGAACAATCGATGTAAAGTACACTGTCCTTCAACGTGGCATACACATGAACAATCGATGTAAAGTACATTAGCCTTCAACGTGGCATACACCTGAACAATCGATGTAAAGTACATTGTCCTTCAACGTGGCATACACCTGAACAATCGGTATAAAGTACACTGTCCTTCAACGTGGCATACACCTGAACAATCGATGTAAAGTACATTGACCTTCAACGTGGCATACACCTGAACAATCGGTGTAAAGTACATTGACCTTCAACGTGGCATACACCTGAACAATCGCTGTAAAGTACATTGACCTTCAACTTGGCATACACCTGAACAATCGCTGTAAAGTACACTGTCCTTCAACGTGGCATACACCTGAACAATCGATGTAAAGTACACTGACCTTCAACGTGGCATACACCTGAACAATCGATGTAAAGTACATTAACCTTCAACGTGGCATACACCTGAACAATCGTTGTAAAGCACACTGTCCTTCAACGTCGCATACACCTGAACAATCGGTGTAAAGTACATTGACCTTGAACGTGGCATACACCTGAACAATCGATGTAAAGTACATTGACCTTCAACGTGGCATACACCTGAACAATCGATGTTTAGTACATTGACCTTCAACGTGGCATACACCTGAATAATCGATGTAAAGTACATTGACCTTCAACGTGACATACACCTGAACAATCGGTGTAAAGTACATTGACATTTAACGTGGCATACACCTGAACAATTGTTGTAAAGCACACTGTCCTTCAACGTCGCATACACCTGAACAATCGCTGTAAAGTACACTGTCCTTCAACGTGGCATACACCTGAACAATCGGTGTAAAGTACACTGACCTTCAACGTGGCATACACCTGAACAATCGATGTAAAGTACATTAACCTTTAACGTGGCATACACCTGAACAATCGCTGTAAAGCACACAGTCCTTCAACGTCGTATACACCTGGACAATCGGTGTAAAGTATATTGACCTTCAACGTGGCATACACCTGAACAATAGCTGTAAAGTACATTGACCTTCAACTTGGCATACACCTGAACAATCGATGTAAAGTACATTGTCCTTCAACGTGGCATACACATGAACAATCGATGTAAAGTACGTTAGCCTTCAACGTGGCATACACCTGAACAATCGATGTAAAGTACATTGTCCTTCAACGTAGCATACACCTGAACAATCGGTGTAAAGTACATTGACCTTCAACGTGGCATACACCTGAATAATCGCTGTAAAGTACATTGTCCTTCAACGTGGCATACACCTGAACAATCGCTGAAAAGTACACTGTCCTTTAACGTGGCATACACCTGAACAATAACTGTAAAGTACACTGTCCTTCAACGTGGCATACACCTGAATAATCGATGTAAAGTACATTGACCTTCAACGTGGCATACACCTGAACAATCGTTGTAAAGTACATTGACATTTAACGTGGCATACACCTGAACAATCGCTGTAAAGTACACTGTCCTTCAACGTGGCATACACCTGAACAATCGGTGTAAAGTACACTGACCTTCAACGTGGCATACACCTGAACAATCGATGTAAAGTACATTAACCTTCAACGTGGCATACACCGGAACAATCGGTGTAACGCACACTGTCCTTCAACGTCGCATACACCTGAACAATCGGTGTAAAGTATATTGACCTTCAACGTGGCATACACCTGAACAATCGCTGTAAAGTACATTGACCTTCAACGTGGCATACACCTGAACAATCGCTGTAAAGTACACTGTCCTTCAACGTGGCATACACCTGAACAATCGATGTAAAGTACATTAGCCTTCAACGTGGCATACACCTGAACAATCGATGTAAAGTACATTGTCCTTCAACGTGGCATACACCTGAACAATCGCTGTAAAGTACACTGTCCTTCAACGTGGCATACACCTGAACAATCGATGTAAAGTACTTTGACCTTCAACGTGGCATATACCTGAACAATCGGTGTAAAGTACATAGTCCTTTTACGTGGCATACACCTGAACAATCGCTGTAAAGTACATTGACCTTCAACGTGGCATACACCTGAACAATCGCTGAAAAGTACACTGTCCTTTAACGTGGTATACACCTGAACAATCGCTGTAAAGTACACTGTCCTTCAACGTGGCATACACCTGAATAATCGATGTAAAGTACATTGACCTTCAACGTGGCATATACCTGAACAATCGCTGAAAAGTACACTGTCCTTTAACGTGGCATACACCTGAACAACCGCTGAAAAGTACACTGTTCTTTAACGTGGCATACACCTGAACAATCGCTGTAAAGTACTTTGTCCTTCAACGTGGCATACACCTGAATAATCGATGTACATTGACCTTGAACGTGGCATACACCTGAACAATCGTTGTAAAGTACATTGACATTTAACGTGGCATACACCTGAACAATCGCTGTAAAGTACACTGTCCTTCAACGTGGCATACACCTGAACAATCGATGTAAAGTACACTGACCTTCAACGTGGCATACACCTGAACAATCGATGTAAAGTACATTAACCTTCAACGTGGCATACACCGGAACAATCGGTGTAAAGCACACTGTCCTTCAACGTCGCATACACCTGAACAATCGGTGTAAAGTACATTGACCTCCAACGTCGCATACACCTGAACAATCGCTGTAAAGTACATTGATCTTCAACTTGGCATACACCTGAACAATCGATGTAAAGTACACTGTCCTTCAACGTGGCAAACACATGAACAATCGATGTAAAGTACATTAGCCTTCAACGTGGCATACACCTGAACAATCGATGTAAAGTACATTGTCCTTCAACGTGGCATACACCTGAACAATCGGTGTAAAGTACATTGACCTTCAACCTGGCATACACCTGAATAATCGCTGTAAAGTACATTGACCTTCAACGTGGCATACACCTGAACAATCGCTGAAAAGTACACTGTCCTTTAACGTGGCATACACCTGAACAATCGCTGTAAAGTACATTGTCATTCAACGTGGCATACACCTGAATAATCGATGTAAAGTACATTGACCTTCAACGTGGCATACACCTGAACAATCGTTGTAAAGCACATTGACATTTAACGTGGCATACACCTGAACAATCGCTGTAAAGTACACTGTCCTTCAACGTGGCATACACCTGAACAATCGCTGTAAAGTACATTGACCTTCATCGTGGCATACACCTGAACAATCGCTGAAAAGTACATTAACCTTCAACGTGGCATACACCGGAACAATCAGTGAAAAGCACACTGTCCTTCAACGTCGCATACACCTGAACAATCGGTGTAAAGTATATTGACCTTCAACGTGGCATACATCTTAACAATCGCTGTAAAGTACATTGACCTTCAACTTGGCATACACCTGAACAATCGATGTAAAGTACACTGTCCTTCAACTTGGCATACACATGAACAATCGATGTAAAGTACATTAGCCTTCAACGTGGTATACACCTGAACAATCGATGTAAAGTACACTGTCCTTCAACGTGGCATACACCTGAACAATCGGTGTAAAGTACATTGACCTTCAACGTGGCATATACCTGAACAATCGGTGTAAAGTACACTGTCCTTCAACTTGGCATACACATGAACAATCGATGTAAAGTACATTAACCTTCAACGTGGCATACACCTGAACAATCGATGTAAAGTACACTGTCCTTCAACGTGGCATACACCTGAACAATCGGTGTAAAGTACATTGACCTTCAACGTGGCATATACCTGAACAATCGGTGTAAAGTACATAGTCCTTTAACGTGGCATACACCTGAACAATCGCTGTAAAGTACATTGACCTTCATCGTGGCATACACCTGAACAATCGCTGAAAAGTACACTGTCCTTTAACGTGGCATACACCTGAACAATCGCTGTAAAGTACACTGTCCTTCAACGTGGCATACACCTGAACAATCGATGTAAAGTACATTGACCTTCAACGTGGCATATACCTGAACAATCGCTGAAAAGTACACTGTCCTTTAACGTGGCATACACCTGAATAATCGCTGAAAAGTACACTGTCCTTTAACGTGGCATACACCTGAACAATCGCTGTAAAGTACTTTGTCCTTCAACGTGGCATACACCTGAATAATCGATGTAAAGTACAATGACCCTCAACGTGGCATACAACTGAACAATCAATGTAAGGTACAATGACCCTCAACGTGGCATACAACTGAACAATCAATGTAAGGTACAATGACCCTCAACGTGGCATACAACTGAAAAATCAATGTAAGGTACAATGACCCTCAACGTGGCATACAACTGAACAATTAGTGTAAGGTACATTCGACCTGAACATGGTATATAACTGTCCATTAAAAGTACACATTTCATAAATGTCAAGAACAATGTCTAATGAATTGACAATATTATAACACAATGTTAAGAATGACATGGTACCATGCATTGCACTCATTACATCGACGTAAGATTACGTAAATTTGCGTAAAGTCAGTAAATAGTTCGTACGTTGAGACACGTAGCCTATAAAAAATATTGTTATTCACAAAAATAGAGGTATTTTATCGACGGTCTAAACATACTCTTCCTCTTAGTAAATAGCCATGTTCATGCAGAATGAGTGTGAATAGTAATGGTTTCTACGCTAGATCACGTGACTTTCAGTTAGCATCCTTGATTTAACGACAAAGAGCCGTCTGACAATGGCTGGATGTACATAATGTAAGGGCGGTATTGTATGTTCTTAGCGACACTGATACTGACAGGAAGTGGTCTTCTTAATTGGAACTGGACCTTGAACAATATATAGGCCCATTTTTAACAACGCTGTCCACGGTATTTTATTTTACAACGTCAATTAGGGATAGATTGAGTAGTTTCATTATGTTGCTTGCAAGTCATACCCACAGAATCAAAATTGCATACATCATACGTGCGTCACGAAAATGAATGACGTCGTATTTCAGATTTGGCATTTTGGTTAAGAATGTATATGACACAATCTATGTCAAGTAAATTGTATTCGACAAATAACATCACAATCATGTATGAACAAGAAAAAAAGAAAGTCTTGAAAATTGGCTTTGCTGTTTTCATATGGAAATAACAAAAATGTTGTGACTTTTGAAGCCAAAATGCAACCAATATCAAATATGTTTTTGACCCTGTAAATGAATAATAAAAAGTATTTCACCAACATGGTAGAAGAGATAATGGTTTACATTTCGTCAAAAACATCGTGACTGATGATTAGTTATTTTCGAATATCGATATTGTCGCGTGACTTTTTGCCGTGTAAACTAAGTACAATATAATTATATCCAAAAAAGGTTGTTCCACTATTTCTGAGTGATAGTGCCACCTATGCCACCTATGCCTTAACGATTTTAGTGTATAAGTGTGTTCCCCTTTTAATAATTTAGAAAGCACCTGAAGAAAACAACCTCCAAAATTCCACTAAGTCATTAATTGGTTTTATGAATTGGGTTATTATAAAGTTAGCGCTTCTGTGCTGACCATTAAAGAGACCTTCCGCGCCCGCCAGCCGAACTGAAGTTTTAGAAAATCAAACATTAGTAATAACTATTACTTAATAGGCAAATGCCAATTAATCACATGTTATGAATAACATACTAATACCATTCGTTACACATTGTTACATGTAAATTTAAGTTCTTAAAGGTGTACATCTAACATAGATACCAAACAATTAAACAATGCAGTTTTTAACTCGGGCCGGGCCTCCTTGCTTGCTAGCTGTTTAGACATTGTGTGTTTGTTCTATAATGGTATGTCTGTGAAGTGGTGAATATATCGTAGTCTATACCACATGTATTGTGAATAGACTGATTGGTTTGTATTGGTTTCACCTGTAGTAAGTACTGTATGGAAAACAATCTAGAATAGGAGTGATTTTGAAAGAATATATACAATTATTTACAATAAGTATTTCACATGAATTAATTGATTTTTTATTATAGTGGATGACGTAAGAACATGTAGGAATTCCATTAAAATTCAGCCCAATTCAAAAGTTTGTGAACGTTTATTTACAACATCAGGATGAGGAATCACGTGACATCAACGGGATTCTCACATGTGTCACCACGGATCAAAACCTATGTAAACAAGCAAGAAAGTGACAGTAATTTCTAAATAACTTTCTTTTAGAAAAAAGATAAGAAAATATGTTTTAGCCTATAAAAATCTATGATATTTTCTGCTTTTACACGTATAAAATATTTTAGATATGCTTGCATTTTAATGATTCAATCCTTGGCCAAAATTTCAACTCGAAGGAATTTTGTAGAACGATGCAACGCTGTGTGCGCCGTGATTCTTTGTTTTGTACATATTTCTTAGTTATTAGTAATAGTTTATAAATCAGATATGCGTTAAAAAGTTAGTTTTGCTCAATAGTTTCATAAACAAATTGTTCGTTAAATGGTTTTTTATAGTGTTTTTTTTTCAATTAACATCGAGTTTTCAAGAAATGCTGTTGTAAATGTGAATGTTATATGTGCTGCAGTTAACGTGAACTTAAATCTTCTTCTCATATAAATAAAGCCGACTATGTTTAAATCGGTATGCTTAACAAACGTATCATAACATGCTTATTTTATTCTATTGTATACTTTGTTTTGCTCTCTTAATTGTGACGAGAATGTATACAACACAAAACTCTTATTAATGGTATGAATTTACATCAATTTGATCGATTTGAAAATGTTCAATTTATGTTGAAGGCCATCAAAGGGAGACTTCCAAATACTCATTGTTACTCTGTAGTTTTACCAAATGTTTACAAAGATAAATGGATACAGTAATAAATACAATAAAATGGACAGCAAATTACACTTTGAACAGCCAAACCCGTCCTTAGTACGTTCCAAAGTGAAAGAAAATCAACAGCCAAGAACTGATTACATTCAATAACAAAATCGCCATTCCTAAGGTTAATCATAAAAATGCTTACACTCCAGTTAAACCTGCTTCGAAAATGGTCAAAATATCTTTATCCAGAAGAAAACAGGAAAGAATAAGAAGCACTGACAAAGAAATTGACTACCATGAAAATGAACTTCTCTCGTAAGATGATCATTTGTATCTTGCATGGACTTTCGTGTAAGAATATAAGTATCTACCATGGCCGAGAGTGTAAGATAGGTTCATTCCAACCCGAGCGTAGGGTGTTTTGCGGAAACGAGGTTTACCGGCGCGAGGGTCGGGATGAACCTATCTTACACGAGTGGCTATGGTAGATGCTTTTTCTCCCATCTCAGTTAAACAAATTTAAGTAAAAATGTTTTTTTGCCGGAACTCTTTTGTACTTAGTGAAAATAATTGCGTATGGATATGCGATAAATCATGATTGTCATGGATATGTACGCAGTGATATAGATTATGTTAATAGTCAAATCGGTCTTTAAATAGTTCTAAGGAGAGTGAAGCATTTTTTCTTGAAAGGTGCGTGTAAACTGTTTTATGGTGACATTTGAAGCGAGATATAATTAATTAGCGTTCTAAATATTGCCACAAGACAAGATTTCCATGATGCTACAGACGACAGTCTTCAACAAGGGAGGTAATTATAATGTGGTGACCATTCAAAAGGTGTTCCATACGGGAAGAATTTCTAGCATGGTTATATTGTTGGATCTACTTATCTGATGTGGGAGAAAGGTTCATCCCAACCCGAGCCTAGTTTGTTATGCGAAAACAAGGTTTACAAAAGATTTAAAATTTCAAATAATACCATATGACAATGTTTCTATTGTGCTAGAGATGACAGTCTTCAACAAGGGAGGCAATTTTTGATGACAATAGCAGAGTAGTTCATTACGGTTTTTTATCTTTGATCTGGGTGGGGGGGGGTGATGGCTTTGACGCCATAGAATAGTATATTACCAACCAGACATCGCAGGTGGAATCTCTATTTAACTATTAATAATAACTAAGAAATATGTACAAAACAAAGAATCACGGCGCACACAGCGTTGCATCGTTCTACATAATTCCGTCGTATTGAAATTTTGGCCAAGGATTCCATCGTTAAAATACAAGCAAATCCAAAATATTTCACACTTGTAGAAGCAGAAAATAGCAAAGTCTTTAATATGCTAAGAAATATTTTCTTATCTTTTCTCTCAAAAAAGTTATTTAGAAATTAGTGTCACTTTCTTGCTTGTTTACATCGGTTTTGAACCGTGGTAACACATGTGAGAACCCCGTTGAAGTCACGTGATTCCACACCCTGATGTAGTAAATAAACGTTCACAAACTTTCGAATTGGACTGAATTTTAATGGAATTCCTACATGTTCTTACGTCACTCTCTATAATAAAAAATCATTTAATTCATGTGAATACTTATTGCAAATAACCTTAAAAATAGTAAGATTAAGTATAATCTGGTGGGCGTGTTGTCTGTCTGTCTCTCTCACTTAACTTATACGACCAAGTTGGATAAGAACAGAGTAAAATAGGGAAGACAATTGTTACTAATATGTTTGAAATACATTTTTTGACGCAGAAGCGGTTTGACATGGGCATGGCACAGTCAGTGTGCCCAGTTAAGATAAGCTGGGAGTTGATCTCGCGAGCCCGGGACATGAACGGGACGGAAGTGGAGGTGTTCCAGCCCCTGGACTCCAGCGACCGCTTCCAGTGGTTCTACACGGTCACGTGCGACCAGCGCCGTCTTCAGGAACGAGAGAATTGCCCACAATGCTGCTACGCAATCAACACGCAAATGTTAGTATTTCCCGAACACGGAAGTTTAAGTCACTCCGTCGGGACTATTCAACTTGTAATTGGCTGAATCGGTCAGTGATCGTGATCTTTATGTAACATGGTATATAACCTTACATACGTAATAATATATAGTTTCACCATTAATTATCCAAACTGCCATCCATGATATAGCTATATTAATAAACAACAGCATGACTTCACTTCGCATTCAGCTGTACTTACCTACGTGTACGTCACTTCAGCTTATGCAGGCTATATCAATAACGTAGTATCACCCGTAAACTAGTAAGGTGGTATGTTTTTCGAAAGGAAGTATGAGATAGCTTTGGTTGTTGTAAGCATCGGCGTCGTCAGCGTGCAAAAACTTTAACATTGGCAGTAACTAAAATTCATTTCAAATAGAACATGTTGCCAAAGACAATGCAGCAAGACCAATACCTCTTGCCTTAATAGCCGAGCGTAGGAGTTGTTTCGCAAGGCTTTTGTTGTTATATTCTGTGGTTGCACTTGCCTGTCTGAATGCTTTTCACGCTAATCGTTCTTGATGGTGCTGATTAGGCGGACGCGTTTCCACAAGGATAATACATTGTATATTTGTTCGAATATTCGGCGCTTACATTTGATTTCAGGTACCTGTCTAGGTGCGTCCCCCGGCAGTCATACGTGATGGCGCTGATATGGCGACCGGAAATGGCCTCTTACGACTGGGGCTACATCCAGGTGGATTCAAGCTGCGACTGCGCCATCACACCCAAACACTGACATAACATTCTAATATTGTCAATGCTACATAAGAAGTTCCGATGGAAGGAGTGCTATTTTATCCAGTTTTCTAAAAAAAAACAAATGTCATTGACACTGGTCATTTTGCATAACCAAATGATGGTAGACATGGTGATTGTGAAAATTAAAGGGTTTAAACTTTCTATCAACGTTATACAGAATCATATGAAATCAAAATTTGTTAACTTGCTAAAGTGATTAAAGGCTTCATCACTTAACTTACATGTTCACAACAGCTCTCGAAATTCTCGATGGACCGTGATGTTACTATTATACGTAGTAGTAGTAGTAGTGGACGCATACAAATTGTTCTAAGTATGCTGTAGATGAAAACTGGATACCGTGTCAACATGAAGAATAGGTAATTCCTTGTGCTACGTTAACTCTTTAGTCTGTATGTAAGATAGGTGATATGTTTGAATGCAGTTCAGGAACATACGATATCACTATATGCCCTATTCAACCTTGTTGTAACATTTATCTGTTCTCATACGATCATGAATAAAACAAGTCAGAAAAAAAACGTGAAAAATACAAATTACGAGTTCATTTTAAATCTTTATAGATAAAAGTGTGTATAGTTTATTTCAGTCTTATGAATGTACATAAAATATACAATTTACATGATAATTGTAAACAGATACATAATGAGTGCATTGCCTCAAATTTGAGTTACCGGAGCCTATGCATAACTATAACATTTTAAAATACTTCAATGTCACAAACGACTACAGCAAAAGTACGCATGTCGCTTTCAATTCTATTCAATTCAATATGTTTATTTCCTAATTGTAGGAGATATGCATTTTATATACAAATAGGAAAGTCAATATTCAAAATTCTAATGGAGCATTACACATATATACAACATGTGTTCAATTAGGATAATTAGTCTACCATCTGTACTTTTCATTGAGTCACATATGTGTCACATTCAACTTAAACACAATGAACACATTTGGATGTACTGAAATGATATCAGTAAGAATGTCATGTTCACGTCATCTTCAAGTAATGGCTGTATCGGAGCCCACATGAGCCTTAACGCAAACATAGTTTAGCTCAAGTTCAATAACCCTGATACAAAGTCACTGCCACAAAACAAACTGTCGCTCAGTAGTTGAGACCTCGGTAAAGCTGTCGATTCGCATTCGCTAAAACATGCACAATTGTGTCCGATATATGGAGGTTGCAGCGTTCACAGACGAGCAAGTCCATCCATTGATTTCCACGGCACCATATTTTAGCAACCGCATGCATCATGTTCCTATGATCAGTTCTGTTGCACACTTGGAATACAACAGATGGAGTGATGGTTGGCTGTAGTTCCCTACAGTAGGCAAAGTCGGAGTCCGTCATTACCCTATGTTTCCAACTGTGAGCTTCCACCGAGTACACAAGCTGTTTGACAATCCTTTTCCACAACAGCTTGGTAGGTAACGAAGAAGGATTGATGAGAACAGTATTAATAAAAGTATGGATACCAAGTTGGCAAAGAATGTTACAGATATCGGGACCGAAGCCGTATCGTACGTTTGTTTTACATGATACAATAACAAGTATCGTCGAATAATGATGTTACGACAGGTGCATTTACAATCTAGGCTAAGAATTTTGTGTAAAAACATAAGCTTCCTTAAAGTAACATCACAACTAAGTTTGTGCAACCCAACTTTTGATTCGCACATATCTGACCTAGTGCGAACTGTATTTTCTTAACAATGAAATGTTGGAATTTGTCAATCAAGTACACGTTGTGTTTAGTTAAATTACACCATAGCCCAGATCCATATAATACTATTGGTTTTACTATATTTGTAAACAAAACAAATTGACACAAACTAAGGGGTTTGTACCATACGGGTTGACACCTTGAGCTGCCATAGAGAAGAAGGTTACACACCACCATTGTTATTCCCTATATAATTCAATGTAAAATTATAATTTTTAGACAACATTTAAAGGCATTTCGAGCGAATGCAGGCTATGATAACCACATATATTCTTAAAGTACAAGCTCCAAATTACCTTTTAAGCCAATAAAAAAGGGGGGTCAAGTTATTCCTAAGAAAAATCACTCCACTTGAAAAACAAACTCTAAAAACTGCACCGTCCGCCATGACAGATCTTCCAAAATGACCTTTCAACTATAGGGCAGCGGTTTATGCTTTAATCTCTTCTCTAAATGATAAATCAAGCAAGAATAGATACTTAAGGTATAAAAGTTTCAGGAATAATGATAGTTTTGATTTACAGTGTATTGAGCATGTGAAAACATGTCTATCAATCATAAGAACATTTTTTTTTATTGAGAATTTTCCACACAACGGAAGTACATATGACGTAATGGTGACGTCATTCCATCAATCGTCAATCATAGTCTGAAGAGAGAGGGGGGCTACATCAATTAGCGCAATGTCATCTGCGAAGGATGGGTTTCTCGCCTTTACGGACATCATCGTGCAACCGCAATTGCTATTCACTAAGCCCAATAACAACTGATCGACGTAAACTAGATAGAGAAATGCCGAAAGTACTCCTCCTTGGCGTACTTATCTGCGAACGTTAATGATATCTGAGTTTAGTCCGTGTGTGCGTACCACACATTTCAGATTGGGATACGTGCTCATAATGATACGTAGAAGTTTTCCAGTAAATCCTAACTGACCGAGTTTGTAAATCAAACCGGTGTGCCATACAGAATCAAACGCGGCCTTCTGGTCCAATCACGCCGTGTACACGTTACTTCCGGTTTCTATCAGTGTGTACACTGTTTCCGAGAAGTCGAAGGCGATTGTGAGACAGCTGAGTCCTGTCTGAAAACCCTGTTTCTGTGGCGACGGGAATTGTAGGCGATGCATTTTGACGTAGTTATTTATTCTATTCAAAAATATTCGTTCAAATAAAAATGTGAACATGAAGGTTTTAAACCCTATTTATATAATCCAGTGTTGGCAATATCAGCAAAAACTTGCCTAGAGCCACATTTGCTACTTTGCCAAATGTCCAGTTATGCCAACAAAACGTAGAAATTCTTATTCTTAATTTTAAGCAAAATTATCAAAATAATCTGAATGAAAAAAATATAACATAACATATCCTCACTGTTTTATTACGGATATCAAGAGACGATGCTTATTCTGGAGGTTTGTGTAAAACTGATACACGACTTCTAATATTCGTTTGTCGTACAAAAAGCCATGGGCATTTTGGAGTAAAGTTTTTCCAAACGTATTGACAAAAAAATGTCATCGCCAGTAGTTAAAATCTCAAGTCATGCCAGCAAAAATTAGTATTTATTTTTTTGTCTATTTAAAGACAAAATCATCGAAACTTTTTTGTAATACGTTTTTTAAATCAAAATAAATTTTATTCGAAATGAATTTTAGAATGGAAAAATATTGACATGCCATATCCTCATTATCACCCATTAGCTGACATGGAGCAAATAATGAATTAATGCATATTTTGTATGAAATGTGGAAACAGTAAACGAAACTGGAAATTTCAGTTGGGAATTAATTATAATGGGATTGATGTCATGAAATATAAATCACTTTATACACGTTAGAATATCAATATACACATGAGCATGCAGTTTTAAATTAATGATAATAATGTTAGCAGACGATAGCTTAACGCGACAACTTTTTATAAGGAAATATATAACATTTCTTAATCGCCGAACAAGTAATCCAATGCTTGGCTTTATACCTGACATATGCGCTTTGGTAAACAAATATCGCTTACATTATAGCCTTAACGATTTCATATTGCATAATGTAGCGCGTTCGAAGTCGAGCTGGAAAAGCTCTATTCATAAAACCGTGAAACAGACAGAACTTACTTTATGGCGCGAAAGACTTATTAGCGACAGGGATTTTTTACTATTCAAAAATCTCTATAAACAAATTGAGCCATGTGTTGTGTGGCAGTCCGCAAATAATCGCTCGGACTTAAAACTTGCGCATTTTATTGCTAACTTGTGGCTAGACAAGCCCTCTTTACTGCACTCCGTCTGCTTAATTTGCAAACGCGTGTTCTTTAACAAAACCGAGCATATCGTGTTTGCTTGTCCGTGTACAGCAGCTGTACGCGATAGTTTTTATTGTGATATAAACATGGTATTTGGTCAACATGTCGGATCCGACTTAGCTAAAAAAGATTCGACAATTTTCAGAGATCTTGTTTTAGGGAGCAAGTACAATCATACAAAAACACAAAGACTATAATCAATTGCTGTTATGCAAGCTCAGTTTTCGTTATGTACAAGATGCGTTCAATGTATACAATACTTTCGATAGTGTTTAAATAATACTGAAACAGTGGCATTTGTGCATATATTGCGTAAGATGATTATGTCTATATTGTATGATCATACAATTGCTGTTAGTTTGTCATAAATATTGTGTTTGACTTGAACCCATTGTATACATGTATGTATTACTCTCATGCTACTTCATGCATGAAATAACTTTTTCTTCCTACATATTTAAACATGCTTATATATGTTACATTGTGTTCTTATCTCCCATGCGGAGGATATATTGAAATAAATGAATGAATGAATGAATGACTGTTTCACCGTAAACTATACAAGAAACTGCGCTTGATTTAACACATAAAATGTGTTTGTACTCTTTTCAAATTGTTATTATTTTCGCACCCCCGACATTCGCAATCATATAACCATAGAAGTTTAATATTTTTTATTGAAAAGATCAATTTCCATATCAATTCGAAGAGCTAAATGCTTGTATTTGCTTAGAAGGCAATACGTCGTCCTAAATGATTGTCTTCTGTCAGTTTGAATGAGAGTTTTGACAGTGAGTTTCTATTGGTCACACTATTGTTCATAAAGATTAAAATCGTTTTGTAGATCATCGGCTGTTTCAGATACAATGACAGTGTCACCAGCATACAAAAGTATAAATAATTTTAGATAAGCGACCAAATTGTTATCGTATGGGTGACTATTAAAACTAACGCCACGCAATTTAGTGCCATTTTGGAAAAAAAAGTTGCCGATCATTGAAATAGTACGAAAACAATAATGACGATATATTTTCGCCTTGACGAACACCAATGGAACATGAAAAGAAGTTTGAACTTTTGCAATTTGCACGATTTTGCCTGATTGTACATAGATTTTATAAACATAGATTAACCGACCATTATTTTTGCATCAGCTTAGACCATAGTTAGAGTATGTTTATAGTATCAAATGCACTTTTAAGGTCTATAAACGAACAGAATATTTTTTCTTATGATTTTACAACTCAATTAAATAATTTTACATACACATGTTATCCACAGTAGAATAGCCTGGTATTTGTTAATTTGATTATAATCGGCACAAATATTTTTAAGTATTAAATTTAAAACAGAAGTAAAATGAAGTAAGTAATGAGTAAAATTTCCTTTACAACATAATAATTTCAGCCTCAAAACCACTAATTAAATCATTTGTTTAGATTCTTGATACCATACATCCACGCCTAAATAACCAGGTGTCCATACAAGATATTTTATTTTCTGTTTATTTTCAATGTTGATGGTTGTAACTATAATCCAACGCCTGACTACAAGAGTGTATTTAAAAAAGATGATAAATTACATTTTAATGATGTAATATATCAACTTTTTATTCATTGTTTACATGTTTACACCCAAATATTGATTGTGATACACTATTATAAATTTTTGATATGTTTAGACACGAATCCGTGAAAATAAATTATGTTTCATTCGAGTTGCTATCTATACTACAACTCCACATCTATAATTTGAAAAAGCAGCTCGATATCCGTGCGGTAAAATATGTTTCCATACTCCTCTGTACAGTATTCATTTTAATACCGACACTAGATTCTCAGTTTGTTTCTACCACTAACTCCTGTAACATTCGACCTTGACACGGTATCGTTCCAATAATTTACTAATCCACGAAACTAATTACTGTTTACCTCACCACCTTCAGATAAGGTTTCATGATAATTATAAGCTTACAGCCCATGAGTTACATATAATATAAACATGTACAGTATATAAACATTTCCGATAGAACAACTTTCAAAATTATAATGCATAAACAAAGTAAAGTTATATTACATTTGCTTAAAATACTGAAAAATAGTTACTGGAGAAAAGTGTCTAAATTATAAATGTAGTTTTTGCAATTGACCCCCACAATACCAACAGTTCACTGCAAATTTGGAAAATTGACGCTATTTAGATTCATTTACCATAGCTGTTCCACATAAAACATTTATTTCTATTTTTATAAGAGGTGATTGTCAACTAAATACACGGGCCAATACGACAGATAGAGTATATTTTTGGCCAATACCAAAACAGAAGCGAACTATCAATAAGCAAACAATGGGCTCTTCTAGCAATGTGCGTCAGCGTTTGCAGAAATATTAAAATCTCAATTTTCAATAAGTAAAAAACCTAGATAATAGTATTTTTATGAATAATTGTAATTTCACACACATAACCAACATGTAAATGGCTACTTAGATCCAGGCAAAGAAAAATATTATGTCTATTTGCATTTATTACCATACTATTCAATGTACAAGTCGTTGAAAAAAGATGTTTAACAGCAGAGGTGGCATCGTACAACCTTGGTGCAAACCGGTACTTACATCGTCTGTACATACTCTATTTAGACAAACACAAGAGGAAACAGAGGCATACGGTGATTTAACTAAAGCCAACATTTCGGTCGGCACTTCAATACTGCCCAACTCTATAAAGATAAATCCTATCAATGCCATCGTACTCATTTAATCAATAAAAGAACAGAACTTTGATATACGTAATTTTTTGCGAACATCTATAATATCAATGTTGAAATGTGATTCAACGTACTGCATATTTTACGTTCTGTTCAACCACAATTTTATCATTGTTGTCTGACCAACAAGACAATATAAGGTTCAAAACATTAGCATAAGTTTATACAAGGAAGGAACCAAACTTATTCCACAATGTTGTAGATGATCATTCTGAACTATGATCTATGATCTATGATCTCTAATATAGTGCTTTGGGATGAGGTTAATAATAGTCTGAATAAAAAAAAGATAAAACCATTCCAGTTTCATCACACACGCAAAATAAAGAAAGCGAAAGAGGCAGATATCTCAAGTTTCATAACTTCATTTGGAGTTATGTCATTGTCTGTAGCTTTAGTCCAAACATTATACATTTTACAATGATTGTGATGAAACTAAAGTAAGTCACTCTCATTGGCACGATGTTACGCAATGCGCAAGAGTGGTCCTGTATAGTGCGGGCAACCGGAGTAGCCAGAGAAAACACACTTGTTCGCTTTGTGACCACTAACCAAACTCACTTGCGCCAAGGCCGGGAAACGAGCCCGGGTGGCCTTCGTGAGAAGCGAATGCGCTAACCACTTCGCTAACGGGACAACCGAAATTTCTAATCGTCTGTAGCCTTATGTGAATTAGCTCGGCCAATGGCTGTTTTAACTAGAATGCTTATCTTATTCTTGGCGATGCATAACGCCATCAAATTTAGGCACTGACTTTGAACAAATATTTATCCTGATTGGTCCAAAAGACTTGAAAAAGACTGGGGAAAACATCCCATCTCCCCAATACATTCGACCATAGTTACTTCGTTCTAAGCATGTTTGACCTACAATTAATCTAAACCTTTTTCAGAGATTATTCTCAGGGTAATATAAATTCTACTCATTCTTGGAGACAATAAATTGGCCATATTTTAATAACCAAGCTGTAAAAACCACAACATTGCTAAGATGTTCTTTTGATCAGAAAAATTCAAATGGTCATGGCACAAGTGTGTCAAATTAAGGAGGGATTTCTAATCAGCCAATATGCTAAAAATAGATTTACTGATAAGCACAGTCCATAGCAACTGTAACAGGTAGTACGAACTTTGTACGACCTGGCCTCTGTTTAACATAGATTTGCACTGGATTGGGTATGGACTTGGAGCCTTTATCTCTTAAAAAACAAAACTCTGTTATAACACAAAATAAATATTTTTTCGTACCTTTCCCTTAACCTAAAACAAATGAAATTTAAGTGTAAAGGGTTAATATGTGCGCGTGGTCAAGATACAGACCCTACACTTGCAACATATACTCATACATTAGAAATTTGAAAACTAAATGTAATCTAGCCAGATAGATTTTTTTTAAAATAAAAATATTTTCTTCTTTTTTTTGCTTAAATTTATAGAAACCTTATAACTGAAGTATTGATATTACATACTATTGTGGTATTAAATAAGAAACAATTTTACTAGAACTATTGAAGGTGATTACAATATATTGAAGATTTTACGATAGGTTGATAAATATTCCCAAAACAGATAGGCCTTAAACACTAAGAGGTATATGTATCAAAGAATACATTGAAGTTTCAAAGGCCCTCTTGCAGTATGACAAACAGCCATTCAACTCACCTTACTACATATACACACAATATTCAGATTGATCAAGTCTTGCAGGAAATGGGCCATATGTGTGTATGCATATACATGATGACTTATATAATTAATTATTAATTAAGGAAGACAATTACGAGTGAACATTCTTACTCATGTGTTTCATTAATCCAAATTAAATTAAATTTAAATGCAGCGACCAGCTGTGAACCTGATTCCACTCAAGTGAGTCCAAAAAAGAGATAGGGGAAAATACTGTAAAACAAAGCTAATTTATGCCGTATGAGCGGTTTCTAAATGATGTTAATCTATTTAAATCTTACACTGACAGCACCATTCATCAAATTTGTCATTTATACCAATCCCTTACACAGAGTTTACATTTTTCGGTAAAGGAATCTGTATTCTTTGTACACAAATAATGCAACTTTGAAATGTATTATGGGCATTCAAATTCTGGTGCTATAACACTTTTGTCGGATGTGGATCAAGGGAGCAAGAGTGACAGTGACATGGTCATAGCCTCACAGTTTGCGCACATCTTAAATCCTGGCGAATTAGTAATTGTTTATGGGGTATTTAAGAACTCCTTCAGTAAAACAAAGTGCAATTGCACATTTTACCATTTTTAAGCGGCATGCAAAGACATATTGAAATTAAATACATACACTACAACAAAACACAAGAATGTATTTAGTATTATATTTTAATATCTGTATTGACAACACATCGATATATATATATATATATATATATATATTTGTACTATGTGTGTACCAGCTATGTTACACATTTTTCTGTATAAATCATGACATTGTAAACTGTTTTTCATTGATTCATTTAAAGATCAACTAGCATAATCCGTCATCAACTAGCACTATAATGACATTGTCTTCCCTAGCTTTAGTACAGGCACTGCATCTGAAAAAAATATATAATTAATTTCTTAATCATAAAACATCGAAACCTATTTTATACATTTAGTATCTGGTTAGATGTCATCTATTCACAAATACACATTAGGACACACAGACAAGATATATCAGCTGTATGATAAGACAGAGAAAGTGTACCATTTTCTGACCAACTGAAATATATCCATTTCATATGCATATTACCTCAATTCTGGGCTAGAAACAATATTACAATATATTAAAGAATTCCAATGCAGCTGTTAGTCTAAATCTAATATTTTGAACCTACATCATACCATATCATCACAATATTATATGTTTTCTTAAATGTAAACATATATACATAGATTGCATAATTTGCTTACCTGTTAATTTGTTCTGGTCTTTTCCCAGATGAAGTTAAATCTCAGCAGCACTGTGTCCATTACTTATCTCAACAACTGAATTCTGAGAGAAACTTTGCACCAGGAAGATTATTTCCAGTGAATGTTACTGCAAAAACCTTATCAGAAGTAGTCATTGTTTACATTTCTTGTATTACCTTCCTGGAAATTGTGTACCACGTGATACACACAGCAGAAAGCAATGACGTAGTTGTAAATCCCTCCTATATCTCTCTTAGTATGTGAAACCCTATTTGAGTACATTTTGACTATTTCTCAAAGCAATCAGCTGTATAAGTTGTTAGTTTTCACTGCACGATCAACCCGAAGGCTACCACAAAAACACCATATTGGTTCTAAAGTCCACGTAAAATAAACATAATCATTCATATAAATGTTCATTAATTTGTCAACCATTTTCAGTCATTCCCTTTTAAGTATCACCACACACATAATTTTATCAATTACAAATCAAAACTGAAGTGAATGTCATAATGATATCAATGAATTTACTTATTTGTTTGTACTTTTAGCACCTCATAGCAAATTCATTGATGGATGATGGATGGGTCATTGTCAGGTGTACTGTTAGCAATGTTGGTTCATTCGTAGATCAGCTGGCTATTAAATGTTGGCCAAATCCGCATTGATAGAAGCTGGCTATTAAATGGAGACCAAATCCACATCGACGGAAGCTGGCTATTTAACGTAGGCCAAATCCACATCGGTAGAAGCTGGCTATTAAATGTACACCAAATCCACATCGATGGAAGCTGGCTATTAAATGTAGACCAAATCCACATCGATGGAAGCTGGCTATTAAATGTACACCAAATCCACATCGATGGAAGCTGGCTATTAAATGTACACCAAATCCACATCGATGGAAGCTGGCTATTAAATGTACACCAACTCCACATCGATGGAAGCTGGGTATTAAATGTAGACCAAATCCACATCGATGGAAGCTGGCTATTAAATGTAGACCAAATCCACATTGGTAGAAGCTGGCTATTAAATGTAGACCAAATCCACATCGGTAGAAGCTGGCTATTAAATGTTGGCCAAATCCACATCGATGGAAGCTGGCTATTAAATGTAGACCAAAAACACATCGATGGAAGCTGGCTATTAAATGTAGACCAAATCCACATCGATGGAAGCTGGCTATTAAATGTAGACCAAATCCACATCGATGGAAGCTGGCTATTAAATGTAGACCAAATCTACATCGATAGAAGCTGGCTATTAAATGTAGAACAAATCCACATCGATGGAAGCTGGCTATTAATTGTAGACCAAATCCACATCGATGGAAGCTGGCTATTAAATGTAGACCAAAAACACATCGGTATAAGCTGGCTATTAAATGCAGACCAAAAACACATCGATGGAAGCTGGCTATTAAATGTAGACCAAATCCACATCGATGGAAGCTGGCTATTAAATGTAGACCAAATCTACATCGATAGAAGCTGGCTATTAAATGTAGAACAAATCCACATCGATGGAAGCTGGCTATTAATTGTAGACCATATCCACATCGATGGAAGCTGGCTATTAAATGTAGACCAAAAACACATCGGTGGAAGCTGGCTATTAAATGTAGACCAAATCCACATCGATGGAAGCTGGCTATTAAATGTAGACCAAATCCACATCGATGGAAGCTGGCTATTAAATGCAGACCAAAAACACATCGGTGGAAGCTGGCTATTAAATGTAGACCAAAAACACATCGATGGAAGCTGGCTATTAAATGTAGACCAAATCCAAATCGATGGAAGCTGGCTATTAAATGTAGACCAAATTCACATCGATGGAAGCTGGCTATTAAATGTAGACCAAATCTACATCGGTAGAAGCTGGCTATTAAATGCAGACCGAAAACACATCGATGGAAGCTGGCTATTAAATGTAGACCAAAAACACATCGGTAGAAGCTGGCTATTAAATGCAGACCAAAAACACATCGGTGGAAGCTGGCTATTAAATGCAGACCAAAAACACATCGATGGAAGCTGGCTATTAAATGTAGACCAAATCCACATCGATGGAAGCTGGCTATTAAATGAATACCAAATCCACATCGATGGAAGCTGGCTATTAAATGTAGACCAAATCTACATCGGTAGAAGCTGGCTATTAAATGCAGACCGAAAACACATCGGTGGAAGCTGGCTATTAAATGCAGACCAAAAACACATCGGTGGAAGCTGGCTATTAAATGCAGACCAAAAACACATCGATGGAAGCTGGCTTTTAAATGTAGACCAAATCCACATCGATAGAAGCTGGCTATTAAATGTAGACCAAATCTACATCGATAGAAGCTGGCTATTAAATGCAGACCAAATCCACATCGATGGAAGCTGGCTATTTAATGTAGACCAAATCTACATCGATAGAAGCTGGCTATTAAATGCAGACCAAATCTACATCGGTGGAAGCTGGCTATTAAATGCAGACCAAATCCACATCGATGGAAGCTGGCTATTAAATGTAGACCAAATCCACATCGATGGAAGCTGGCTATTAAATGTAGACCAAATCTACATCGATAGAAGCTGGCTATTAAATGTAGACCAAATCTACATCGATAGCAGCTGGCTATTAAATGTACACCAAATCCACATCGATGGAAGCTGGCTATTTAATGTAGACCAAATCCACGTCGATGGAAGCTGGGTATTAAATGTAGACCAAATCCACATCGATAGAAGCTGGCTATTAAATACATATAACATTTGCGTTATTGTCTTGATTTCCATACGCATATAAAAGAACATATCAAAGAATATGTTTTGGAACCCAACAAACTTCCCAATAAGTTTGTTTTAAATTACCAAATACAATTAAATTGCCAAAGGTTTTTTTTAACTCAATGAGGATTTTTCAATTGTTTAAAATGTTCAAAGACATAAAATGTCTTTAAATATGTGAACTATATGTAGTGTAAACTTCCAAGTATCCTCACTGGTATTTGAAATAATGTTTAGCATATACTTTGTATTTTGGATCATCGTTGAGTAACTGTTGTCACCTTGTATTTTGGATCATCGTAGAGGTACTATTGTCACCTTGTATTTTGGATCATCGTAGAGTAACTGTTGTCACCTTGTATTTAGTAGGCCTAGTATTTAGGATCATCGTAGAGTAACTGTTGTCACCTTGTATTTTGGATCATCGTAGAGTAACTGTTGTCACCTTGTATTTAGGATCATCGTTGAGTAACTGTTGTCACCTTGTATTTTGGATCATCGTAGAGTAACTATTGTCACCTTGTATTTTGGATCATCGTAGAGTAACTGTTGTCACCTTGTATTTAGGATCATCGTAGAGTAACTGTTGTCACCTTGTATTTTGGATCATCGTAGAGTAACTGTTGTCACCTTGTATTTTGGATCATCGTAGAGTAACTGTTGTCACCTTGTATTTTGGATCATCGTAGAGTAACTGTTGTCACCTTGTATTTTGGATCATCGTAGAGTAACTGTTGTCACCTTGTATTTTGGATCATCGTAGAGTAACTGTTGTCACCTTGTATTTAGGATCATCGTAGAGTAACTGTTGTCACCTTGTATTTAGGATCATCGTAGAGTTACTGTTGTCACCTTGTATTTTGGATCATCGTTGAGTAATTGTTGTAACCTTGTATTTTGGATCATCGTAGAGTAACTGTTGTCACCTTGTATTTTGGATCATCGTAGAGTAACTGTTGTCACCTTGCATTTTGGATCATCGTAGAGTAACTGTTGTCACTTTGCATTTTGGATCATCGTAGAGTAACTGCTGTCACCTTGCATTTTGGATCACCGTAGAGTAACTGTTGTCACCTTGTATTTTGGATCATCGTAGAGTAACTGTTGTCACCTTGCATTTAGGATCATCGTAGAGTAACTGTTGTCACCTTGTATTTAAGATCATCGTTGAGTAACTGTTGTCACCTTGTATTTTGGATCATCGTAGAGTAACTGTTGTCACCTTGTATTTTGGATCATCGTAGAGTAACTGTTGTCACCTTGTATTTTGGATCATCGTAGAGTAACTGTTGTCACCTTGTATTTAGGATCACCGTAGAGTAGCCGTTGTCACGTTGTATTTAGGATCATCGTAGAGTAACTGTTGTCACCTTGTATTTAGGATCACCGTAGAGTAGCCGTTGTCACGTTGTATTTAGGATCATCGTAGAGTAACCGTTGTCACTTTGTATTTTGGATCATCGTAGAGTAACTGTTGTCACCTTGTATTTAGGATCATCGTAGAGTGACTGTTGTCACCTTGTATTTAGGATCATCGTAGAGTAACTGTTGTCACCTTGTATTTAGGATCATGGTAGAGTAACTGTTGTCTCCTTGTATTTAGGATCATCGTAGAGTAACTGTTGTCACCTTGTATTTAGGATCATCGTAGAGTAACTGTTGTCACCTTGTATTTTGGATCATGGTAGAGTAACTGTTGTCTCCTTGTATTTAGGATCATCGTAGAGTAACTGTTGTCACCATGTATTTAGGATCATCGTAGAGTAACTGTTGTATTTAGGATCACCGTAGAGTAACCGCTGTCACGTTGTATTTAGGATCATCGTAGAGTAACCGTTGTCACTTTGTATTTTGGATCATCGTAGAGTAACTGTTGTCACCTTGTATTTAGGATCATCGTAGAGTAACTGTTGTCACCTTGTATTTAGGATCATCGTAGAGTAACTGTTGTCACCTTGTATTTTGGATCATCGTAGAGTAACTGTTGTCACCTTGTATTTAGGATCATCGTAGAGTAACTGTTGTCACCTTGTATTTAGGATCATCATAGAGTTACTGTTGTAACCTTGTATTTAGGATCATCGTTGAGTAACTGTTGTCACCTTGTATTTTGGATCATCGTTGAGTAACTGTTGTCACCTTGTATTTTGGATCATCGTTGAGTAACTGTTGTCACCTTGTATTTAGGATCATCGTAGAGTAACTGTTGTCACCTTGTATTTAGGATCATCGTAGAGTAACTGTTGTCACCTTGTATTTTGGATCATCGTTGAGTAACTGTTGTCACTTTGTATTTTGGATCATCGTAGAGTAACTGTTGTCACCTTGTATTTAGGATCATCGCAGTGTAACTGTTGTCACCTTGTATTTAGGATCATCGTAGAGTAACTGCTGTCACCTTGTATTTTGGATCATCGTAGAATAACTGTTGTCACCTTGTATTTAGGATCATGGTAGAGTAACTGTTGTCACCTTGTATTTAGGATCATGGTAGAGTAACTGTTGTCACCTTGTATTTAGGATCATCGTAGAGTAACTGTTGTCACCTTGTATTTAGGATCATCGTAGAGTAACTGTTGTCACCTTGTATTTAGGATCATCGTAGAGTAACTGTTGTCACCTTGTATTTAGGATCATCGTTGAGTAACTGTTGTCACCTTGTATTTTGGATCATCGTTGAGTAACTGTTGACACCTTGTATTTTGGATCATCGTAGAGTAACTGTTGTCACCTTGCATTTAGGATCATCGTAGAGTAACTGTTGTCACCTTGCATTTAGGATCACCGTAGAGTAACTGTTGTCACCTTGTATTTTGGATCATCGTTGAGTAACTGTTGTCACTTTGTATTTTGGATCATCGTAGAGTAACTGTTGTCACCTTGTATTTAGGATCATCGTAGAGTAACTGTTGTCACCTTGTATTTAGGATCATCGTAGAGTAACTGTTGTCACCTTGTATTTAGGATCATCGTAGAGTAACTGTTGTCACCTTGTATTTTGGATCATCGTAGAGTAACTGTTGTCACCTTGTATTTAGGATCATCGTAGAGTAACTGTTGTCACCTTGTATTTAGGATCATCGTTGTGTAACTGTTGTCACCTTGTATTTTGGATCATCGTTGAGTACTTGTTGTCACCTTGTATTTAGGATCATGGTAGAGTACTTGTTGTCACCTTGTATTTAGGATCATGGTAGAGTAACTGTTGTCACCTTGTATTTAGGATCATGGTAGAGTAACTGTTGTCACCTTGTATTTTGGATCATCGTAGAGTAACTGTTGTCACCTTGTATTTAGGATCATCGTAGAGTAACTGTTGTCACCTTGTATTTAGGATCATCGTAGAGTAACTGTTGTCACCTTGTATTTAGGATCATCGTAGAGTAACTGTTGTCACCTTGTATTTTGGATCATCGTAGAGTAACTGTTGTCACCTTGTATTTTGGATCATCGTAGAGTAACTGTTGTCACCTTGTATTTAGGATCATCGTAGAGTAACTGTTGTCACCTTGTATTTAGGATCATCGTTGTATAACTGTTGTCACCTTATATTTTGGATCATCGTTGAGTAACTGTTGTCACCTTGTATTTTGGATCATCGTAGAGTAACTGTTGTCACCTTGTATTTAGGATCATCGTAGAGTAACCGTTGTCACCTTGTATTTAGGATCATCGTAGAGTAACCGTTGTCACCTTGTATTTAGGATCATCGTAGAGTAACCGTTGTCACCTTGTATTTAGGATCATCGTAGAGTAACCGTTGTCACCTTGTATTTTGGATCATCGTAGAGTAACCGTTGTCACCTTGTATTTTGGATCATCGTAGAGTAACTGTTGTCACCTTGTATTTAGGATCATCGTAGAGTAACTGTTGTCACCTTGTATTTAGGATCATCGTAGAGTAACTGTTGTCACCTTGCATTTAGGATCATCGTAGAGTAACTGTTGTCACCTTGTATTTTGGATCATCGTAGAGTAACTGTTGTCACCTTGTATTTAGGATCATCGTAGAGTAACTGTTGTCACCTTGTATTTAGGATCATCGTAGAGTAACTGTTGTCACCTTGTATTTTGGATCATCGTAGAGTAACTGTTGTCACCTTGTATTTTGGATCATCGTAGTGTTACTGTTGTCACCTTGTTTTTAGGATCATCGTAGAGTTACTGTTGTCACCTTGTATTTAGGATCATCGTAGAGTAACTGTTGTCACCTTGTATTTTGGATCATCGTAGAGTAACCGTTGTCACCTTGTATTTAGGATCATCGTAGAGTAACCGTTGTCACCTTGTATTTAGGATCATCGTAGAGTAACCGTTGTCACCTTGTATTTAGGATCATCGTAGAGTAACCGTTGTCACCTTGTATTTTGGATCATCGTAGAGTAACCGTTGTCACCTTGTATTTTGGATCATCGTAGAGTAACCGTTGTCACCTTGTATTTAGGATCATCGTAGAATAACCGTTGTCACCTTGTATTTTGGATCATCGTAGAGTAACCGTTGTCACCTTGTATTTAGGATCATCGTAGAGTAACCGTTGTCACCTTGTATTTAGGATCATCGTAGAGTAACTGTTGTCACCTTGTATTTAGGATCATCGTAGAGTAACTGTTGTCACCTTGTATTTTGGATCATCGTAGAGTAACTGTTGTCACCTTGTATTTAGGATCATCGTAGAGTAACTGTTGTCACCTTGTATTTAGGATCATCGTAGAGTAACTGTTGTCACCTTGTATTTTGGATCATCGTAGAGTAACTGTTGTCACCTTGTATTTTGGATCATCGTAGTGTTACTGTTGTCACCTTGTTTTTAGGATCATCGTAGAGTAACTGTTGTCACCTTGTATTTTGGATCATCGTAGAGTGACTGTTGTCACCTTGTATTTTGGATCATCAAAGAGTAACTGTTGTCACCTTGTATTTAGGATCATCGTAGAGTAACTGTTGTCACCTTGTATTTAGGATCATCGTTGAGTAACTGTTGTCACCTTGTATTTATGATCGTAGAGGTTTTTACACACTGAGGAAGAAATGAAGGGTTTCTAAATGTATGATGGCGATTGGTTATTTAAAGCTTACATACCATTGCGTCAATTTGATAGTTATAGTGGTTTTCAAATGATAACCATCCCAGATAAGCAAAAGTTGCCATAACGGAGTTGCATAAGGTTTTTGTAGCTTTCTCTTGAATTTTAAACACTTTATTTTAGCCACAGGTTTACTACTCCCCCCCCCATAACGGAGGTAATCGAAATGTGTTAAGACAAATGCGTTGTATTTATATTCATATCAATCGTTAAGACAGGCTTCAGTCTTTTCAATAGATAAAGTTGTTTGCGTCATTTTTATATGAACTCCCATGACTGTCCGATGTATCACATCGTGAGAAAGGCTTTCGTTTATGTGAAGGTTAGGAGGTAAAAAAGTCGATTGTTTGTACTAATAAGCATACAAAGTGCTTCTTGGTTGGATTTTTTGCCCTATTATATCATACCATTCAGTACCACAGTTGTATTCTTTCTATGATTTGCTGCAGATGTGTTTCTATTGTTTGAAAATTGTATCATGATTTATGAACGTTTGTGTCATCAGTATGTAGTAAGATACTTTTTATTTAAAAGAGATAGGACCGAGTATGGATCCTTTTTGGAACTCCAGTCTTCATTTCATGTAAATCAGATTTAATATCACCAATTTTAACCAGGTGATGCCGATTTAGGAAGTAAAATTCTATTTGTATTGTATATATCTATAGAAGTGATCAAGTTTGAGTGTATGCAATAGCAGATTGCGGTCAACAAGATGACATGGTTTCTTTAAGTCTAAAATACAGCACCATTGTAGTTGCTATCATCAGTATAATTATTAATTATGTAAGCCAACCATCAATGAGACTTATAAGTGCAGCATGAGTGAGAATTACTAAACCTTGACTGACATAAGTTTGGGATTGTGTAGGAAAGGTCAAGTATTTGTGATGCAATATGTACTTCAAATATGTAGGTAGGGTAGATGATATTGAAATATGTCTATAATTATGAACGTCCGTCTTTGAACCAGGTTTATGTAACGCAACCACAGATTCTTATGTCGATGTTTAAGGACATTCGGAAGAACTCCCTCACAATGCTTCTATTCATGATAATAATATAATCCACGACAACTGCAACGGCATAATTTGAGAACCCTTCGACCGATGCCTTTAAATCCAGTTGATTTATTTGGAGTCAATCCATCATACATATAACTGCTAGAGCTATTTTAGATTCAATATCAAAATCATTTATTTGAGTTTACTGTCAATAGAACATTATAGTGATGAAAACTAATTGAGTTTTATATAAGAAATTTTATGTATTGATAAAGTGTTTTTAAACGCATTAGATATTTATTTTTTGTCTGATACAATAGCATCATCAGAATCACTTCATATTTGAACCATGGCCTTCTGATGTCTAAAGTGTTTTCAGAAATAAAGGATATTTTGATTTTCAGCTACAGCTTTATTAAAAAAGTGTTCGCTCTTTCACTTCTTTAAATGCTTAATAAATATAATAATATCACGAACTGTCAGAAAAAAATCAACAACGCATTGATGCCAATGGTTTTATAACGAACATCTCATTTAAAAATGAGTTTCTTTTAAATCTTCTCCGTAATAATATACAATCTTAACAATAACAAAAAACCTCTTGATAATGCTGCTGTCAGAAATTGAGGATATTGACAGACCTAATCGTACTTGTTTTATATTTTTGAAATATCTAAGCAATTACTGACAATGAAACTATTCTATTTACTTTTGAAAATGTGATTAATTCACAGTCAAGGACTGAGTTATTTTTAATTGTAATACGTATGGCTGTTCAACATAGCACCTTTTTGTACGTAAGGTCATGTATGTTTCCTAGTTCTCTTGAACGACAGTCGGATTATCGAATGACCCCATTGAAATTATCTAGCCAATAAGTGACCAATAAATGGGCTGTGGAATTTGGAAATGATGATTATTAAAAACACAATTGTCAATCAATACAATAACTTGTGAAAAAGAGCATATAATTTGTAAATATATGTTTCATAATTCACTAAATTATATCTAATTTGTAAGCATTTGATACTCAAAGCTCATCTCATTAACTAACGTATCGGTGTAGACGACTATTGGAACAAACCACCATGTGGAGTTCAGCACGGGTTATCCTTAGTTGGTTTGATAGTATACATATACATAATTCTAGCACACCGGATAGGCATTTCCGGTGAATTCAGCCGTGCTGGAATACTCCATCTGGCATCCCCCAGTCCAGATGAGTCACGCGCTGTGACGTAATATTTTCAATTCCTGTTATAATACACTTTATGTAATCATATTTATGAGATTTAAATAGATGAGTTCCATTAAAATTAACTTTACAAAAATGTACTTTCAAAAACAAAACAAAATAACCCTTAAAAGACGTGATATTAAAGGAACTTATTGACGTATGCAGTGAATACAAATTACTGCGCGTCATGACGTCAGTAAACATCATCGCACGCGCTTTTTGGTGATATGTACAAAAATGCGCTTTTTTATGTAATTTCTTCACAAAATATGTACATGTAATTTAATTTGTGCTAGAAAAAATATCTATCATGTGTGTCCGTTCCGGATAGAAAAATCCGACCCTCGGGCACGCTGCGTTGCCAGTAACTCGGCAAGCCTCGTTACCTGGCAACGCAGGTGCCCTCGGGTCGGATTTTTCTATCCAGAACGGGAACACATGACAGATATTATTAATACTGATACATATATAATAGCATAAACGTATAAACGCAAAAACGTATAAACGCATAAACGTATAAGCGCATAAACGTGCATGTGTATATACATAACACACACGCACGCACGCACACTCGCAAACACGCACGTACGCACAATTTTAAATACTGATAAATACATACATGTATTACGCTAATGTACGTCAAAATCGTATGCAACGTACATGTACGTTCGAGCCCCTTTTTCTCGAACTCGATTGGCTCGATTTCCGTTTTAGCTGGAACTGGATTTTGTTTCTACTGAGAGTAATCATTCATGTTTGATGTGCGTGAAGTTAGCAGCACAGCAGCATAGCAGCAAGCTGCCAGCAGCAAGTTGATATGCTGCTGGCAGCTAGCTGCTATGCTGCTGGCAGCTAGCTGCTACATATTTAAATATGAATATAATGATTTATATGAACTATATACTACTTTAGTTAATCATTGTAAGCTTTCCAGCTGTTTATAGGAATATAAATAGTGGTAAGAAAAAATGAGATTTTACTGTTTTAGCTTAATGTTTGATAAACTTTTGATTACTTCGGGTCTTTTTGATAAGCGGTCCACCAACACAGTTATTTTCTTGCGAAAGAACAAGTTCTCGGGCCAACGGGACCATACCAACTAAACGTAATCTTTATTAATAGTAAGGAAACTACAATGCCTAAGATTTGACTACCATTACGAGTAGGTATGATAAATGTTCAAATACCATGCGGATGAAAAGTGCAGGGATGAACTAGGCCACGAGCCCTACAATGTGTGCTATTTCGATAGTTGGAGCTTTTGTCCTGAGTAGGCGAAAATAGAGCTCGAAAATCGAAATTTGCTGCTGTAAAAGCCATTTTGGGGACGCACTGACCCGAAAATTCGAGTAAGGGGACCATAACGAAAAGTGCAGGGATGAACTAGGCCACGAGCCCTACAATGTGTGCTATTTCGATAGTTGGAGCTTTTGTCCTGAGTAGGCGAAAATAGAGCTCGAAAATCGAAATTTGCTGCTGTAAAAGCCATTTTGGGGACGCACTGACCCGAAAATTCGAGTAAGGGGACCATAACGAAAAGTGCAGGGATGAACTAGGCCACGAGCCCTACAATGTGTGCTATTTCGATAGTTGGAGCTTTTGTCCTGAGTAGGCGAAAATAGAGCTCGAAAATCGAAATTTGCTGCTGTAAAAGCCATTTTGGGGACGCACTGACCCGAAAATTCGAGTAAGGGGACCATAACGAAAAGTGCAGGGATGAACTAGGCCACGAGCCCTACAATGTGTGCTATTTCGATAGTTGGAGCTTTTGTCCTGAGTAGGCGAAAATAGAGCTCGAAAATCGAAATTTGCTGCTGTAAAAGCCATTTTGGGGACGCACTGACCCGAAAATTCGAGTAAGGGGACCATAACGAAAAGTGCAGGGATGAACTAGGCCACGAGCCCTACAATGTGTGCTATTTCGATAGTTGGAGCTTTTGTCCTGAGTAGGCGAAAATAGAGCTCGAAAATCGAAATTTGCTGCTGTAAAAGCCATTTTGGGGACGCACTGACCCGAAAATTCGAGTAAGGGGACCATAACGAAAAGTGCAGGGATGAACTAGGCCACGAGCCCTACAATGTGTGCTATTTCGATAGTTGGAGCTTTTGTCCTGAGTAGCCGAAAATAGAACCCGAAAATTCGACTGAGGGAACTTTAGCGAAAAGTGTAATGTTGAACATTCTTCGCTTAACGCTCCTTTGGCTCATGTTCAGCTAGGCATTGTCAGGTTCATTCGAAACAATCATGGTTATTTAAAACTCATTAAAAAGTATATGTAACTGAATTCCATGCAGGGATCTATTCTGCATGTCAATTGAGATTTATTAACGCCGGCTAGTAGACAATAGGTTTGAATCCTTGGCGCTGATTTGCAATTGAAGTTGGTCCGTCTAGCGCAGGTTCGAATTAAAATTGCCGAAAATAAAACAAACAATAGGCGAATAACACCTGCTCAACAAAAACAATAGCTTTATATATTTAGAGACAGATATTGCCAAAAATTTACATTTAATGCTTTATATAAAGAAATTTGCAATCCCCAGTTCGCATCTAACGACAAACATTATAATGGCGGGCAAACTATTGACTAGTACCGTACATACGTATCAACGGAGGGTACACAGAGGTAACATTTTGGATGGTATAAGAGGTACGGAGTGTAAACAGTGTTTAAGTAGAGGGGGACAGAGGGGGTTTCATTAAGCAAATTCTGTGTCACAGATTTGCACCAAAAAGTTTTTTTTCTGTAACGAATCTCAGGACATTAATAGAATTTGTTACGCTTTGATGTCATAATTGTAAAAAAGTACCAAAATGTAAAAAAAAGATTGTGTCCGAGACTGGGTTCGAACCCGCGTCGCCAAAATTGAAATTCGGCGTCTTCCTTACTGAGCTACCATGACTATGGGACTATACATATATATATAGCTATCTCGGTAGTATCACGTGAAAACACCAACTAGCCAATCACACATAAGGAATGAATTCTACCTGGTAGACATACCCAGTAATCTTTTTTTAATGGTAAAATACAATATAACTGCTAAACTTAAATAAGTTGTAAACTATGTGGTACTTCAATTAGTAAGTTTCAATGCATTGTACACATCGATGCCAAGTGTATGTCATTATTCGGCAATTTTATTTTTTTTCCGCTATTTTATTATCTGTGAGACAGTCCCTTTAAAAGGGTTGCAACAAAGTATACGCTGAATTATTTAAACAACATATTAGACATTGAAACACTGATTTTAAATCCTCATCATCCTGTTATTGGAATGTTAAGATAACAGTGACTTTGATTGTTAAGAAATACTGCAGATCACAAGTGTTTCCATTAAACTTCTAGAGCAGTAAAGATTCTGAAGTTCTGAACTATTGGCTCAGTATGTACTTGTACAAAATAATAAATGGCTGTGTACGGCTGTGTCATGTCAAGTAATTTATTTCTCTATATTTATTTCCGTACATACTAAAACCATTTAACGATTTAGTACATGAAAATGATCGACTTCTTTCATTTCAATTATTATATATATATATATATATATATATATATATATATATATAAAGATTAATGAAAAGTGAAACATTTCCTCTCTTGATCTGTGGTTATAGTGTAGCCCTTTGTTGAGTCATTTTAGTTGCTATTAGCAGCCACCCGCTGTGCTTTTCTTTCTGCTCCCATTATCTGGAGTTCCTTTGATGATGCTTAATTAATATACTATAAACTGTCAGCAGCGGGTGTTTCTTATGTAATCAACTTATTTCTGACCTATTTATAACTTTTCTCAGCAGGGGTCGTTCAGTGCGTTTGTTTGATCAAAAATTTGATGGTCAGTAACACTTACTGGCAATGACATCATACCATTTATGTATTGCTCAACGTCAAGGTACTAAGTGACAGGCCGGGTCGAACTCGTATGGATGAAGGGAAAACGTAACACAAGCTTTGAATGAAAATAGGGCATTTATTAATGCCATAAAATTGTTTTTACGAAATATCGTAAAATAAAACATAAACTTGTGTCAATAGCATGTGTATAATAACATTTCCCGAAATACATATCTGGGTGGAAAAAAATTTCATTTATAACTTGAGAAACAGGTACTGTAATTTAAAATTAAAGATTTATAAAGCAAAGCGACTCATTTAATATTTTATTTAAATTGTTGTACTGTTATAATAATTTATTTGTGTTAAGAACTATAAGGCAAAACAAAGATTTGGTTAGGGTTAAAACAGGCATTTTTTATAAGGCTTGATTTAAGAATATTGATATAAGAACGTTATTTTCCATTGGCGAATAGCGTTTAAGAATTCCTGTATAAAACGTAAAAATGTTTAAACTACATATTAAAAAAAATGCACTCTTATTCACAAAGAAGATGTACCACAAGTATTAATACAATTGTTTTAATATTTTTTAAACCAATCGGTAGGGTCGCGCCTATATGTAGGTAGGGTTTGTAAGATTTGATTGAGTTTTTTTATGTGTCATTCTTTCTCTTCAGTATTTAAAATATGAAAAAAGCAAACAGTTGCTTTCAATAATAATAAAAAGTAAATGTTGTGCTTAGTTTGTTATTTATAGGGTGCAGGGGACAGAGCCTTGAATCCAAATTTCGAAATTATATTTGCAACTTTTAAGTGTCCAAAAAAAACAACTTTCTGAAATCCTTAAAAGATGCAGAGATCAGCTTCGTTTAAAAATTAAATTTGAACTCACTGACAGTATAAAATGACCAGATTATATAGAAAAATGTGCTTTCTATAAGCCATACATGAAAAGTTTAAAACCCATCATGTTAACCTTTCTCGATCACCAGAATGTTGATGATATGTGACTATACTCTGGATCAATCGCCAAGATTCGGAGAGCAAACAGAGACAATTTCAGCCAATCAGAGGCGTTTCACTGTATTCTATTAATAGATTTGCAGTCGGTAAACCTTGGCGATTGCCTATAGCCAATGAAAAAGAGCCTAACATAACACAAATAAAATTAGAACACCTGAAAGCAAGCGTGGCATGAGACGGCTTATCATACTTCATGAATGATGATTCACAACATGTGTACCGCATTTTGTACTAACACTGCGGAAAATGGTTGAATTTACGGGAAAGAACGGTCCCGTACATGGGTAGGTATAAAAGAGTGGCCGGACCGGACCAAATGCGGACCAACTGAAATCTCCGAACTGTTACGGAAGTCGTTCGGAAGTTGACCTAATTTCCCGACCAAATTAAAATACGCATTGCTATGTTTCATAGATATTTTATTATGTCAGGTTAAAATAATAATAATAATAATAATAATAATAATAATAATAATAATAATAATAATAATAATAATAAAAATTATGATTATTATAATAATAATAATAATAATAATAATAATAATAATAATAATAATAATAATAAAAATAATAATAATAATAATAATGATTTAGTTAGATTGTGTGTTATTTTTCCTTAAATAAATTTTCTTCTATTTGTCTTAAAGCGTTACTATAATACTAACGCTTTAAGAAAAATAGAATTTTCGGCAGATTGCCAAATAGTTGAGATCATTATTGTGAGATATCTTAATGACAGAAATGAAGACATTGATGCCAAATTTAGCTGATTCTGACTTAAATAAGTTAAAATTGTCAAACATGTAAGAGTGCAACTTGAAAGATAAGGCATCTTTATTGCAACTCCCTCATACCAATGGGTGGGTTAGGGTCAACCGCTATCAATGAAAATAAAGTTAGTAATGGGTAACAAATTATGAGAAAAGTAAGCTTACAATTAGAGCCGTTTTAAATACATTTAGGAATAAAAAAAATATGGTTTGCTGCTTCTTAAATTTGACGGACGGACGGAATGACGGGCGGGCGGGCGGTCGGACGGGCGGGCGGTCTTAAGGATGGACGGACGACCAGACATGTTTTTGTCGTAAACATGTTATTTAACGGTTTCTTGCCAAAAAATAAAAAAAAATATAAACACACATATAAATATTCAATATGGTCACAACGATTCATGGCCTATATACAAATAAAAGACAATAGTATAAGTAAGTTAAATTAAAGAACAAAAAAAAGTTTCAATAAATGGAAAAAGATTCGTTTCAAATGCAAACTGAGATATATATTATATTAACTAATGAAGTATTAAGGGAGGCTATTTATAAATGACATAATACTTGAAAGATCTAAACGTTGTTATTTAGTAAGGAATTTCTTAACATAAATGCTTGATTTATTAATTTACTTAAGCTACTTAGTATGCTTACGTTTTTTGATAACAATAGTTTCGATAAACTTATACATACCTGGGTTTCTAATGTAATATATTTTTATCATTTTTTTCTGAAGTCATTATTTACAGGACATGTTATGATTAAATGATATTCATCTTCTAAATCATTAGAGTTACATATAGTACAATAACGTTGGGCTCTATCTATTCTATTTCGGCCATATCGGCCGGTTTCAATATGCAGTTTATGAGATGATCAATAAGTTTTAATTCAGAACTTTCAATAACATGCAAACTTGAAATTAATATTTTTGTTCTTGATTTAAATAAATAATCAGTCTCTTTTCTTTTAAAACAGTAGCCTCTTATTTTAGATATGATCTCGGAAAGGATTTTATCATCATTCTTCAAAACAGTTGTCACAATTGTTTAAATTAGGTAGTTTAAATACTAGAATTAGTGAGATAAGGAAGCTGCCTTTTTATAGATTTATTTATATGTCATTACTTCAATTGATTTATAATTCGGTCATTAAAATTTCCACAGTCTGTCGAATTAATTAATAAAATTTAGAATGTGTGTGTTTTAGTTGTATTTCGTATAGTTTTATGACCCACTGGCCATGTGTTTTTATAAGCAAATGATCATGTCACTAATTGACATAACGCGTGCTGTCAGTCAAATTAGCCGGCCAATACCAGACTGACCAATCAGCGTCCAAATAAGGCGTGGCTTATCAGTTGCCCTTTGTTATCCGCCATGGTTAAGGCGCTTGGCATTTAAAGGGTAGTGCTTGGAAAAGTGGTGTACTCAGTACTGGTTCAACCCAGGAAAGTTGTATCCCGTGTATCGGTGCTTTACACCGAGCACGTTAAAGAACCAAGAGGTCTCTTCGCAAAGAGCTAGGGTAACACACCTGGATCTCTTGTATCTCACTCTGTTTCTTCAAGTCTTCCAAAGTCTGGATTTGACTGCGAATTGCTGTCATTCTATCTCATATCACTTATGGCATTAAAACACAATTTAACTCGTGATGGCGTCACGGCGGGGTCAAGCCATAATGCAGCCAATGGGCGCGGGCAGACTTTGATAAACTCAAATAAACAAACGACCTCCGACTATCTGCACTAGTGAGTGTGGCGGATCCGTGGTCTTGAGATAACACACTTGACTCTCAATCCAGGGGTCACAGGTTCGATCCCCCGTCGCATCACTGACAAAAACTAATCGTCTTCGGGAAGGGACGTTAAATGGGGGTTCCGTGTGACAGTGCTATACACTAGTGCACGTTAAAGAACCAGTGTAGCTCTAACATTCAGGGTTACATTCTGTCTTTGCACAATGCTCCAAAAACCTAAAATGACTAACAATCTTAATGGAGCACTCGCCGAACGGGCAAGGCTCGAGTGCGAATATAAATAAGCTTACACACCCACTCAGTAATGAGTATGTCCGCCCTGTTAGCTCAATCGGTAGAGTGTAAAACTCTGAATCGGACAACCCGGGTTCGATTCCCGGGCGGACCAGGTCACTACTGTTGTGATTTGTTATGAAATCCTTTCGACGACAATTCGCACTGTACCACTGCCCCTGGCATGTACAGAAGTTGTCAGTTCCTTGCAGAGGTGAAGGCACCTAGTACTGGTTCTGCCCAGGAGTGTTGTGCGGTGGTTGAACTGTCTCTCTGGGACCCTTAAATGTGCTCACGCCGGGACCCGGAGTATAAACTACTAACACCATCACCACCTTTAGTATTGAGTGAGCTCAATCGATAGAGCGTTGGTAAAAATATAATATAGAACAGAACAGAACAGAAATTTCGATTTCAATAATCTGTTTTTAATTAGCAATCGGTCTCTAATCTTAGATATGATTGTATTTTATCAGCATTCATCAAAGCAGGTGTTACAATTTATATAATAATGTTTGAATATATTATTTGTTCATTCATACATTAATTCATGCATACATCAATTCATGCATACATCAATTCATGCATACATCAATTCACACTCACTCACTCACTCACTCACTCACTCACTCACTCACTCACTCACTCACTCACTCACTCACTCACTCACTCACTCACTCACTCACTCACTCACTCACTCACTCACTCACTCACTCACTCACTCACTCACTCACTCACTCACTCACTCACTCACTCACTCACTCACTCACTCACTCACTCACTCACTCACTCACTCACTCACTCACTCACTCACTCACTCACTCACTCACTCACTCACTCACTCACTCACTCACTCACTCACTCACTCACTCACTCACTCACTCACTCACTCACTCACTCACTCACTCACTCACTCACTCACTCACTCACTCACTCACTCACTCACTCACTCACTCACTCTAATAAATGCAGATCATATCATATATGTTGTCCAATGTAACACCACAGTAACAGCCAAGTCTTATTTTTTTATCATAAAGATGTCGCTTTAATTTCATCATAGGCTGTTAAAACCCCAAAAATCATTTACAATTTCTACAAAACGTGACTCTTACTTACGCATTCCTGTTTGTCGGCGTAACACGGAAAAATGTATACTAGTCAATGGTATAAAATTTGTTCATGTCATAAATGCTGTCAAATGAAACAAGAATTAACCTTACTTGATTACAAAATTCAAAACTTTTTTATAACATGGGCGTACGGGAAAGAGTGCATTTCCGTATATCCATAGGGTACGGGAATTGTAACTTTTCCGTACACTCAGCGTGTACGGGAACTTGTATATGTCCGTACATCCGTAATATACGGGAAATGTACACGCCCGTATATTTTTCGTGTACAGGAATGGTATAAACCCCTACGCTCAACGTGTACGGAAGAGCATAAATTCCCGTACACTCAACATGCACGGAGACCATACATGTCCATCCGCTCAAGATATACCGAGATGTATGGTGCCGTACATTCATCAAAATTTTGTTAGTACCAGTCGTACATCAACCCTACCAGCATTGTCGATTTTTATAATTTATTATTATAAACATGTCGCTTTAATTTCACAAAGGTTGTTAAAACCCACCAAAAGCATAACATTTCCTACACAACGGGACCCTTACTAACACATTGCGGTTTCCCTGCGTAACACGGAACAATGTATACCAGTGTATGATTTAAATTTTGTTCATATCATGTATGCTGTCAAATATAACACCAAATTACCAGACTTTATTACAAAATTCAAAACCTTTATAACATGTGTGTACGTGAAAGGGTACATTACCGTATACCCATAATGTACAGGAAGTGTTACTATTCCGTACACTCAGTGTGCACGGGAACTGGTTTATTTCCGAACATCGTATATTCATCGTGTACGGGAAGAGTGTAATCTCATACTCTCAAAGTGTACGGAATAGCATAAATTCCCGTATTTTCAACATGTATGGAGACCGTTCATGCCCGTACACTCAAGATATACGGAGATGTACCGATTCATCCATCAAAATAGTATAAGTACTATCCCATTAAAGCATTAAATTTTCTACAAAGGTAATTTTTACTGACACCATCCTGTTTTTTTACGAAACAGTGATATGTTTAAGTCAATGGTATAAATGACTTTCATATTATATGTGCTTTCAAATCAAACCCCCAAAGACCTAAATTGGCTACAGAATTCATTGTTTTTTGTTACAAAACGAATGTACGGGTTAGTACACGCCCGTACATCGAATCCCGTATACTCAAGATGTGCGAGTTTTATGAATATACGAATCCGAACACTCCCGTATACTCAACATCCCGTACACTTACCGTACAAATTGAATGTACGGGTTTCAGTACATTCTCGTATATTAAACCATTTTCCGCAGTGTAACATCTTCAATCCGTTAAAGTTAGTCCAATATAGCCAAGAGACATTCGGAGCTCCTCGGCCATTTTTATCGAAAAAGATTTACGTTATTCTGCTCAATCGTTTAAGACATTCGAGAGGACAATGAGAGGGAAATACTTATGATTAACACCTTTATTGTTTAAGGGATTTTCATAAGTAACTAAGCTTGATTGGTTATAATTTGGCGATTATCTCGTAATTACTTTTTAATATCAAATATGTATTTCTAGAAATGGAACTTGATTTTGATATTTTAAATATTTATTTTTAATAACTCCGTCAGAGTGAATGTAAACAGTTAATTGTGTCAAAGTCAATTTAAAGAACACCCGCACAATATTGTGCCGTATAGTTCCGAAAAAAATACAATAATATTGACCTTGAGTGTTCATTGTATTGACTTCTGCCTAGTTTAAGGAATATTTGCCATGATAATCCACTGCCGTGCATCTTCTCAATATTACACTGGTGTCACAGTAGGAGCCATTTCCTGTGTATTTGTTAATTGGCTCAGGGCCTTTTAGGTTGACACTTTTCGAGTAGATTATCCTACTAATACATATAAACAATATACATAGCTATAAATGAATTAATTGAATAAACCAAAATAAATATGACTGATAAGCTTTTAAACAGTGATATAGCATTTATATTTAAACCCATTTTAAATGCATGATCACCATTGTTATATCCAAATTGTGAAGCATCCTTTGTTAAAATATATTGGTGGGCTATTATATATAACATCACTCTTGTTCTTATTCAAAGGCATTGTATAAATACTGTTATTATCGTTTGAAAGCAACAACAACAAAAGATGAAAAGTCCAATTCTATAATAAAACCTTTATAACTGCACGGCTGGATTCCCAGATCGGAGAACTGCTAAGCAGCACAAGGCCATTAAGATAACTTTCGTTATGACTTTGTATTAATATTTTCGTGTATATGCTTATGGGTGTGTGCGTGTGCGCGCGCGTGCGTGCGTGCATGTAAGTGTGTTTGCGTTTATTCATCGGTTCTGTATAGTGTGACTTTTTGAATTGCTATTCGTAAATATGGTTGGCATTATTTTACTTTGTACTGTGATGATAAGAAATGTTACTGTGTCTCAAGCATTTAATGATTTTTGCCTATCAATTATATAGTTAATATGTTTTCATGAACAAGTTTAAAAATTATAAAAGGGTCATACAAGAATAAATTAAATCAGTAGGGTACTTATTTAATAAAACAAGAAAGGATTTTTTTCAAGAAGGACATTTGCAGATACAAAGTCACACGGTGCAAGATTTCTCCTCGTATGCGACCGCGCACCCCGGTTGAGTAGTGCAGCTTCACCGAGCCCGAGCCACACTGTCTTAGCGGCACGTGCATTTGACCAGCTTGTGGTATTAACTGACATAACTGCGAGTCGCTGTTGAAGTGCAGACAAAGTTTTATCGTTCAAATGACTCAAGTCAAATTAAGATGTTAAAAGTTGGTTCTTTATTAATTCCCCTTTTACGTTTAATTGTCACGTTCGGCTATTGATATAATATACCAATATTATTTAATAGAAGAAGAAGTACAAAGATCCTAGTTAATTCTTTAAGTGTTTCCATTACAAAGGGTCTTTTCCTGTATATGTCAAATTTGGGAGTAGTCGGTCCCTGCTAAAATTAAAATGAAATATGGAATCATTGTTGTGACTCGGAGACCTATGCATATCCCTGATTAGAAATAAGAGATGTCTAGTTGGTTTGGTTTTGGCTATTTTAAATGCAAAACAGGCATTGCCTTTTGAAGCACACACTAGTTAACTATAAATGTCAATATATGAGCATACTTTCTTAACATGCACTAGTTCACAAAGCCAAAAGTAACGCCGAATCATTGATATCCTCATTAACATTGTTATTATTTATGGCCTTTCTCAACAAAATGTTTGCATTGGTGGGCCGCTCATGAAAAAAAAACCTGCCGTAATCAAAATTTTACCAAATCAGCTAAATCAGTAAAATCTTTTTTTTTCTTACTCCTATTTGTATTCCTATAAACAGCTGAAATAAAAAAAACAATTATATACTATTGTATTATAGTAAATATATATTATTATATTCATAGTAAAAACGCAGCAGCTAGCTGCCAGCAGCACAGCAGCTAGCTGCTGTTGCTGCTAGCAGCTTGCTGCTATGCTGCTGTGCTGCTAACTTCACTCACATTCATGTTTGGCTGGAATTTGCCGGTGATCGAGGTATTTTCACCGGTCCCTGAGAATACGAGCCAACGGGGTTCGACTGTATATGTTCTGAGGTCGTTGTTTCTGAACGTTAGACTGGTAATTAGGATATTTATAACAAGATTCAAGATTCAACTTATTTATTAAGTAACTTGAACACAAAGGGCTCCTCATTACATGATAGATAAAATACATTCGATTAAACATATATAGAACGATAACATGATAGATAACGTGGCATAGATTAACCAGATTTGAGATGAACCTGGCTTCTAGAAATGAACAGAATGAACCAGTAAGCATTTTCTTAAATGAGCCGATTTATCTCGAAATCTGGCTATCTGCACTCGGAAAACAAAAAAAATACTATCATTGTCCAAAACAAGGTATCGGATGAGGTTTGCACAAAAGAAAATGGTTCTTAATCGTAATTTTGAAGAATAAAGTGAACTGAGAGAGTCGGAAGTAAGAACGTGCATTGTTTAAACGAGATATTTTAATACGGACATAATTTTCATTTATAACAAGCGTCATCTTAAACAAGCAATTGAACTTCATTCGGTGCACAAGTTTTTTTATAAAATATATCGGTGAAACATAAACCAGTGTTAATATTCACCGAATCGAGGACGTTTTTCAGCCAAAACAATAAACCAAGAAACATGGACGCACCTGACATTACTGCCCTTGAAGTAAGGACGGAATTGTATTATTGTATTGTATGACGAAATACAGTGTGACAAATCTAAAGGAGTGATAAAACAAGGATACTGACTGTTGGAAACGTTCATCAATTGTTGATTTATGCTCGATAGTGTCTTTGATGTCCATGATTTCGAATAGCGTTGGTGCCATAGTAACAAAGATAGTAACAAAAGGCTTCAAGGAGCAGTTACATTTGTAAATGCGTCCTTTTACTTAAAACTTACTACAAAACATGACAATTCTTAGTGATGCATAACGTCATTAATATGAGAAACAGACTGGCACACATTCTCCAAATCTCCTGTGAAAAACCCTTGAAAATAATTCTTCCATCTCCCCGATACATTCGTGCACTTTCCAGCATTTCCATTCAAAAATAGAACTAAAAGTATTTCGGAGATAATTCTCATTGTAATGTGAATTTCTGGTCATTGTTGGAGGCCATTATTTGGCAGATAAATGTGTTGAGATAGATACAAAGTCTGATAGATACAAACCACAGCATTGGTCAGATTTCGTTTAATTGGAAAACTTCGAGTGTAGGACAAAACATCCCCCCCCCCCCGGACAAAACACCTTCCGTTCATTGTCCGTTGGTATTGTGTCCGCCTTGTAAACATGATGATGGGGGGGGGGGGGGGGTTGTCCACCTGAACAAAATGAGAGGGGATATTTTGTCCGAGAGTGTTTTGTCCGGCTCCCGAAAAGTTGGAATTGATCGAAGCACTAGCGTTGCATGTTACTTAATCAATCAATATAGTTTGTCCTTTTCAGACTTTACGAATTTGATAATAACCAATAGTTCATGGTGTATTACGAACCATAGCCAAATGAGTTGGTGATCAGTAATATATCTGGTGTGTTGACCATTTTATTAATGTTTTAAAGGAGAAAACAATATTTTGAAATCTAAATACCTTACTTAACTTTACAACAATTAGACTGCATATCGTTCTGCATATAAATTTCAATTCAACGGACACACCTTGTGTCCCTCTTAGTATATGGAATTTAATTTCAGCACATTTTTTAAACGCACATAAAACAAAATCAAAAATAGATACTATCGTATGTGCAACACTATTTCAAGGCCGTACATATCTGGTACTGGTTATATCTTGTAACTGAAAAAAATCAATAAAAAGAAAATGACTTCGTTTGCATACATCATTAACCATTTGACAACCGTCCCCTGCAGCTATCATTATATAACTGCTATCTGACAATTCATTCAGACAAACATATAAACACTACAGATTTAGCTTCATACACAACTACAACAGAGCAGTATTCTTTGGTGGTGGTGGTGGTGATGATGATGATGATGGCGGTGGTGATGTTGGTGGTGGTGATGATGATAATAATGATGGTGGTGGTGGTGGTGGTGATGATGATGATGAGGATAATGATGACGACGCTGCTGCTGCTTCTGCTGCTTCTGCTTCTGCTGCTGCTGCTGCTGCTGCTGATGATGAAGATGATGATGATGATGATGATGATGATGATGATGATTATGATGGCTGCATGCACAAGGGAGGGTCTTATATGACGTCAGGCATACTGGCAATGGAGAGGGTGTTATATGACTGCAGGCAGTCTGACATTGGGGAGGATGTTTTATCACTTCAGAACTCCGCCGACTTCACTCAACATCCAGAACCCGCTCCGCAGTGGTATCTGAGTAGCACCAATCTGGACTAGAAGATCCCATCGTCAAGCACCATTTCACGAGGAATGCCTACATGCATAATTCCAATAGTCTTCAAAAATCAATATCATTATCATTTGTCAAATAAGTTCATCAAGTATCTGTAGAAAACCAGTGATATATTTTGGGGTTTGGAGCCGCTGTAGCATTAGTCTTTCATGCGTCTGTAGCTTAACTGTTATTGGCTTAATGACAAGTCTAGTCTAACCTATTGTGACGTGGCTTCAGCTATAATTAGTTTCATATCTCATATCAATTGAATTAATTGAAACAAAAATTAGAACATACAACACGCAAACATTAGTGTACGGATGTATTTATATCTCAACAAACGGTTGGGTGTCACAACTGTAATGCGATACGACCTTATTACCGAGTTTACCACGTTGTATAACGCGTTCATCACATGCACACTGAAAATATTTTCTAAAACGCCCATTTTATGAAATAATTTTTAAAGGAAATTATTTATGTACTGACATTAACTTTGAAACGCTAGATTTATAAGTAGTACTCGATATTTACCCTCGTGTGTTTAGAAATGTTGTTCCGTGAACATGCTGCATTGCCAAGTGTTTGACTGTTTACCGTCTGCAGCCTCGGTACTATTTCCCTTACACTTCAATACCGTGGAGAAATTGACTGACAAAATCTCGTAATAATATTCATGAGGCAGAGGGACAACTCATCTTCCATTAAAATGTTATATTACAATTAAATACTTTTCAATAAACCTGTACTTTCAATTGTCTCAACGAGTGGTCCAAGTACATGGTTTAAAATATTAGTGATGAGGCGGACCGAGTTCAATTTGAACTTTAACCAGAATACTTTTTCTACGGTAAAACATATGTATGCGTTTCTGTGCATGTGTGAGAGTAAGATTTCCGAAAAGGGTTTCTTGCGGAACCAATGAAACAGCCGCAATTATTATTCAAGGTATGTTCCTTGTAAACTCGCCGACGGTTCACAACGAGGCACAGTAGTGTATTCGGTGTATCTGATGATGGTAGACCTTGTGCTGAACACAAGCACGATACAAGGTTAAAGTAATCTTCGGGATAATCATTCTTCGTACCAGCTCCATAACTGTTTAGCCGTTAAAAAATCAATGAGACTACACTGACATAATGTATGTTAATGACTAACAATAAATATGTGCTTCAAAACTTTTTTAATGCCAAGAATCAGGTGAAACCCTAGACGACCATGTATTAACGGAGAAATAACAATTAAAGGTTTCGAAACAAAACAAAAATGGTCAAACGCGGTCTTATTTGACTTTCGACTTTTAGTGTGTCCTATGTGGAATCTTTATAAAATATATTTCCTTTGTATTAAAAAAAATACATTGTTTCCAACGGTGGCCTTGTGAACCCGATTGATTTGCTGTCTGGTTTACTCTAGTTTGTACGCTGTTATCTTTATACAATAGTTTTGTTATGGGTAGTTTTATCATATATCTGATAAATTTAAATTACATAAATGTATGAACTTGGTATGACCGATTTCTTAACACTACCACTTCAGACGATCTGGCGTGCACCAGTTGTAAAATGGGCTATAAAGTTTTATTTGTAAGTTGCATTTAAATTCTAAAGAAAAGGACACTTTAGGAATGCTTTGAAAGTATGTATGTACTCGAAGTTGTGTTAAGATCATTCCTATAAATAATATTATCTGGTTATTTCTATCCAACAATCAATTATTTTTTCCAACGATACATGGATTTAAAAGTTGCTTTAATATTTCTTTTTAATAAAATAGTTGAAACTGGATAGTGCTTATAAAGTAAAAAAACAAGATCAAATTTGTAGAAAAAAAATCTCGGAATGAGGAAGTTTGGCCAAGCTATAAACGTCCTGCCGACGTTCCAATGATGCGAGTAGTTTGTATGCCATATAGTCCAATTGAACATTGTCATTTGCCATAGTGATTTCTTTAACGTATTGTATATCTAAGTAGATGTAATAATAGGTTTAATAAAACGTGCGGGTTCGCACATTACTGTATACAAAGCATGCTCTTGTTGAAAATGTGAAATTGTTCTTTATTAGCTGTTTACAAACTAAAATAATTTGCTTACCATTACTTTTATTACAGTGTAGTATCAGACAAATTTATTTAACCAAACCTGATCTAATCATATTTAAGATAGTACATCCCTAATGGGCACCGTTTTAAACTATGACCAGCTTGATAATTTCTTAATGTGTATCATTTCCTGGATTCCTTTATTTTATTTAGTTTTCATCACTTTTGGTGATAATTTGGTATCAGAGTTACAAGACATATATTTGCTTTCAGGAATAATACATTATTGATCACATCACCAAAAATATAATTATACTGTACTGAAATCGCCAAATGGTATTTCGAATTTAACATACTGTTTTGACCGCGTAAAATTAGAACATCGATGTTTAAAAGCGAAAAAACAAGTTCTAGAAATACTCATGACCTGTTCCTTATTAGTAATTATCTTTAATCTTTTGGCAACATTATGTAAAAAATTAAAATGTTTGACCGTCTTATTTAAAAAAAAAAAAATAAAGTTTGTAATTCCAAACCACCTATTTCAGCCGCAGGCACTGCAAGTTATAAGATATTCACAAAAGCTAATATTTATGTGTTAAAATGTGCTACCTTAAGACGACCTGTTACATTAAGCATTCGCCCTTTTAACGCACTCTTACTTCAAAATATAATATTTCCACAATTATTAAAAATAGTAACATAACATAACATAAGGTTTATTTTCGATTTAAGCATATACAGCTTATTATCGCATACAAAATATTATTGTAAACATGCTTAAAAATGGAATATATAACAATATAACGATCATAGCATACAAAAGGGTAACCCGAAATTATCGCGGGAGTGCGTAAATACATAGTTATACACACTGGCACCGGATTTTCAAACTCAAACATTTTTTTAAAAAATCAAAAAAAATCTGATAATTGCTTACTAAAAATTATAATACCGAATATGTAAAAAAATATTGAAAAATATTTTTTTTCAAATATGCACTTTGTACTGTATAATATACTAACGTTAGATTTTTTTTTATTTTTAAAAAAAAATGTTTGAGTTTGAAAATCCGGTGCCAGTGGTTATACAATATGTATCACACAGGAATGTTGGTTAAAGAATTTCTCACTTTATTTGCTTTTATCACATAAATAGCTAATTTATGTTTTTGTCGTATTTAAGAGATTTACAAATTTAAACAAACTTGGTCTTTTCCAATAAAACTTTGGTATATAATGTTCCCGTAAATCCCTATATGAAGGACAAATTAACACACGTGGAATTCATCTTTATTTTTCCATAAATTAGTTTTTCAATTTACCGAAAGGGATGAATAAATATCGAAAAACAATGGTTCTAATGAAGAATAAGATGTTGTTGTTTTTTAAAGGTCATACTCCATGCTTTTTTCTAACATCTGAGATGATCTTTTATCTCAGCAAATCTTTAAGACCCCACCAGTAATTTAATATTTGTTCGTTTTTAAAAATGTCGTTCCAGCACGAATATTATTTGTGAATGTCCAATGTCCAATGTCGTATGTTTAGCTTACTTCACACAGCTTATCAAATACAAGGTTACACTTTGTTATCAGTAAGTATTATTTTCCATTCATGCATTATAAAGTAAGGCCACACCAAATTAATGTTTAGTTCCTCGGATTTTTGCCAAAAAAAATTTGAGCGAGCAAAATTTGTCAGTTTTCATAAAAACCGAAGCGAGCGAAGAGCGAAAAATATATTTTTCCTTTTATTCAATATAAATAAGAAAGTTTGTTCAAAATAATTGCCCTTAAAACCATTTTAATGCCATTTTGAACTGAACCTCTAATGGACGTTGGGAAAATGTCAGAATACATACTATTTATTCATCAGTTTAGTACAAACACTATATGGATAAATCTTATTTCTTATATAATTAAAACGTACTTTAATATGACGATCATTCATAATAATAAATAACCCTGCTTTGAGTAAAAAGTTTGAAACAACTTATATAAATCTACCTGAATCAGTTTAACATCATATGCAACTGTATTTAGACATAATTTAGGATTGATTTTGGATTTGTAAAAAATGATTACTTACACAGGCATCATCAAACATTAGACTCCTTATAACATAGACTAAATTTTGTTTTTATTATCACAGGAAATGCAGACATGTGCTTATTAAAACAAAAAGAACAAGGTTATTTTTCAGAGTACTTTTTGTAATTCTTTTGGTTATTTAGATGTTTTTATGCACCAGCCAATTGTTTATGCCCCCCCCCCCCCCCCCCCCCCCCCCAGTCTGAAATAGTGGGTACTTTGACTTCCGGTCTCTCAAAACCCTGGTTAAATACCCGACCTGCAGGGACACACTACTGGTAAAATCCCTGCCAAATGGCCCCGCAACCCCGAATAACTATGTGAGGCCCATTCCCGACTATTTTACATATGAAGGCAAAACCACATTCACTAGGCACTGCGGGGCCACCTGAAAGGTAAAAACAGCCCATTGCCTCTGCTGTCCACGGTATACCCCTGGAACAAGGGCGAGGGGTGGGCGGGGCAGTGGTTACAATTGACAAGTGCATTACAATCCCAGATTATGCTGCAAATAAAAACAAAATATAAGGTGATAAACTTAAGCTTACTTATGTTGAGTTATATCCGGTCCAGTGTTTATATCGCTATTTGTGAAAAGATATATGTTCAAAACTGTTGTTTCGTCAGAATTTGATCAAAAATGAGATTGATACATCAATTTGGACCAAACAATGACTCATGTTCCAGTTCAGCATCGTCGTAACGAGGTAAAATGTTGGTCCCTTGTATTATGACTTGAATAAAATAGTACTAAGTTGATCATTCCGATTTCCATTCAAAACGAGTCACTAATTACGCAATATAATCGCTACCAGTCTCAGATACACATGCTTTATTGCATAATGATTGCTTAATAATGACCCTTTAGTGCATGAGACGATCAACAATGACTTCAAGCATGCTCAAAACATATTTATTGTCAAAAATAAGATTTAATTTCCAAACTTCGAGCCACATTGTTTATACCGGAAGCCGCCATTTTGATTGAATTTAAACCCATGCTAAACCGATCGAGATATAGTATAAAAACACTACGCATCGATAACTTCCCTTTAAAAAAAACACGAAAACTAGCGTAAAAAAATTATACTTGATTATTTTTAGCCTTTTAATAAATTATTACCTGAAAAAAAAAATGTTTGGCGATCAAAATGGAGGTGCGGGCGCACAAAAAAAATAAAAATATTTTTTTTACATTTTCAAAAAAATAGGAGCGGTAAATCCGAGGAACGAAATATCAATTTGGTGTGGCCTAAGCAGTAAAATGTTAACCAATTAAAAGTTACGTTCGTTATATTGATTATAAATAGTAATATCACATTAACAATTGACCCTCTAAAATATTTCTAGACGGTCTTTTTACTGGCTGGAGTATGCCCCGGGGGTCTGGCGTACCCCACAGGTGCGCCGCTTCAAGCGTGCGCGGATATGAAACCTTTACATCCACCCACCACCACTTCCGGTCAAGCGCCATTCGCCATCAAAACCAGCACCCTAGTCTACACACCCGGAGCTGAAATCACGGGTAAGAGAAGGGAGATTTGTTTCTATTTGCGTTTAAATAGATGCACTAAAATTCTTAAATTCGATATATTCATATCATGTTAAAAAGTTTGAAAATAGAAATTCCCCGTATTTAACTGTGAAAAAGTGAAATGAAAATAGTATTTAAAGAAACATGTATTGCCTGTTACTATGTGAAGATATGAACAATAATAAACGTAGGTGTATACATAACTATACCGTGATATACTGTAACAATTATTATTATATAAAATCAATTCAATCGGCTTTGATAACGCAGCAGTAAACAAAGAAGTGGAACAGGGCAAATCTCGACATTACAAGGTGGTATTTACTATTTAGCAATGTTTTGCAACAGCATGGAAAATAAAGATGACAAAATATAGATATATTATTTAAAAAAAATCGAAAAAACAACAACAGCAACTTTTGATTCACTCGCCATGCAGGGACGATCTACTCGCCGAGCGGGGTGAAGTTCCGGGGATTGCTGATGGAGGTCTTAAAAACTGATAACACCAGCACCGACCCAGTTGGGACGTTTGACGTCGTGGACAACAACACACAGACACAGTGTGGGCAGGTAGGAGGTCGAGGTCGAGGATGGTACGCGGTATTGCGTATCAAAATGCATATGTACACACATGAATACACAATGAGGAAACGGTTAGCATCGATGTCTCGTGGAAGGCGAAAGGTTAAAAACGATATGATATCCTACTTCGGACAAAGTTTCCATCTGTTACAAAGTATATTATAGATAGATAAACAGAAAAGCCTTCTGAAAATTACACCCCTACTTGCTATACATACATGTACAATGAATTTGCCAACAATTGGACAAGCTTGACAAATAATGACTCTTTTCGTGGGAGGGATGCCTCTTTAAGAAAAACCAACAAAAATAAATCGCTCTTCAAATATACATCATCTACAGACTTACAAATGTGGTCGTAACTTATTTGACCGTTTTGTAATCTCCGTTTTGTCCAGAGTTAAAATGCACTTATTCAACATGCGCCAACGAAATTCAAACGTAATTTGGTATGAAATGACAAACTTATTAAACTACCTATAACAGCTGTGTGAAGTTAGCTAATCAAACGACATTGGAAATTCAAAAATGGAAGTCGCGCTGACACGACGTTGTACGTGTACATTCATTTCTGTCCAATGTCCAATGCTGAGCTGGCGTGACATTCATTTTTGAATGTCCAATGTCCAATGTCGTGCCAGCATAACATTCATATTTAAATGTCCAATTTTATGCCAGCATAACATTCATTTTTGAATGTCCAATGTCCAATGTCGTGCCTGCACAACATTCATTTTTGAATGTCCAATGTGCAATGTCGTGCCAGCACAACATTCATTTTTCAATGTCCAATGTTGAGCAGGCACGTCGTTCATTTTTGAATATCCAATGTCCAATGTCGTGCCAGCACAACATTCACTTTTGAATGTCCAATGTCGTGCAAGCACGACATTTATTTTTGAACGTCCAATGTCCAATGTTAAGCTGGCAAGTCGTTCATTTTTGAATGTCCAATGTCGTGACAGCACAGCATTCATTTTTGAATAGCCAATGTCCAATGTCGTGTCAGCACAGCATTCATTTTTGAATGTCCAATGTCCAATGTCGTGTCAGCACAACATTCATTTTTGAATGTCCAATGTCGTGTCATCACAACATTCACTTTTGAATGTCCAATGTCCAATGTCGTACCAGCACGACATTCATTTTTTAATGTCCAATGTCGTGCCAGCACGACATTAATTTTTGAATGTCCAATGTTAAGCTGGCACGTCATTCATTTTTGAATGTCCAATGTCGTATACTTAACTTCACACAGCTACAAATAACTGTATCTGTGTCTGTTATCAGTTTGTCGTAAAACACGATAAAATATAGTTGTTGTGTATGTTTCAAACTAAATTCAATCGTATGTAATTACTTTCTTCAGGGTTCCAAACAAGGCCTGACGCACGTATCTAACAGTAACAAGACGTCGGTTACCTTCAAATGGATTGCACCGTCGGCTCCTGCCGGGGACATACGATTCAGGTGAGCATCCATACGCATGTACAATAACATTAAATTACAAAGTTTGGCAAAGACTTCCAGAAATATGCAATGTTCTGACTCATCGTATGAAACTGCACGAATACATACGATCAGTAATGTGCATAGTGCACATTGCATTAAAACTACACCGGTGATAATGCAATGTGTAAGCTACTGCTGGTAGTATCCGACGATCACCAAACGTCATATAAACATAATGTGAAGAAAACGTAATGCTTATTTCTGTATAGATTGTCGGTTGTGGAGTCGTATGACGTGAGTCGTTACTGGTTGGGCATCTTCTCGGCCACGGTACAAGACTGTTCCATACATCCTACGATCGTCGGGTGTAAAGGTTCCCCAACCCCGCCACTACCCGCCTCCTCGTCCGCGAGGCCGTCATCCATCTCCACACTTCCGCCAACGAAGTCAACACAGTCGCCGGTCATAACCTCTGTAAGTATAACACTTTGAACAAACATATATGCCATATAGTAAATGGGGGACTAATCATTGCTAAAATTTTCATTTCGTTAAAGTACCGTGCTTATCCGTGCTATTCAATTTATAATCAAAATCAAACACGTTTCGATGAAAACTGTTGCTGGAAAAACTCCCTGTAAAGAGCGTATAGATATGTATTTAACACCGCCCTGGCGGTACACTGCGGCCTGACGCTTTCATTATCCATTGCAATATCACGTTCCAGCCCGCTCAATCAAGCATCCCGTACGACCCGGCATGCGGAAAGACCAAGGGATGTTTCCCGGACGCGAGTAGGTGCTCCAGTGGATGTCACTATCTGGTCACCTGGGGACCCGCCGCCGCCACAGATGAAAGTGACATCATCGCGTTTAACATCAAAATGATGCTAGACGATATGAGCGATGTTTGGATGGCGGTTGGGCTGTCTAAAACGGGCAAAATGGTCAGTTCACCTGTGGTGTATTACTTCGAGAGTATTAACAATTCAATATGTGATTCTAACATTTGGAAAGACCATAACTGACCCTCGAGTTTTTCTCCATTGGCAGGACAAGACGACCGTGGCAGCGTGCCTGACACAGGGCGGTCAATCTTTCTCCCTGTCCTCTTCCTACAACAATGGGCACGCAAATGTACCCTTTAGCAACGTGAGTACAACAGTCGTATACCCACGCCCATTTTAGTACACGGTATATTTAAAAGTTTTAAGGCGTAATAGGTTCGCGGTAGGTACATTTTGAGATACCATTAGATTGTTTCTCTGTGATGGTTCGTACCCATGATTTCTTCCAAGGTGATAAGCAGACCCACTTCAACACCACTAGACCACATCAACGGCATTTGAACCCTGTGATGTTGAGCAAAACACGTATGATACAAACGTGTACTAGGGTTCGTTATGCGTAAATATAAAAATATGCTCACCATAACACTTGAACTTCGAAGGACGGCGATACATCGTTACAAGGACTTTTCCAACGAAATTGATTTTTTTTCTCTTATGACCCCTTAAATCGCGAGAGAATACTTTTAAATGATGAATGAACCTTGATTTGATTTGTTGATGGTTGTACAAACTTCACCCCTTCATCCCCTTGGTAAATATAACTTTTGTTTAGTTACTGTAATATAATAATTTGTTTCAACCTCTACGATTATGTCAGCCGACCATGGGCCTGTCGGGGATGGACGCGAGTGTGAGCGGGAAGGTTTTCTCGTGCTCCTTCACGCGCCTACGTGCTATGAACGAGACAAACTTCTGGAACATTTCCGACCCCATGTACATCCTGGTTGGGACAGGGCCCGTCGCAAACGGTAATGTCACTTAAACATAAAAATACACGCTAACTGAAGTATTATCATCCTGATGCAAAATTATTATCGCATTAATACACGAACGAGAACGTTTTACTGCCTTAGCCAAATTTAGTTATGAGAATGACCAAACAATACAGAAACCAATTATTACATAGGAGTTGAGTGTTTATTTTAGCTCAGACAGACAGACAGAACAACAGACAGACAGACAAGACAAGACAAGACAAGACAGGCAGGCATGCAGGCAGACAGAAAGGCAGACAGAAAAAACAACAGGCAAAAACGGGCAAAACAGAAATAGATTGCATATACATTAAAAAACACGACTGTACATTAGGACCTACAGACATACAAAATGCTCACGCGATTTGAGTTGAAAGTATAGCATAGGCCCCTTTCTTCTAGGTCTGATGAGCCAGCACATGGTTGATCCCGTGAGCAGCAGTGCAAAGATTAACTTCACGGCCTTCAGCATTATTGGAGAGGGAGATCGCACTTCTATACTCATCAAGGCACACGGTAAGATGGCTCATCAAGGCACACGGTAAGATGGCTCATCAAGGCACACGGTAAGATGGCTCATCAAGGCACACGGTAAGATGGCTCATCAAGGCACACGGTAAGATGGCTCATCAAGGCACACGATAAGATGGCTCATCAAGGCACACGGTAAGAGGGCTCATCAAGGCACACGGTAAGAGGGCTCATCAAGGCACACGGTAAGAGGGCTCATCAAGGCACACGGTAAGAGGGCTCATCAAGGCACACGGTAAGATGGCTCATCAAGGCACACGGTAAGATGGCTCATCAAGGCACACGGTAAGATGGCTAAAAAAGGCACACAGTAAAATGGCTCATCAAGGCACACGGTAAGATGGCTCATCAAGGCACACAGTAAGATGGCTCATCAAGGCACACGGTAAGATGGCTCATCAAGGCACACGGTAAGATGGCTCATCAAGGCACACGGTAAGATGGCTCATCAAGGCACACGGTAAGATGGCTCATCAAGGCACACGGTAAGATGGCTCATCAAGGCACACGGTAAGATGGCTCATCAAGGCAGACGGTAAGATGGCTCATCAAGGCACATGGTAACATGGCTCATCAAGGCACACGGTAAGATGGCTCATCAAGGCACACGGTAAGAGGGCTCATCAAGGCACACGGTAAGAGGGCTCATCAAGGCACACGGTAAGATGGCTCATCAAGGCACACGGTAAGATGGCTCATCAAGGCACACGGTAAGATGGCTCATCAAGGCACACGGTAAGATGGCTCAAAAAGGCACACGGTAAGATGGCTCAAAAAGGCACACGGTAAGAGGGCTCATCAAGGCACACGGTAAGATGGCTCAAAAAGGCACACGGTAAGATGGCTCATCAAGGCACACGGTAAGATGGCTCATCGGGGCACACGGGGATTATTTAGTTTTGAGTTACAATCTTTTGCAGGAGTAAAACATATACTTTCCAACAAAAATTGGTGTGATAATGTGGTGCCCAAATATAACGAATGATGATAAAAAAATATTATTGTTTACCATTATTATTGGGGGGATAGAATAAATATATTTAAAACAATAAATGAATTATTAAGTTATCTTTAATTAATATTTGTGTTTTTAATGAAAAACTCTTTTTGTTCATAAACAAGTTAGTATTTTACTTATTAAGCTAGATAATTATTGCGAAAATTAAATGGTTAACACGAAACAATTCGCGAACGTTAACAGGTTATCCTTGCTACAGTTATATGCCACCATAGAAGGGAAACATGTGTAATGCTTGAACCAATGAAATTTGGCTTTTAAATAGTTTGAATTTCGCCGGAAGTTTATCTGGCAGTGATCATGCAGTTCCGCAAGATGGTTAACATTGGTTAACTCAGAATAATTCTGATACTTGTGCATCACAACGTTAATGCAAACTAAGTTTATAACTGACCGGAACACGATTCATTTCAATATACATGTACACATATATACGACCCGTTGGGGCATGATGGAACTTATCTATCATAAGTCACTCGCATATAATATTAAGTGTTCGTATATGTGTCAATTCAATATTGTTTCCAGGTGCGTTGATGACGGTGGCTTGGCTGTTTTTCTCAAGTGTAGGCATTGTTGTTGCCCGTCACTGCAAATCCATCCTAGAACACAAGCTGTTGCTAAAACACAAGTCCTGGTTCCTGGTAAGTTGAGGAATTCATTGTACTTTGTAGGGAAGGCAGGTTCATGTACTAGAACACAGGCTGTTGGCTAAAACAAAAGTCCTGGTTCCTGGTGAGTTGAGGACTTCATTGTACATTGTAGGGAAGGCAGGTCCTTGTACTTGAACACAGGCTGTTGGCTAAAACACAATTTCTGGTTCCTGGTGAGTTGAGGACTTCATTGTACATTGTAGGGAAGGCAGATTCATGTACTAGAAAACAGGCTGTTGGCTAAAACACAGTCCTGGTTCCTGGTGAGTTCAGGACTTCATTGTACAAAGTATAGTATCAAGACTACATTATACATTATGAAGAATGTAAGCTCAACCCTAAATACTGGTTCGTGGTAAGTGAGTGGGGCTTCGATTTGGAGCTTGTTGTATTGTGTGGTGAGCAAGACACGCCAAGGTTGCTGCTCTAACTCAACACTGTGTTGTGGTTTGTGTACGGGGAATAGTTTTAGGAATACGCTGTACATTATCAGAAATTTTAAACTCATGTATTGGTTTATGGTAAGTGTACGGAATATAATTTTAGGAATTATCTGTACGTGTACGTTTAAGCGCCCTTGAACGTATATTTGTTATGAAAAGGGCGCTCAAAAAATCTGGTATAATAATAAATTTAATAATACATTGTGATAAATGCAAGCTCAAATTCAAGTATTTGTTTGAAATAAATATACGGGATTTGCTACTGGACAAAACTGTTAATTGAAAGGCCCTTCTAGATAGAACACTGTAATCTACTCCAAATTTGCATTAGAGCTAAAGTATACAGGTTTATGTCGGTTTTCTATAGGACTACAATGTACAGATGTATGAGGGTTTGCTTTAGGGCTACAAAGTACACGTGTATGGGAATTGCTTTAGGGCTACAATGTACAGGTGTATGAGGATTTGCTTTAGGGCTACAATGTACACGTGTATGGGAATTGCTTTAGGGCTACAATGTACACGTGTTTGAGGGTTTGCTTTAGGGCTACTAAGTACACGTGTATGGGAATTGCTTTAGGGCTGCAATGTACACGTGTATCAGGGTTTGATTTAAGGCTACAATGTACAGGTTTATGAGGGTTTACTTTAGGGCTATAATGTACACGTGTATGAGGGTTTGCTTTAGGGCTGCAATGTACACGTGTATGAGGGTTTGCTTTAGGGCTACAATGTACACGTGTATGAGGGTTTGCTTTATGACTACAATGTACCCGTGTATATGGGTTTGCTTTAGGGCTACAATGTACAGGTGTATCAGGGTTTGCTTTAGGGCTACAATGTACATGTGCATGAGGATTTGCTTTAGGGCTACAATGTACACGTGTATGTGGTTTGCTTTAGGGCTACAATGTATATGTTTGTGTGGGTCTGTTTTAGGGCTTAAATGTGCATGTGTATCATGGTTTGCTTTAGGGCTACAATGTCCAGGTGTATTGGGGTTGATTTTAAGACTAAAATGTACACGTGTAAGGGGATTGGCTTTAGGGCTTTAATATGGCAGGTTTATTGGAATTTACTTCAGGGCTATAATGTACAGGTATATCACGATTTGCTTTAATGCGACAATGTCCAGGTGCAATGTGGTTGGTTTTAGGACCTAAATGTACACGTGAATGGGGTTCGCAATAGGGCTTTAATATCCAGGGTTATGGAGGTATGCTTTGGGGCCACAAAGTTCAAGTGTATCAGTGATTGCTTTAGGGCTACAATGTACAGGTGTATGGCAGTTTGCATTAGGGCTACAATGTACAGGTGTATGGCAGTTTGCGTAAGGGCTACAATGTGCAGGTGTATGGCAGTTTGCGTAAGGGCTACAATGTGCAGGTGTATGACAGTTTGCGTAAGGGCTACAATGTGCAGGTGTATGGCAGTTTGCGTAAGGGCTACAATGTACAGGTGTATGGCAGTTTGCGTAAGGGCTACAATGTGCAGATGTTTGGCAGTTTGCGTTAGGGCTACAATATACAGGTATATGGCAGTTTGCTTTAGGGCTACAATGAACAGGTGTATGGCGGTTTGCGTTAGGGCTACAATGTACAAGTGAATCAGGGATTGCTTTAGGGCTACAATGTACAGGTGTATGGGGGTTTATTTAAGGGTTGCAATGTACAGGTGTATGGGGGTGTGCTTAAGGGCTGCAATGTACAGGTGAATCAGGGTTTGCTTACGGGCTACAATGTTCAGGTGAATCGGGGTTTGCTTTAGGGCTACATTGTACAGGTGAGTCATGGTTTGCTTTAGGGCTACAATATACAGTTGTATGGGGGTTTGCTTAATGGCTACAATATACTGGTGAATCAGGGTTTGCTTTAGGGTTACAATGTACATGTGTATTGGGGTTTGCTTTAGCGCTACAACGTCAGATGAATCGGGATTTGCTTTAGGGCTGCAATGTACAGGTGATTCAGGGTTTGCTTTAGGGCTACAATATACAGTTGTATGGGGGTTTGCTTAAGGGCTACACTATACTGGTGAATCAGGGTTTGCTTTAGGGCTACAATGTACATGTGTACTGGGGTTTGCTTTAGGGCTACAATGTACAGGTGAATCAGGGTTTGTTATAGGGCTACAATGTACAGCTGTACTGGGGTTTGGTTTAGGGCTACCATGTTCAGGTGATTCGGGGTTTGTTTTAGGGTTACAATTTTCAGGTGAATCGGGATTTGTTTCAGGGCTACAAAGTACAAGTGAATTGGGGTTGGCTTTTGGGCTACAATGTACAGATGTATGGGGTTTTTTCTTAAGGGTTACAATGTACACATGTATAGGAGATTACTTTAGTGCTTTTATGTGCAGGTTTATTGGGGTTAGCTTTATGGCAACAATGTACTGATTTATGGCGATTTTCTTTAGGGCTACAATGTGCAGGTGTATTCGGGATCACTTTAAAGCTACAATGGCCATGTATAGGGGGTTTGCTTTAGAGCTGCATGATACAGGTGTGTGGGGTTTGCTTTGGGGCTACAATGTACAGGTGTGTGGGTTTTGTTTTAATGCACTTGGAATTTCTACTTTTATAGTGATATTGTATCACTTAATAAAAACTCACTTTGACTGACATTTATATATTAAGCGCAAGTGTCCATGTTATCCACAGGCCCATCGCACGATGATGACGCTGGCTGCCCTCTGTGTGATTGCCGCCGTTGTAGCCATCTTCGTGGAGCGCAAGGGATTCAGCAAGGTACAGGCATATACAATCATGGTTTGCGCGTCATTCCTTTTCTAACTACATAAAATTACCATGCCGTATTTACATACAAGTGTTGTTGATCCTTGGGAGTCATAACGTTCCAAAGACCTCCTTCTATACATTTTAACTAGTAACAGGCATATCATTTATTTTTGCACTGATAAAAAAGCAATAATGTCGCTGCATAAAATGTTCTCCAATGTCATTCAACTAAAGATCAAATGCAGGTGTTAACCACAAGTACAGCTGACCGTTTGTTATAAATAATCAGATGACTTTTAAATGCTTTTTAATTATCGCTGTTTAAAAGTAACTTTTTTTCTTTAGTTCTAACAATTAAACATGGTTTACATTCCCATTACAATCTCATTCTATGTCAATTTTCTACTGTAACGTTTTTAGTTGCTTCTTAAAATAATATGATTGCCTACTGTAAACACCCACACGGGCTATACGGACATATGCTTTATTTAATTTTCTAACATCTTATATTATCCATAATGACAGAGTAGATGCCGTTGACTAGCCGGCCTGGTAATAATCGTAAAGCTTAGTAATGTATGTCATGTAACTGTGTCTGTTTCTCTATATAATGGTTATGAAAGAAAACAAAACAATAGAAAATATTGCGTAAGGCTAGATTGTAAGGCTAAATCAAAATGAATATTAGAGTTATGGTTTATATTGTGGCTCTTTTTTCACATAAAAATCATCTATTTTTTATTATGTTGGTGTGTCTATATTAATTTGAAGTGTTCTCGGTATTTGCTGCACCATACAATTTATGATAAGTGCTAGAAATGATATATTTTTCCCACTTTTAGTGACAGTCATTGTCCAAAATTAGTGCATGATTAGTCTGCTGAAGTCACTGCATGTAGATCGACTAAATCAAATAGCCAATGGAAAAAGCATGATTTTGAACACTACGCCGGTTCATGTTTGTTAAATAAAGTGTTCGCAAGGCACTTTGAAATTGATAAAGGCGTGCAAGAACATTCTAAACTAAACATACTGTTATTTTATAGTGTGTACAATGTACAATTTATTTTAAGATATTATTTATATTTATATTTATACATGCATAGATGGCGGGTTTTTTCAGATTGTACCGGAAGTCGGGAAGGAGTATACAAAAGCACATCCGTTTCTGGGCATTGTGGTGGCGGCGTTGACCGTCATTAATGTATGTATAACATGAATCGTTACAGCTCTAATACTAACACTTTCTCTAAACATAAATTCTCATACAAGGTCTCTATTATCCAAAATATACTCACAGTTACTTAGTTGTAATATTCATTCAAAATCATTCAAAACGGGTATTAAAATGATAATAAAAAATAACTATGAAATCTTATATAAATAGTACTTACATTACACCTATATGTTTGGATCTTCTTTCACAAAGAAAGTAGGTCTTGTAAATACAATAAGCAATTTCACTTAAATAATGCGAATACTATCATATGTTTTTGATAAATGTCATAACCTATTACTGTATATTTGATATTCTTAATTGCTTTCTGTTTCCACAGCTTTTAAAAATTCCATGTACAGCACTCCAATAATTTCTCAAAGCCTAATACTTTCATTGCAAATAGTACATAAAGGGGAATCCTTCAATTTCCAAGTAAATAAATATATAAATTTTGTTGCAACAAAAGTATGTAATAATAATAATTCAAAATGTTTGACTCGATATATGAACAATATAATACCAAGATATCACAGCCGATCCCTGTAACCATAAATATACGACTTTTTTTATAAAATTGAGTAATATAGATTTGATAAACTTGCTCATTCGTCATGTCATTCAGACGTTTGTTTAGAAACTTATGAATAGCTTTGTTCTGACTTTTGTCGTTGTAGATCAAATTTGATCTAAGAGTTTTATCTAACAGTAATGAATTGCTTTTCAATTTACACATTCACTTCTGCTATCCAGTTTATTTTATGAGTTAAGTTAAAATTAATTCCGTTTTTATTTGTCAAATTTAGTACCCCGTTTTATTTCCCTTTTAATTGTGTAAACAGTTGACTGCTATTAAACATGATGAAGCCATTTACTTACATCATTAACATTTGGACTCGCTCATGGTTTTTATAAAGCACTTTTACGGATTTTTTTTCGAAATAAAGTGTGACATCAGGAGTGTTGAAACTAATATGATAGCTTATGGCTGTAACCCTTCAACAAATGTTGATATATGCTCAAATATTGTCTTTGAAGAAGTCCACGATTTCCAAGACTGTTGCTAACGCAATTCAGCAAAAGGCTGAAGCGTGATTGGTTGATTAACATTATCGCGTGATGTTTTCAAGGTATTTAATAAATGTTGTCTAACTTGAAATATCCAATTGTAGCATATATATAAGCCATAATGGCCGAGTGGTTTTGCTATTTTCTCTTGACTGTCTGTGTGGGTTCGCTCTCCACTAAAACACGATTTTTTTTTTTATTTAATTTCGATATCAATTGGTAAATTAATTATACAATTTCCCCCCACCTCAGATAAGTAGATCAAAAAATTTAACCATACTAGAAATTCTTTTTTCCCACCTCAGATAAGTAGATCCAAAAATTAAACCATGCTAGGAATTCTTTTCTCCCACCTCAATTAAGTAGATCCAATAATTTAACCATGCTAGAAAAGAATTTCTAGCATGGTTAAATTAATGGATCTACTTATCTGAGGTGGGAGAAAGGTTCATCCCAACCCTCGCAAAGGGGGTTTTATGGAAACTCGGTAAACCTCGTTTCTGCATGAAAGATACTTATAATATTCTAGCATGGTTAATTTTTTTGATCTACTTAACTGAGGTGGGATAAAATTGTTTCTTCGTACTTTGCTCTTTGGAGCGTAAAGGGAGCAACAGTTTCAAGCTGCATTGGACGGTGAAGATGGTCGGCATGAGAAATATGTTCGATACTAAAGACTACCTGTCCATATAAGCCAAAATGCTATTTGTCCCACGAGGCCTTTCGGGTGGGGGGGGGGGGCATTTGTGACGTTCTTGTGACAGCGCTTTTATTATCATTTTTCTTTATTTCGATACATGCAAATATATCGTATGGGTGTGTAGAGAAAACGGTGTTTGTGTTTTACAGCCGATTATGGCGCTGTTCCGCCCCGCGCCGGAAAGCAAAAAGAGATACATCTTTAACTGGGCACATTTCTTTGTGGGGACATCGGCACATATACTAGCAGGTAGATGTACAAATGATAATGTACTGTTATTATTATTAGAAGGCAGCGGTAGTGTACATTTTAACAATTAAAAGACACCTGTGATTAGAGTCATGTATATGCACTACATTTAAAGCTGCACTCTCACAGAATTACCAATTTTACAACTTTTTTATTTTTTGTCTTGGAAAGAGCAAATTTTTGCGTAAATATCTGAGTACCAATGATAAAATACTGATGACAAAAGATCAGATCGTAGATTTTCATATTTCCGTTCGAAAATTAATGTTTTATGGCTTAAACCGTTACTAACGGTTTAGGAAAAATGCATAAAACATCAAGTTTTGAATATAAATATAAAAATCTGCGATCTATTTTTTTGTCATCAGTATAACCTAACTGGGTTCAATGGATTTTCGCTAAAAATTGCTCGTTCCAAGACAAAAAATGAAAAAAAGTTGTCAAAACGTTTCAATTGTGAGAGTGCAGCTTTAAATCAAACGGAACATATCATTCACATTTTACTATTATATAAATAATATTTAATATTACTGGCCCAGTTCATTCAATTTTCCTACTATGTTTTAGTGATTAACGTGTTTTTCGGCTGCCACCTGAGTGCGGCGCACGTGGACAAGAGCAGCGCCCTTTACCTGATGGTGGCATACGTGGCCGCCTTCGTCGCCGTGTATATCATCTTCGAAATTCACAACAGATGCAGCAAGTCAAGTATGTTTGCAAATGGCACTGCTGTGTTAAACAATCCTGTGGTATAATGGTGTATTGGTAACAATGGACCCCTGTAACATAGGAGCTATTTGGTTCGAGATCCAACATTTTCATGGCCTCTTAAAGCTGCACTCTCACAGATTTACCACAGGCATCTGAATCATTGTTTGTCACTAAAATATTGTTTAAAACCATTTTGGGTACATACAATGAGATAAACAACACATCTGAAGATATTTAGTGTCTTTGATATACAAAAAAGAAACAAGGTATGTAACTCAAACTTACCCGATTTCACGGTAGAGTCCAGTTTTATGTAAATTTCTCAACCAACATGTAAACAATCCATTTTTAAATAAGTGACATGGAAAGAAGAGTCAATTACCTTTAAAATGGTATGCGATATGTTGGTATTACTATATTGTCTTTAGACAAACAAGCATAATTCAATGTCAAATTCTCGTGTTTTTCTTTAGTCGGAAAGAGTACAGCAAATTAAAATCTTCAATTTTCCCCGTGTAAACAGTACTGAACACAGACCTATTAAAGTTATTTTATGCTTCAGTGTACAGATAAATTAATTCCATTCCTTTATATCACAATAAGACTAACACCACAGTTTAAGAAAGAACCGTATCAGTCTTCAAATTAAATCCACTTTAAAATTTTGTTTGAGGCGGACATTTTTCTGACAGCGCTCAGATGTTTCTGATCAACCTCCAAAGAAGAGTATTTGACCCATCCAAGCATGTGTGGCTCACATTCAAGCCGGTACAAAGATGTTAAATGTACATGTCAATGACATCATCTGGGCGCTTGTCGGTAAAATGGCCGGGTGCCTACGAAATTTAAAGAGGATTTAGTTTAAAGACTGATACAGTTGTTTCTAACATTGTGATGTTAGTCTTTTCGTGATATTATGGAATGGAATTAATTTATCTGTACACTAAAGCATAAAATAACTTTAATAGGTCTGTGTTTAGTACTGTTTACACGGGGAAAATTGAAGTAAAACTGAATGTTTAATTTGCTGTACTCTTTCCGACTAAAGAAAAACATGAGAATTTGACATTGAATTATGCTTGTTTGTCTAAAGACAATATAGTTATACCAACATATCGCACACCATTTTAAAGGTAATTGACTCTTCTTTCCATGTCACTTATTTGAAAATGGATTGTTTTAATGTTGGTTGAGAAATTTACATAAAACTGGACTCTACCGTGAAATCGGGTAAGTTTGAGTTACATACCTTGTTTCTTTTTTGTATATCAAAGACACTAAATATCTTCAGATGTGTTGTTTATCTCATTGTATGTACCCAAAATGGTTTTAAACAATATTTTAGTGACAAACAATGATTCAGATGCCTGTGAGATTTACCATTTCGACAACTTCTTTTTTTTTGTCTTGGAACGTGCAAACTTATGCGAAAATGCATACGAGTGATATAAGACTGCTGACAAAACAATCGCAGATTTCAGTACAAAAATTGATGTTTTATGCATTTTTCTTAAAGCGTTAGTAACGCTTTTGGTCATAAAATGGAAAATGGAAATATGAAAATATGCGATCTGGTCTTTTGTCAGCAATCTTATATTACTGGTTTGCAGATATTTACACAAAAATTCCAAGAAAAAAATATAAAAAGTTGTCAAAACGTCAAATCTGAGAGACTGCATCTTAAAAACGAACACTGGTCAGTCCTGGTTTCACCCAAGGCAACATATTCGGTGTGATTATATATCATCTTCTTAAATAAATAACCGGTACTAATTATAACTTAGTAAAACATGTTTTACTTATTAAGAATATTTTGCTTATACACTACAGGAAACATTTTACATCCCATCACAATATAAGAGCTGTATTATCACACTTTGTTTGAGACACTCCGCAAATGTGTGAAAATGTTGTCAAAAAGTGTAAGACTAAATGTTATTTGCTTTTACAGAAAAAGATCAATATGTTCAGTTCAGTGCCACAACATTACCGCCAAAGGTTTGTACAATGTATTCACCCTTGCGTGGATTTTTGCTTCCTTTTCAAATGCCATTCGGAACTCCTGGCCGTTTTTCTTCGAAATATAACCTCGGATGTATACGGACGGTTTACAATGTCAGAAATCTTAATATTTAACTACGCTGCAAGTAGATCATGTAGTCATTTTGTTTAACTAAGTGACTTTACTGTTGGGAATCATTTTTTATTTATGCAATCATAAACGTCAATGGCAATCAATTTAGACTTAGTAATACACGATATACGTTAAAACACTACAATTAATTAATACTGTTAAATAGTTGTGTACGAACTACTTCTACTGATGTACCGATATACATCCGAGGTTCGATGGTAAATGGCCGAGGAGTTCCGGATGTGTCAAAAGTTGGTTGACTAGTTGTTTTCAAAACAGCATTTACTTGCATACCCTTAGTTCCCCCTTTTTCTAACCCTTTATTAGGCCCTAAACAAGGCCAATGTGAGTGGCGTTTCAGCTGTAGTAAGCTTTTATATTGTCCATATTTTACTGTCCGTAGTTTTCGTGGTCAACTGAATACCAATCCATTCCCAAGTCAACGATGTTTGGGTGGTTTTTTTCACAACGAGGGATGTCAGAAAAGTTTTTAGACTGAGTTTGTATTTTGCACAAACAGATAACAACAGTCAATAAAGAATATCGTGCTGTAGTTCACCATTCAGGGCCTATATTGTGTATTGTTGAATGGAGTGCATGCGGTGTAAGGGAGAAAATAGGTACTTCGACCATACTAATGGGGTTGTCTTAAAATGAATCGTATCTTATCAGAACAAATCACATCTTAACCAAAATACTTGAGACATAGTCCAGTGTTAAGTAAAGAAACTGACTGTATTACAATTGCAATGATATGAAAATGGATGTTTAGTACTGTGTTTTTCAGCATACAGATCAAATGTCGCTTCCATTTTCCATGTCTTCAGACGACATCAAAAAGGTGTGGAAAATGAAAAACAAACCATTTCTAGCATAAATAGCCCAAAACTTATCATGTGTTATTAAACTTATTTTTGTACTTGTCGCCATTTTGTATGATATTCGGTTACATGAGTCTTCTGAGAAATAAATGTTCTGTTCTGTTCTGATCTGTGCTGTTCTGCGTAATATAGACACCACTTCACCGTCAATCCGGACGCTTTAACTAGAACATTGAATGAATTGAACCAAAAAATACCTCAGGCAAGAATTTGACAGCAGCCTCATGGCACAAGACTGCAAAAGTTATTACACTAAAGACCAGGCGTTTACTTTCCTTGCAAACATAAATATATTTATATTGTAGGTCCTTTACATTCATACATTGTCAACATTGAAACCAATTCCATTGTATCTATGCTAAAAACATGTATTCGAAAGTAAATCAGATTACAGCATAGCATATGTTTAGTAGTCCCCTTCGCATGTACTTTTAAAGACGTTCTTTCTGCTTATAAATGTGTATAATTTTGTCTTGAGAACACTGAGCTAACGTCACGTGTTCGGTTTGTTTTCTTTCAGGCTGTGGGCTCCGGAAGCAGCCTTATGGTGTTCATGCTTGTGTTCCACGTTCTCATGATGGCGGCAGTCTCATTTGGTCTCCTCTTCCTGATTCTGTGGCCTAACACTACCGGAAGTCACTGACGGCTCCACCGGCAATGACAATAATAGCGGTACACCTTGGTGGATTCGTTGTCAAAATCGATATCGCCACTGAACTGTCGTCAAAATTCGACATCATATTCGTGATATTTAATATTCATTCACAAATCATGTAACACGCGGCTTTGTTCTTTTAAGTACCACCATAAATGTTAAGAAATTCAGTGATATATTGCCTGTTGTAGAGTGTATATGTGTAGTTAGGATTAGTATCAGTATTGTTATGGTTAATTCGTGATAGAAATTGTTAAATACTTTATTGGAACTATTCTTGTTAAAATAAATAAGTTTTAAAACATAACCCTGCATTATAATAATAATCCACCCGAACCCCCTAAAATGTCTTGTTCACTTTATCACTTATACTAGTATACCCAGCGTTGGATACCCCCAATATAACATCACACACTACTCGTGTAGCCTTAATGGAACAAAAGTGTCGGGGTTGCCGGCGATGTAATATACCGTCAGTTTAGTAAATTATTTAAACATTTATGAAGTAAATATCAGCATAGTAAAATATATTAAGCTTTTCTTTTTTAAACTTAAATTGTAGATACTATCAAGTCTAAACTTTTACTAACCATTATTTTAACCTATATCACGGGTGTACATAATTTACATTAGCGATAAGATAAGTACTGCAATTTACAAGGTGTGTCAAAATCCAGTTGATAAATGTCCCGTATTGTGCCATTTATTCGCATACCAAGGACAACTTAATCAGGACAAGCACTGCATTCTATAGTTTCCCAGACAGCGTGGTCACTGTCTACACGAGTACGCGAGACCTTTACATTAATGTATGGTTCCTGAGTACAAGTTTGGTATCCTCGTAACATATTATTCACGATAGCGATTGGACGTTTGGCGTCCAACACCTGCAAGAAGTGTAACAACACTTCACCCTTGTCCTGGCAATATTCTGATATTTGTTTTATAAAGACGACCTGACTTAAAGAAAGTAAAGGAGTCTGCGTGAATAAATCTGCCAAAACCAGGAATTGTATTCTCATTTTGTAAAGATAAAACGAAACAAATTTATTAGACCGCCAACAAAACAGAGAAGGGGAATACATGTAAACAACATACACGCAACATAGGCCGCCGCAGTAGTAATAATATCAACAATATACAAATATGTACGTATACATGTGAGTTAAATGATAATAAATGTAAATATATATATATATGGATTTAAAGTCCATCTCCTGTCATCCATTGGGAGGTCCGCGCCACCTCGGACCCGTAATTCTGGGCAGCCTCGCCGAATATCATGCTGAGATCGGTTCGTGTCCGGTAGTGGGACGCTGGGGGATCCTTACCGTACACTTCTGCCAGCTCGCGGGTCAGGTTTGGGCTGTTTCCGCAGCACAGGCCCACGTACTGGACGCCGGCCGCAAGTGCTTCCTCCGCGAACCGCCGTATATCTATTCTCGAGCAGCGCACGCAGTCAAGGTTGTCCGGGTACACCCTCTCACCTGGGATAAGTAATTTCATGGAACATATGTGTGAAACAAAAAGGAGAAAACAACTACGTTGATAGACGATGGACAAGAGCACCAGACGAGGGTTTCAATGCTCGTCCGTTTTTTACGTTTATTTAAAACGGCATTAAATAAAATCTGTTAAAGCCAGTTATTGACAGTTTACTCATGTGTGGAGTGTTTATGGCAACAAGCTTACATTTGTTCTAAGTTTCGTTTGATAAACTTGAGCGATTTTTTAGTTATGACCGATGTTAAAGATTGTTCACGTCGATAGCGCCGACAGTGACACGAAGGCTATCACAAAACCCCGACTCTTTCTTCTTCGATAAACAGATGACCTAAAACGCTTTTACTGTGACTCGACATTTCAGAACGAAAACTGACTGACCCGATTTTGAATCTTTGACGTTGAAGAATGTTTTCTGTTCCATGTTGGTTCTATATGGCACTGGAAGGGCGGCAATTGGCACCTGCATAATTATGTAAAACATATATGAATACATTTCACGTTTGGTTGATACAACGATACGATGGTGATGACTAGGAGTGTTCGCACCTTCATATCCCTATAATTATGACTCGTTATGTAAGAAAGCAGCACTTAGGGTGTGTAAAGGCTGTCTAGGCTCTAGTTCACCTTGCATATCTTTTTTATTTCCTTAATGAGCGGCATCATGACATCCGGTCCCCGAGAGCAGTTGAGACCCACCACTGCGGCTCCTGCCTCCTCCAGGCGCCGGCACGCTTCCGGTATGGGAATATCGTCCGTCGTACGCTCAGGGACGTGCGCGGTCATCGTGATCACTGCCGGAAGGCCTAAATATGGACGAGGATGAAAGTCTTAAAGCAAAATACATGTAAATAAATACGCTTCATTTTTACAAGGTAGTGTACCAATACCATTTTTTAAAGAAAATTAACTACGTAAACTTTTGAAGCACACGGTCGAAAAAAACATTCTCCATACCGTTTCCATGTTCACGGATAGCCTTGAGCGCAATGGCGGCTTCCCCGTAGGCGGAAAACGTCTCCCCGATGATGAAGTCCGCCCCACCCTCCACCGCCCACAACACCTGTTCCTAATGTCAAGAGGACGAAAGTTTTAACATCATTTGCCATTTTGTTATTTTATATGGCATTAGACTTGTTTCCCTATTTCACCATGGCGTTCTTGTTGCATAGATTAGATAAACATTCCAGCCAGAATACTGTTTGTGGAAACATAAGTGTTTCTTTATTATGAATAAAGATGTTTTTCTCAATAACTCACTTATAAATACGAAAAATTACATTATTTTTATGCAAACTTTCTTAAAGAAATGATTCATCAATGGAAATTAGAAACATCGTATATGAAACGAAACTATTGACTTAATCAAATGAACCGATTTACTAGTGGCCATCAGCTTTAAAGCATTGAAAACAGACATTCCCTATACGTTACCTTAAACATGTCGTATATTTTGTCATGGGTGGCAGTGTCCCCCGCCTCATACAGTGGTGTGTTGCTCAGGTTTCCGGCCATAAGTTTCCCGTGCTTGTCAGCCACCTCGCGCGCCAGGGACAGCGCCTTCCGGTTGAGGGCCTCAAGGTCCGCCTCCCGGCCACGCAGCCGGAACATCTCCCGATGCCCGTAATACTAGTGCACAAGGGGAGTCGTTAGTGTATGGTTATCTCTTGGGTTATATCATGAATGGCTGTAAATGAGCTGCATTTGAACTCAATCAAATATTTATATTACATAAAGTACTAGCTTTCCGTGGACTTGCTTTCTTTGTTTGCTTTCAAGGTGCAGGCTCGTTTCCAATCCCGGTCCTCATGAACCAAGAACCAAGAGGCAAGAACCATTAACGCTAGGAAAAAAACCACAGATACGTATTAAATACTCGTGATATTTTTTTTTACCGTAAATGCTTCTATGACATCACTTCCAGCATGTGCAAATTCCTCGTGCAGTTGTTTGACGACTTCTGGGTTTTTCAGCACTACTTCCGGTAGAAAGTTTCCGAACTGCATGAAGCCTCGTCGCTCAATCTCCCAGACATAGCCCTCCGCTATCACCACCGTCCCACCGTCTTTTAGTCGCTCCAATAAACCTGGGACCATATCCGTATTCAGTGAATATTATTCACTGGCATGTTGGGACCAATCTTTGATTCCAAATGTATTGTTAAAGATTGAATTAGAGTGTAAGGCCGAAAAAAAAAATGTCTGTTTCGGGTAACTTGACCCTACCTATAAAAATGCGCCGACGCTAACTTATTTTTTCCGTTTCTGAGCAAAAAAAATATTCGTTAGCGAATAGAGAGTTACGAAGGGCGGATAAATGCAGATTTTAATCAGAATTATTGTTTATATGATAAAACAAAGTCAGGCAATGACAGTAATGTAGGAAAGACTGCCATGTGCAAGAAAACACTCTGAACTTACGACAGATTTTGAAAAAAAAAATCCCTACCTACCCTACCTAGAAATTTTGGGAAGGTTACCCTAAACAAACATTTATTTTTTTGGCCTAAATGAAAAGTAGAACACATGCATGTTAAGGCAATTAAGTTGGACTCATCGATTTGAATATTAAAATAATGATTGATAATTTTGAAAACGGATAATACTTCATAAGCACAATTGTATAGTCGTTCTCCTGGTGGTAAAAATATTTATATAACAATATGAGGGTCACTACAACTCTATTGAAAGATGTAAATAATGCATACCGGGCATGCTGGAAGCAAATTTATGTTCGTCACTGGTGAATGTGTTAATCCAAGTTTCCCTAAGCATACATTTACACGCACAATGATTTAGTAGTTGATATGTTAAGGCAGCTCTTATCTGCACCTGTGAGTAGGAGTTGTCATTCGGGTCCCCGTCTGCACTAAGAACAACTATGAAAATATAGGTCACGAACAAGCCATGAATAAAGCTTCGAAATTTGAATTATGGTTTATATGGGTACGTCAGCAGAGCTCTGCAAGTATTTTCTTTTGAGTAATTCTAATGTAAAAATCCATATTCGGATACCCACGACTCGCTCGTTACGCTGCATTCGTCTGGTATTAACGGAATGCGTATCCGATGATGGTAAAAGCACTCTCAGGGCAGAGAAAAATACACAAATATTCCCCATACTTGGGAAAGTCAGTGTTTAAATAATTAAATTATGCACAGAAATAGACTTTCCATCCGTCCTTGGCAATGATCAATATATGATGAATACATGGCAAATAAACGTATAATTATTAAAAATAGACGGTAAAACTACCCCTTAGAAAACGTGTCAGGCGATTCAACTACCCCCCTCCCACCCAAAAAAAACAACCAAAAAAAACAACAACAACAAACACACACACACACACACACGCGCGCGCGCGCGCACGCACGCACGCACGCACGCACGCACACACACACGCACGCACACACACAAAATGTTCTTTCGACGTTTGTTTCAAAAGCGTATCAAAATAACTCGTGATGCATGTTTAACTGATCACTTTTGCAACGGTGTAATCTAGTTCAAAATAGATTGGTACCCTCTTTCTCTTTTCTCCACATATTTTTTATATGGGTACGTCAGCAGAGCTCTGCAAGTATTTTCTTTTGAGTAATTCTAATGTAAAAGTCCATATTCGGATACCCACGACTCGCTCATTACGTTGATTGTCTGGTATTAACGGAATGCGTATCCGATGATGGTAAAAGCACTCTCAGAGCAGAGAAAAATACACAAATATTCCCCATACTTGGGAAAGTCAGTGTTTAAATAATTAAATTATGCACAGAAATCCGTCCTTGGCAATGATCAATAGATGATGAATACATGGCTAATAAACGTATAATTAGTAAAAAAAAAAAAAAAAAAAAAAAAAAACACACACACACAACAAAAATGTTTTTTCGACGTTTGTTTCAAAAGCGTATCAAAAAAACTCGTGATGCATGTTTAACTAATCACTTTTGCAACGGTGTAATCTAGTTCAAAATGGATTGGTACCCTCTTTCTCTTTTCGATCTATCTCTGTTTAATGTCAACTCCTCTTCCGAGTGTTACTGACATGAACGGTGCGCTCCACATATTTTGGAAGGAAAAGTAACGTAGGGTACCAATCTAGTTCAAAAGGCCGTTTCAGTATCCGTACGTTTGGACTGAAAACATACTTCCGGGTTACAGTAGGGCAAGGGTTTGAAAAAAAAATAAAATAAATAAATTGCAAAATGTCTTTACCCCCATTACCACCACAATTAAAGGCTATACAGCATTATTTAAAAACAGCCACTGAACATGATAAACGGGATCCAGTCGTTTCATATTACTGTAAGTAAGAGTCAAGCGCAGTACTGCGCTAAATGTATTAAGCGTATAATGTGATTTTCGGATGTCGTTCACTTTCGGACAAATATTGAATTGAGCTTTGACTTTTTTTATGAAAATAACAACAACGTCATGCAAAGTACATGTTTGTGTTTATTTTCCTTAAAACGCTAGTATAAGCATGACAAAAAAGCACTTTAAATTATATCAAGGTCTTTGCCATTTTATGATATTATTGTATGTTACTTGTTGGCGTAGTACAATTAATAAGGACACAGAGAGGAGGCATCGGACTAACCATCCATGCTTCTGGTAAAGCTGATCTGTGACTGTGTGTTCTTTGAATTCCTGGTTCTGTGTGTCGTTAATGGGGGGGCGCCTCTCCTCCTCCAGTGCGTTTTTTTTCTCTCATCCAATCAGAGGCTTCCCCGCCAGCCAATCGGGGCCCTGCTTGCAGCACCCCCACATCCTAGACCATGTGACACACACGTGATCACAACACTATGTCTAGTATTCCTTTTGTCTAGTCAAAGTTGAAACATTATTACGTTTTTAGCACATCGCAACACAGTGCACTGTGCTGCCCTTTTAACTGCCGGAGTCTTGTCACTGTCATTTGACATTTTCATGAGTATTTGTGTAATGAGCAGATAACACGTGTTTCAATGACCATCTGCTAATTATTAGGACATCCACAAGTAGGCAAAGCTAAAAGATGTCAGCCAATCAGAATTTACATTGAGTACACCTTTATCAAATGATATAGGTTTGTTTAATTAGAAAATGGTTTTAATTATATGTCATGATGAGGTACACATAAGAACAAACAAAAAATCTAGCAATTGATTTATTTTGGCCTTAGGGCAAGTCTGATTGTTTTAAATGTAAAGTTGTCTATGTTTTTTCTTCATTTAAGATGCTTCTTAGGAGAAAAACAAAAAGTGACAGTGCTAAAGGAGGTTGAAAACAAGTTCATTTTGCTACCTGTAAAATGAATCATTAATTTCGTTATTTTCTTATAAATATTCCATCTAGGATATGCAATCACGGTGAATGTGAATATAAATTGAGGATTGTGGTATGGGACAGAATTTTTATCAGGAGTTCTGTTTTTTCCTTATATACAAAAAGAATATTGTGTTCTTTAGGGTATATTCAGATGCTTTGAAGATTTAAGACAGTTTTTTAAATAATTGAAATATTAATATCACTACGAACTAATAATATGATCAATCCAGGATGCCCTTTTAGGCTTTTACGTAAATTATAAAAATAAACACGCTTCTTATAATGTGCCCTTTGGAGGATACACTTGTGAAAGCTCACAAGCAATTCATTTTTGCATATGGTTTTAGTCCGCCATTCTCTTTCTGACATCTAGAGAGGACTGTTTGAGTAGTCAACTAATTATATTAAATAAGCTTTCATAGTTTATAACTAACTGAGTTATTACGCTGTTTATTAAACAGTTTAAGCAGGTAATTATTCCTGTCCTGTCCCTTGGTTGCCACTGTCTATTTGTGTATATTTTTTAATCGTAATCATTGTAAACATCATACATTTTTGTTCCCTTTGTTTAATAAAATGTATGTTTATTTTGCTTTTAAACTTTTTTCTACATCTACAACTTCACCTGCCTGCTTGAATGTGCCAGTGAATATCAAGGTCAGATGAGAAATCAATCAAACTCTCCCACCAGCACATTCAAATATTAATTCCATTTATTTTCCAAACCTAATGATTTCGATTGAATCATTCCAGTAAAAAAACCAGGTGTAAACATTCATATAAAAATTGGGAAATATGACAAATTTATTTATTTTGATTTTTTTGAGTTGAGAGGGGGTGTGGTCATAGGTATGTGGCATAACAACGCACCCTGCCCCAGTGGCTTTGACAGTGAATTTGATTGGCTGCGGAACTAGCTTAAGTGTTATTGGTGTTACCAGTTTTTATCCAAGAAATTGTAGAGTTAGTAAATTGTGTGCAGGGCGAGTAAATTTTCAGGGGCACTTGCAGCTTTTAATTCTGAAATTGTGTCTGACATAGCCTGAAATATACTATGAGACATTATGCTGTCACATAACTTGTATAAATCTTTATGATAAAATTGTTATGTTTCAGGTCGCCTATATGCATTACAGAATGGAATGGAAATAGATAAGAAGTCGCCAGAATGCAGGGTATTCCATGTAACATTGATGGATTATTTGGAAAAGGTTTACTTTTTATTACTTTGATTCCATTTAGAGAACCTCAGGACAGTTAATGTGTAGACACATGATTGCTGTAATCTTATTTCTAAACAGTCAATTACCCAGTACACAGTGTATCATTTAATTAATATTTATTTCCCATATGATTTGTTGTTATTGGCTTAGTATCTGGTAGACATTGTTTTATTATATTTTAAACCTAAACAAAAAAGTGGGGGTTTTGATGGCCAAAAATCTACCAATCTTTCTTCACTTATCACAGATCTAATTTCATACAGACAACAATTGTAACTGTAAATCCTATTGTCACCGACTCCTCTATTAAAATGTACTTGTTATTTTCCTATCTCTGTGTTTTTTTCGTTTAATTTTTTTTTGAGGCTGATGAGTGGCATTTAATTTTAAGAAACATACTACATGAAGCTACCGGTAAATCATATTTTTCTAAATGGTGAGGTACTTAATTACAGGTGAAGAAGGAGACAGACAGTGAGGCGGTGCACAATGAGGTGGTGGGACAGGCTCACATGGAGAACTATGCCCTCAAGGTGTTCCTGTATGCTGACAATGAGGATAGGGCTTCCAGGTTCAACAAGTAAGGCCAGGGACACACATTCAACAATTTATTCCTTCTAAAAGTAATGGATAAGTGATTATACCCCCCAAAACAAAGTTTGGGGGGGTATACTGGAATCGGGTTGTCCGTCCGTCTGTCCGTCCGTTTTTTTTTTGTCCGGGATTCATCTTTGTCGTTATTGAACAAATCTTTTTCAAACTTTCAGATATTAATGGCCATGATGTAAACTTGCGCCTCTGTGAAATTGGTACGGGTCACATGACCCTGACCAGAGTTATATCCCCTTGATGTGTTAAAGTAGGCAAAATAAGCCCTGTCCGGGATTCATCTTTGTTATTATTCAACAAATCTTTATCAAACTTTCAGAAATTAATGGCCATGTTGTAAACTTTCGCCTCTGTGAATTTGGTACAGGTCACATGACCCTGACTGGAGTTATCTCCCCTTGATGTGTTAAAGTAGGCAAAATAAGCCCTGTCCGGGATTCATCTTTGTTATTATTCAACAAATCTTTATCAAACTTTCAGAAATTAATGGCCATGTTGTAAACTTTCGCCTCTGTGAATTTGGTACAGGTCACATGACCCTGACTGGAGTTATCTCCCCTTGATGTGTTAAAGTAGGCAAAATAAGCCCTGTCCGGGATTCATCTTTGTTATTATTCAACAAATCTTTATCAAACTTTCAGAAATTAATGGCCATGTTGTAAACTTTCGCCTCTGTGAATTTGGTACAGGTCACATGACCCTGACTGGAGTTATCTCCCCTTGTAGGCAAAATTAGCTTTGTCCGGCCTAACTCCAGGGCAAACAACCTAGACATGGAGGGGTGGGGGGTATTCGTTAGCCTATGGCTTACAGTTCTAGTTTGAATTAGGTCTAACCTTGATTTAAAACCCCCTACTATGTTCAAAGGCTTCTGGTATTGAGAAAAGATCCTTTGATTTACAGAGTCTGTCTTGTATGAATTTCAGCATGTAACTTGTTGCATACAATTATACAAACATTTATGACATGAAGAGAGCTTGTACTGAATTCTACTTGTTTTTATTTTAAAGTAAAAGTATTTGTGTATTGATAAGATACTTAATTATAGTATGAACACCTTTTTTTATTTCAGGAATGTTGTTAAGTCGTTCTACACAGCCGGCATGCTATTTGATACTCTGTCAGTATTCGGTGAACTTAGCGAAGATGTGAGCAAATATAAATTATAATATTTGTCATTTTCAAATTAACTTCCTTAAAAGCTTGGAACACAATAAAAGTTTATACACACATAGTATCACTATGAATCATTTTCAAATACTTTGAAAAGTTATGTAGTGTGTGGTGATTTTGTAGTGTGTGATGATTTTGTAGTGTGTGGTGATTTTGTCTTCTGGTATTGCGTAGTTGTTTTTTTCCACCATATTAAACGTATCTGTACTAGTTTTACTTGCTAAATGTTATTTTTTGTTATTTTTTTAGCTCCTCTTAGCACTTAGTGTTCAAGGTGAGCTTTTGTGATTGGTGTCTGTCGTGCGTCATCAACAGTTGCTTTAAATGGGGATATTTCTTGTGTGCTGCCCTTTTAAAATTGCTCGAAGAAATAATTTCCATGCAGAATTCAGGTTGCTATGGCAACAGAAAGGAGAAATCTTCTTGATGAAGCTTATTTGGTGTTTAACATTGTTTAGTGATCCTCTATCAAGATTGTTCACATTTAGTCCCTAGGGTCTAAACTATCCACTTCATGGGGGTCACCTGTTTTACATTCTGATATATAGGCAAAGCTTTGAAAATCTTCTAGTCTGAAACCACTAGGCCCAGACCCTCTATATTTGGTATGTAGCTTTATATACTGGTCCTGATAGGCTAGTCCTGTACCAATTTTGTTCAAATTATGCCCTTAGGGCCAAAGCTGGCCTCTCCTCTTGTTACCTACTTTATTATTTTTGAGGTTACAGCAAAGCAATTTGGGCCATGTGCACATATCATATAAAAATAGCTTGGATATGTTTGCTGACCATCCATATCGATCTAGTCACTCGAGAATAATTGCCCTTTCATTATAGAAATTACATAAAATTGGTCTTGTCTACTCATTAATTTCAGAAGCCTTTGTCCAAACACCACCAAACTTGGTTAGAATGTGTATTGGCATAATATCTTGTACTAGTTTGATAACCAGCCATATCGCTGTTGTCACTCAAGAGTGATCACCCTCATACCTCCATCACTTTAGAGCCTTTGTCCAATCATTACTGAATTTGGTCAGAATGTGTATTAGCATAATATCTGGGACAAGTTTTATAACCAACCATATCACTCTAGTCACTTGAGAGTTATTGCCCTTTAATTATAGAAATTACCTCAAATTGGTCTTGTCTGATAAATTACTTAATAATCCTTTGCCAAATCATCACAAAATTTGGTCAGAATGTATATGGGCATAAAGTCTTGAAGAAGTTTGATAACCAGCCTTATCGCTTTAGCTATTCGAGAGTCATCGTCCTTTAGTCATAGTAATTACAATGGTTTTGTCTGATCAACTTCTTCAGAATCCTTTTTCCAATCATCACCAAATTTGGTCAGAATGTGAATGGGAATAAAATCTTGGATAGGTTTGTTAACTAGCCATATTGCTTGAGTCACTCCAGGGTTATGACAAAAACTGTCGTTACAGTGTCCGCTTTCTAAAGGTGGCTAAATGTTCTACAACTTCTCACCAAACCTGGTGTCCTAAAAATTGGACTGGCATATCTTGTGACAGTTGGCACTTTTTTTCAGGATTGAATATTTAGTTCAATATTTGTGAAAAAAGTATACTTTTGGGGATTGCGAATGGGGCCAAATATCAGCTAAATTATCTTTTTAACAGTTATAATTATCATTAATTTTATAAACATTAATGAATATCTAAAATTAATTATTCTATTTTGTTTCATCCTCTAGATAGAAAAAAACAGAAAGTATGCGAAGTGGAAGGCGGCCTACATTCACCGCTGTTTAAAGAATGGGGAGACGCCTGTTGCTGGGCCGCTGGGGGGAGAAGAAGGTACAGTAGCTCTGTTACAAGCTTTGATTAGCTCAACTGGTTTTTGTGTCGCCTGAAAAGACGACACATAGGGGTTACTTTTGTCGGCGGCGGCGGCGGCGTCGTTGACGGCGGCGTCCGCGTCCCATTTTCGCTTGTCCGGGGTATATCTCCTAAACTATTAGTGGTATCAACTTGAAACTTCATATGTAGATAGATCTAATTGAGGGCAAGTGCAGTGCACAAGAACTGTTACTCTTGCTTCCATATTTTTATTTTCCCTTTGTTATTTTTCATGCTTAAAGTTTTGTCCAGGGCATATCTTGTAGAATATAAGAGTTATCAACTTGAAACTTCATATGTAGATAGATCTCATGGAGGGCAAGTGCAGTGCATAATAACAGTAACTCTTGCTTTCTTAGTTTTAAAATTATTGCCCTTTGTTAATTTTCATGCTTAAAGTTTTGTCTGGGGCATATCTTGAAGAATATAATAGGTATCAACTTGAAACTTCATAACTAGATAGATCTCATTGAGGGCAAGTGCAGTGCACAATAACAGTAACTCTTGCTTTCTTAGTTTTAAAGTTATTGCCATTTGTTAATTTTCATGCTTAAAGTTTTGTCCGGGGCATATCTTGAAGAATATAAGAGGTATCAACTTGAAACTTCATAGCTAGATAGATCTCATTGAGGGCAAGTGCAGTGCACAATAACAGTAACTCTTGCTTTCTTAGTTTTAAAGTTATTGCCCTTTGTTAATTTTCATGCTTAAAGTTTTGTCCGGGGCATATCTTGAAGAATATAAGAGGTATCAACTTGAAACTTCATAGCTAGATAGATCTCATTGAGGGCAAGTGCAGTGCACAAGAACCGTTACTCTTGCTGCCATATAGAGTTATTGCCCTTTGTTAATTTTCTTGCTTAGGTTTTGTCCGTGGCATATCTCGTAAACTATAGGAGGTTTCAACCTGAAACTTATTCCGTAGGTATATCTGATTGAGGGTTCAAATGCCACCTACACTTGAAAGTTAAATGGCAACATCATTTTCTATAAATGAATAAAATGCCAATCTAACAGCTATAATGTCGACAGTAAATAATTCGTCAGGCGACACATCCGACTCGCGGAGTTCTAGTTGAAGTAATCAGTTATATATGTCATAGACATTATGTTATTGGCGTACAAAAACTTTATCCTTCACCATGATTCAAAAACTGTTCAAGATATTCAAAACAACTTTGAACCTATTGTTGCCAGAGAAAATACACACATGTACAGCAAGGCCCATAACTCTGTGTATAATATTTTTGAGTTATGCCCCCTTTTCGTATGATAACAAATGATGAGACTGAGTGTGTTCATTCAGCGGCACTCTTGTTGAAATTGCTCTTCATTAGGTTGTCTGTTGTGTTTTTTGTGGGGACAAACAGTTTAGGAATTGTTGTAGTGAAAGTAACAGCATCAATGGCAGCATTTAGCAAAACCTACATTTTGGTCATAGCTCCAAACTCTAAAACAATAGATGATATCATGAAACTTTTTACAAATGTAACAAATAATAATATGTGTAAATCAGATGATGACCACCCTTGGTTATTACCTTCTGATTGTACCCCTGGGCAAATAGTTATCATATTGTCCGTAAACTAGATAATCTGGTCCTTTTTCTGTGTCTCTCTTTTACAATTTGTTATCATTGATGGAATTTCTCTACAAAATTGTGGGGCATCTTGGGCAAGCTTCTTCAAAGGTCAAGGCCAAACTTGTAGGTTATGGTTATACAATTCTGATTTCATTGTAGTAATTCATTTCTCAGTCTTAACTTTTAAACTATTGATGAGAATCAATCAATTTCTACACATTTGTAGAGCACCATATGAAAGTGTGTCTAGCATTCATGCTCTTATCTAAAAGTCAAGGTCACACTTGGAGGTTAATGTTATACAGTTTGGATTTCATAGCAATAACTCGAATCTCAGCCATAACATTTAACTATTCATTAGAATTCATACAATTCATACATCTATATGGAGCACAATGTGAAGCCCAGTATTCGAAATTAGACTTTTGGATGAACAAGCCCGAATTCTTATACTATTGCTTGGCACCAAATTTGTTAACAAGCCCTGCTATATAAAATTAAGAATTTGAGCAAGCCCGGAAGACATTTTACCAGTGCAGGGCTTGCGGGCTTGTGTTAATTTCGACCACTGTGAAGATGTGTTAAGAATGAATTTGTTCTCTTATCTGAAAGGTCAAGGTCATATTTGAAGGTGAATGTTAAATACAATATTCAAAATGGATAGGAATTTTATAAAACTGGTTTTAGTTTGTGTCTCAGCTGTTTTTTTTTAAGAATGTATTGAATCAAAGAATGTATTGAATCAAAGTCGACATGCATTTGTTTTTCCAGGGTTTTGATGTGATAGTAAATTCCTCATTAGTTTAGTCATGAAAATTTATATGAGGTGGTTTGACCTCATTACAATTATATTTACCTATGACTTGACAAATTTGGAGTACCCCAAAATACTTAATATCTATGTTTTTGTTCTGATGATACATGATAGTTACAAAATACATTTTTTTTATCCTATTTTAAGATGAGGGTGCAGGTGCCACTGGTGGGGCTCCCATAGGGTTTGAGCAGCCTGGCCCCTCCCAGGGGTACAGCCAGGGGCCCCCTCAGGATACAAACCCGGCCACCAGTCAACTTAACCTACCAACAGTTACCAACAGATCACCACAGGTGAGTTTAGAAAGAGTTTAGGAATATTACCGATTAAGTAAACAAGACTGCTTAATAAAAGTGAACTATTTTATGATTTCTGTTAGTTTTAACTGGGACTGGGTCCCAGATTATGACATCAGTACATGTATATATGTGTTCAGATCTGTTGTCATGTTTAGTGCATTTCTATAAAAAATCATGCGGTTGAACAGTATTTATGATGGTTAATCTGATTTATTTTGACTCATTATTGTGTGTCGAATTAAATATTGTAAAACAGTACTGCATTACATGACTTTTGTTCATATTTTGTAGTTAATATATGTGAACAATATGTCACTTACATATACATATTGCGTTATTGATTTTGCCTCTTTATATCCCCTAGGACCCTTCAGGGGGTACTCATGCCCCTCCCTCCACTCCCCAGGAGCCCCAGCAGGCATCCCGACCCCCTCCCACACAGACATTCACCACAGACTGGACTCCACCAAAGAATGCCAGTATGTACACCATGGATAAATTGGGGGTTGAAAAGATGTCAGCTTACTTATAGAAAATGACAGCCAGACACAAAAAAACAGACTTTGATATTGATTACATAATCAGTACTTGATTGGAATGGCTTGTCCAATTATTTCCAATGATTTGGGATAATTTTCAACCACTACATGGCACATTAATTATATTTGCTTGAGTAATTAAAAACTTGGTTAAGCATAATTTTGTTGAATCTTAATCAAAATACATTTGTCCAAAACCTTAGTATCTTTTCATTGCTAAAGCAGTTGATGAATAATCAAATCAAGACAAAACGTTAGTTGAAATAGAACTTAACATTGGATTCTGAGAGGAAATTCATTCCGATAGAGTGCTGGTGACAAGACGCTCTGTTCACTGATATAGAAGGAACTTACCATACTTATTTACATATAAGCACCCATGCCATGTGTTACTAGCTTGCTAAGCAACAATTGCCTGTTGTCTTCAGATGGAGTACAGCTGGCGGCAGGTCAGTACCAGCGTGCCATGAAGCTCTGCAAGTATGCGAGCAGCGCCCTGCAGTACGAGGACTCGAAGACGGCCATCGACAATCTCACCAAGGCTTTAAAGCTCCTCACGACTGGCTCGGAAAGCTGATGAACTATTGTGAACGCTGTGATATAGATACAAATTGTTTTGTTTTATATTTATTGTTCTGTGTAATAGAGCTGCTTTATTGCGACTATATGGACAAATTCTTTGCATGATTGAGAATGCATATATGTTTTCTTAAATTAATTTACATGTTAGATATTTTAATTCAAAATAAAGAAAATATTTATTTGAATTTTAGAACCTGATCTTTAAAACTAACTCCCTGTTAAATAATTCTCAGATAAAAGTACATATTGTTAAATATCGTGTAATATTATATTTAATTTCTCTTGAACATATTTGAATAAGCTTGCTTGGACTTATAAAAATAGCTAAACTTACGTAAGTGTGATAACTAGGTTACATGTGGGGAAGCACAGTCATTTTTATTGTACTGTTTCGTGAAAAGAGTCTTATGAGTTGTACAAAATTATATCAACATTATTTCATGTGAATCAAAACTTCAATCTGAGTGACGTCTACAATCCTCCTAAACAGGGGCAAAGCTAGACAAGATAGGACATGCAGAGCTGGCCTAGAGCCCCTTCAAGATATTTATATTGGTTGGTCTGTCATTGGGAAAGTGGATGCGTATCCCGGCATATATTATGCTAAAAAGAGCACATTTTTCTGCCAATGAATGCAGGCCCGCTCCTGCAGTGCCAGCCTGTAGTAACGCTAGGTGGACATGTTGAATACCTGTTACGTTTTTCGTTCAGTCTTTCTGTAGTATGCCTCTCTTCATAATTTCATATCAATGACTTATTGCACAGTGTTTGTATGATTTTATTTGTGTCTTGCAAGTATACTATACAGTTGATTTTATTTGTAATAAAATAGGAATAATACATTTATTGTGTTTTTCTTCAAATATTTGAAAATCCAACGTTGCAAGTTATTTGACTTAAATACAATTATTCTTTATTATTGAACATGTTCTCATGATTTTATATTTAACGATTTCTTTCAAAACATCATTATACTTTGAAAAAGGTACTCAAAATGGTATGATATATTTGCTGTTCATAAATTTTTTCTGTGAAGAAACAGTTGGAACTAGCTGATTTATCATTGTTGTTTGTAATATTTACTAAATGTGGTCGTCAGAATCGCCGTACCCAATTTGTTTTTGAATGTTCTCAAAAATGATAGACAATTTACTGGATGAAAGTGAAAATCAAGTGGCGAACCATGATTATTCGATTCAAATTGATAAAGAAAAAAAACATCGAACTCATAAATGTTTTATTGTCGCAATTTCACCGTGGTCGTTTGCATTTTCGGTCGCGTGATTTTATGCTCCTTCACAGTGAATGGTGTTAGTTCGACAAGAAGTCGATTTGTTGTGAGTCTGGGGTCAAATTTTAATGTTGGTCATACCTTTAAAAACGGAAAATATATTAATCAGAAACAACTTCAATAATTTGCAAATCTATCATTTTGGTTAAAATATCTGTTTAGTTGTGTCCCTTGAGAAAAAAAGACGAGTTGAACGTTGGCATACGTTGGCAGTGTTCTTTCTAGATTTCACCTGTCAATAACTGGATAACTAGAACTAACGTAAGTATCGTTATATTCTCAAGTTGTGCACCTCTGCCATCAGTTAGGTGTGTGAAAGAGGTTCCTTTTAGAAACGGTGTCATGAGCTAGATAATGCACTTGAATAGCCTTTATATAATTCACAATCATGTCACCTTATCTCTATAAATTTATCTCTATAAATTGCTGCCTGGTCGTCTGACCCTTTGTCAGTCAACATGAAGACACTACTTCCGCTGTTAGCCGCATTGTCTCTGACGGCAGCGCTCCCCAAACCGAGAATCAAACACCTTCCGGTTGAGGGAGAGCTCGAAATATCCGTTGAAGGTCAGTTGCTTTTTAGGGAAACCAAATAATAAGTAATTTAAACATTGTATGAAGACAGCACATGCGTTATATAATGATTACGTTTTAATTGTCTTCTAAATGTGTTGTACACCAATGAACACTAACATATAATTAATTAGATGATTAGGTGTTTTCTTTATTCGACTATACATGGTGTCGTGTGTTTGTGTGTGTGTGTGTGTGGGGGGGGTAATTATCTGGTTAACCACAACATATGTGACAACAATATATATGCCACGTCTTACCGGCGACATACGTGAATACGCACATCTTTTACAAAACCCACAACTGCTGTCATTTTAATAACAGTTATCTCCCTAGATCAACTGAAAACAAGGCTGCTATCCGCTTGTTGTAGTCACTACGAATGTTGCCTCTATTTCAGATGTACCCGGAGTTCGATGGACCGCAGTGCAGTATCATCTTGCTGGGAAATCCTCCGTCGGCACATTGTATCCTTCAGGTAATACGGTTTCCACGGTTAATCAAGGGATTTGACAAGAGGTCTGGAAATAGAACCCTTTCCTAATTTTTTTTCATATTTCCTAAATAAGTCGACCCTCGCGTATCGTCTTTGTATGATAAGCAATATGTGTCGTAAGAGACCATAACAAAATATATGTTTATGATTTATCCATGATCATGTCAGTGGATGGCGTTTGGAGGCACCGGGCGGATGTGGCAGGCTCCAGGTCTGGAAAGCTCAAGTACACACTGATAGGACAGACAAACGGGGAACCAGTTGTCACTTCCGGTACAGTCGACACAGGTAGGGACATAAAACTTTTCAACTCTTGTAAATTCATTATTTATTTCGACATCATTTACTACCAATTATGCCCGTTGAGCCGATACTATATGAAAATGTGGTTTTGCGAATAAAATAAAAATAGGCAATTTCGATAAACGCGTATGTTGGATCCATGGTGCTGTGATCATGTATTAAGTGGTTATTGCCAGTTAAATACGCAACTTAATGGATTCTGTTCAATTAGTATCAGATTAACCTTTTTGTTGAACTTATCTATGCAAAGGGCTTTCTAGTTTCTTAGTCACATAAAATATAAAAAAAAAAACATGTAAAACATTTCGCGTTCACATATTTATGCTTGTTTAAAAGGGATACGTGTGTAACGGTCCGCTGTAGGCGGCGGATGTGCGTTCATAATAATGTAACGGTCCGCTGGAGGCGGCGGATGTGCGTTCATAGTGTAACATTCCGTTATAGACGGACGTACGCTCATAGTACGTATGTTTACTTGATTAGTAAAGTAACGGTCCGGTGAAGGCGGCGGATGTACGTTCATAGTATAACATTCCGCTATAGACGGAAGTACGTTCATATTACGTATGTTAACTTGGTTGGTAATATGCAAATTAGCAAAGCCCGGTAACATTCCGTTACAGATGGACGTACCTTCATAGTACGTATGTTTACTTGGTTAGTAATGTAACGTTCCGCTGTAGGCGGCGGATGTGCGTTCATAGTATAACATTCCGTTATAGATGGAAGTACGCTCACAGTACGTACTCGTATGTTAACTTGGTTGGTAATATGCAAATGAGCAAAGCCCGGGCTCTGTGTGGATTGAGAATTTACTGTATAAAGACCAGCGGACCCCTTCAGGGTCGAGCAAGCTTTTCTCCGAAGGGATCTGTTGGTGTTTGTTTGACGTCGCACGTTACACGTGTAAGTCAGTTTTTCTTTGTTCACCTTAAAGTCTTAAGGTGGTTGAGCATATCCTCTATATTCCATTGTGCAGACAGTGATGATCGCGGCGCGGTAGTTGTGTCCCCCCAGGAGCGGCCGAGACGTGGACGGACGCTAGTATTTCGGGACGACTTTAACAGCCTGGACACGGGCGCCTGGGAGTACGAGGTTTCCATGTACGGTGGATATGTAAGTCGTTTACTTTTCCAATAGCATATAAGGCAATACATAATGTGTGGTTGTAACTCTCCAGACCAAAAATGTCCCCGAATAATCGATTTGGCAAAACTATGTTTGTAGTATGGCCGCATGTTTATTACTGTCACGTTTTTAAATGAAGAAAATAAAGCCCGACATTCCGAACGACGGAAATGTATAGTAATCAGTGGTACCACGTCCAATGGTGTTGTCAACTGCGATCCACTCTGGATGTCGCACAACAGCGTGAAACTTATGGATTCTACTCACCGCAGTGTACACACACCAAGTCCACCCAATGGTATGACATATTCGGCAAGTCACCCAAGGGTATGACATCTGTGTCAAGTCACGGCAACATTTACAATCCACCTGTAGGGCAGTGTACACACACCATGTCTACCCAAGGGTATGACATCTGCGGCCAGTCACGACAACATTTACAATCCACCTATAGGGCAGTGTACACACGCCATGTCCGCCCAAGGGTATGACATCTGCGGCCAGTCACGACAACATTTACAATCCACCTATAGGGCAGTGTACACACGCCATGTCCGCCCAAGGGTATGACATCTGCGGCCAGTCACGACAACATTTACAATCCACCTGTAGGGCAGTGTACACACGCCATGTCTACCCAAGGGTATGACATCTGCGGCCAGTCACGACAACATTTACAATCCACCTGTAGGGCAGTGTACACACGCCATGTCCGCCCAAGGGTATGACATCTGCGGCAAGTCACGGCAACATTTACTGTCCACCTGTAAGCAGTGTACGTCGAAACAACTCTTTTCAATGCAGTTCGTTCTTTTGAAAGATAGCTTTACTTGTCCTTTGAATGCACAAGATGGGAAATAATCACAAAATAAGAAGGTGCACGTAGATCTTTCTCTTTGGCTCGAAGTCCCAAACACTTTTGTGTCAAATATTTCGACCAAATGATATTCTACAGGTTTTTATCCAATTATGTCCTGTGGGTACCTAAATCAGCCGTTAAAGGAAACTTCAAAGTATCTTATATGTATTTTCCAGAACTGGGAGATTCAGGTGTACACGAACGACCCTCTGAACGCATTTACACGGAACGGACACCTCTTCCTTAAACCTGTGAGTTTATAGAGCAGAACAACACCGACAAGGACAGTTATCTACGTAGGCAATCGAAAACAACCTCGTATGTATGTGGACGATTTACAGTAATGTGGATAATTTACAAAGTCAGAATTGTTTACAGTTAAATACGCTGCATGTAGATCGCGTAGAAATTTCAATTTAACAGTAAGCCTATCCGATGGGTTTTTCTTTGGCTAAAACACTAAAATTTATATGTGTGTGAAGTTGGCTCAGCCATCGGCAATCGACAATCAACATTCGATATTAAATAGCAAATCTTCAATGTCGGGCTGCGATGTCGAGCTGGACGGTATTCTAGCTCGACATTCGATATTATAAATCAATTCTTCAATGTCGGGCTGCGATGTCGAGCTGGACGGAATTCTAGCTCGACATTCGATATTATAAATCAATTCTTCAATGTCGGGCTGCAATGTCGAGCTGGACGGTATTCTAGCTCGACATTCGATATTATAAATCAATTCTTCAATGTCGAGCTGCGATGTCGAGCTGGACGGAATTCTAGCTCGACATTCATTGTTATATAGCAAATCTTCAATGTCGAGCTGCGATGTCGAGCTGGACGGGGTTCTAGCTCGACATTCGATGTTATATAGCAAATCTTCAATGTCGAGCTGCAATGTCGAGCTGGACGGTATTCTAGCTCGACATTCGATATTATACAGCACATCTTCAATGTCGAGCTGCAATGTCGAGCTGGACGGAATTCTAGCTCGACATCCGATGTATATAGCAAATCTTCAATGTCGAGCTGCAATGTCGAGCTGGACAACACCGTTGTTTTAAAAGGAGGAGCGGGTTCCGATTGACTTCCGAGGTTGTTTTCGATGTAAAATGGCCGAGGTTATGGATTGGCAATGAAGGATGATGTGGACCGGCTCATTCGGCCAAACAACAACATATACAGCGATGATGATGATGCTGATGATTATGATGTTGTTGATGATGATGAGGATGATGATGTATCACACGCGGCCAAGGCAGATGTCAATTTGATTCCCAGTGTTGCACTGTCATTAGAACACAATGTCCTTGTCTTATCTCAATTTATCTGATTAAATGTATATCCTTAATCTCATCTGAAACTCAGATACATTTAACTATATAGCTGTTTACTACTAAGCGTAAGTACAATGATTGGCTTAAGGAAAGGTCACACCAAGACGGCACCCTTCTGCTGATCCTACAAGTAGAGCGAATATAAGGATTTTAAACAGATTTAGGTCCTAAGTCTACTCGACCAATCTTGCGGTTTTAAAAATAATTCAACCCCCAAAATACAGGGTGTGGAATCACGTGACTTCAAAGGGGTTCTCACATTGGTCACCACGGGTCACAACCGATGTAAACAAACAAGTGACTCATGTGTTTTCTGTTTTAAATGTCTAGTAGTCTTAACCACACACACACAAACACACTAAGTATGACATGGTTAGTATAAAGTCATCTATCTTCAGACCCTGACCGCTGACAAGTTCAATGAGAGCTTTCTAACTACCGGAGTTATGGATGTAAGATGTAAGTGATCAAGAAAATCGAACGCTGCGAATTGGGTGTACTAGACTAAGTGATGTACGATGTCGTGTATGAATGTCTATTGGCGACATTGACCATTTAAGTTAGAAATATTATAATAAGTTTCTGTTTATATAGAGCACAATTTTAAATGGTATATTGAGTTCCTTTGCAGCTTCCTAAAAACAAAATATCTATGTCCTTAATAAAAACTATCACATATCTTAATTATACCACATAGCTGATGTACACTTTTGCATTGCCACTGTCTTCAGGATCGAGTTTAAATAAAAAAAAAACTATACAACTGACAGAGGCCTATAACCATTCGGCCCATGTGTTCTCACTCACTTCCTGTTTCTGGTCCAAAGCGATCTGGGGCAAATGCACCAACGAGGACCGGTACGGCTGTCACCGGGAGGGCAGGTACGGCCTCCTGCCGCCAGTCATGTCCGCCAAGCTCAAGAGCCGCAAAACCGTCCGCTTTGGTTACGTGTGTGCGAGGGCGCGTATCCCCCAGGGCGACTGGATATGGCCAGGTACACCATGTCGTTTGCTACCCAAACCCCACACAGGGGTAACTTCTCCTTGCTGTTTCATGTACATCATGGATATAACTCTCATGCCGTCAAATCTTTATTTGAAATTGTTTGTTTTTACTTATATCTATAATTAGTTTTTTTCATAAAAAAAATAGTCAATAGTTGCATGCATACATGTAAATACTTAATCAAAATTTGTGTACGGTATTTGAAATTTATGGAAGTCAATGCAGAAAAGTATTTTGTATATCTCGGAGAATGGTTCATAGCGAGTATTCGTAATATTTCGCACATTCTTTCTACGTACTGCTCATATTTTCAGCGATCTGGATGTTACCACAGAGCAGTCACTACGGCCAGTGGCCGCGGTCCGGGGAAATCGATCTCATGGAGAGTCGTGGTAATGAACAAGGGCGAACAGCCCCTTTCTTACGTTAAGACGTGGCCCCCGAATTTATCAAGAACCCACACACACCGCCCTAAGCCCATCCACTCACGGCGTCCCTGACCGTACTGAGGAGGAATTGAGTATGTATTTAGCGTTCAACTTTATTTAGACAACTTGGACACTTTGCAACACTCAGTTGAAGTTTTCGGAATTGCATGAACGACTGTTTGATTTGTTTAATTAAAAATAGCGCTCTCAATTTGCTTAATGAAAGTTGAACGATTCCAAACCCTTTTCGCTTGTTGCTGTTTAATTTGTTGGTATTTGTGTATCACATCGTGTCAGTCTTTTTGATACATTAAACATATGATATCCATATATATATAAAATAAACTTACCTTGCTGTTTGGAGCTTATTCTGAACCCAATAAAACAACAGTTCGAAAATACGCATGTGAACCTCGTGCATGTAACGATTGGATCATATATTACATGAGCAGTTTCCATTGTCTAGGAAACAGTGTCGCCCGTGCTCCCGACGGTAACGACCATGGTCGGAATGAGGTCGGCTCCACGATGCACTGGGGCCCTGACGCAGGACAAAACAAGTTCTACTTAACCCACGGGGAGAGGTAAAGTGTTGGACGGAACCGGGGGGGGGGGCATCTACCTGAATTGCATACACAAAGATTTAAATGAACAAATATTTTGCTGAAAGGAAAAAGGGACGTTCAAATTGTCTTTAGATGCAATGGTTTATCACAAGTGCGTTCAAGACCGCATGGACGCAAATAAAATGGAATACGTCCGTCATCAGCTTTCAGTGATTTCGACATCAACATGTCAGCAATATTCTACACTTGTATGAAATGTTTTGGTGACACGTTTAGTTGATGTAAGCACTGACATCCCGGACATTAGCCGTTGAAGGCAATAGGCTGGACATCAACCATAAACAAGGCAATAGCGTTTCCCGTGTATGCTCTTTGGGCAAAGTCGTTTGTTTGTGCCGTCCGAAGATTGACTTCTTTCCCTTGCCAATCTCCCTCTATATAACTGATATACAATGGATGGAAGCGCTCGTAGGCACCCGAGTGTACTAATAATATCGGATGCGCACTCGCCGTGTTCATACTTAAACAGGGAAGTGAGTGAAAACTATTTCTTTTGTATTTCTTAGGGACGACGGGTCTTTCTCTACGCAGATGCACGACTACTGTGTGGACTGGACCCAGGACCACATCTCGTGAGTGGAATCTTTTATACAAAAAAGAAGAAGTCATCTCAAAATACTAAACGTTCGTTCTATGATCGCGGTTTTGGAATTGGACCGTATGACGATGGTGCAGTGTCGTGTGGTTATATGTAAATGAAAGACAGTGGCGTGGCGCACGTTTTCCCACCTCCTATTGCACCTGTTAAAAGATCTAATAGTATGTTCATCACACAAGTTTGTTATTTAAAACAATACATTGCAGCCATTAAAAAGGTCAAAACAAAATAGTATTGCACCACTTTACAAGTTCACTGGTGTAAGATTTTTGTTAACTTATCGTTAAGTGTTAATGCCACTTTATATGTACATTGATTACGGACGTTGAAATCTGCTGTTGCAGTATCACGGTGGACGGTCATGAGGTGATGCGAACGGGCGGTAATTTCTGGCAGAAGGGAGGCTTCGGGGGTTCCAACCCCTGGGCCGGCGGCTCCCACATGGCCCCCTTCGATCAGCCAGTTAGTTATTATACATGTCATCGCTTTTCCACATTAGATTGCCCATTTAATGTTTTTACACTTTTGTTTTCGCATTTGTTTTAATTTGCTAATTTGGCTGTTTCCTGGTTTTGTTTCTCTTTATTATGACCATCAGACATACCTATTCTTAATGCCTCCTGTCCGAATTGTTACATTAAGGCATGTCATATTCTCTGTTTTCAGTTTTACTTGATCCTGAATGTGGCGGTCGGCGGCACGAGCGGATTTTTCCCGGACGACTGGACGTACAACTCCCGGAAACCATGGAGGGACGGCTCCACAAAGGAGTTAGAGGAATTCTGGGCTGCACGGCATGAGTGGCAGCCTTCGTGGCAGGGTGACATGGTTGCCATGGAAGTGGACTGGGTCGAAATGTACCAATATTGATCGCTTTCGGCCGCTATTGACCAGTGCTGACCGCTACTCCGTGGCCGAGCACTCTCGGATTCTTCATTGTCATTGTACTTTTCTGTCACAAACTCAATGCCATCACTAGTTTGTTATTTGTTTTATTATCGATGGAATGACTACGGATATTATACATTTTGCTGAAAACCTCTTCAAATAATAGTTCTTATAATTTCACATAATTTCATCAGGCATACACTTATATCGCAAAAATACATCAATTGTCTACTTAGTCTAGGTCATGAATCGATTTGCAAAATTTATGATAACCAACTCCTCGAAATAAAAGTGGTGCTAAAATTCAAGCTATTGACACGAATTTGAGACTTTTAAGTTCAGGCAGTATGTGGGACAAGGTAATCGACCACTTCGCCCGATGATAGCGCGCACGTCCCTCTTGTTACAGGGCTTTCCCATAATCCAAGGTACAAGTCAAGCTGGGGCCTACAGGTTTTGTCCATCTCCTTTATTTAGAAATTATGTTCAGAATTTCAATGTTGTTTTTTTTAAAATTAACCTCATGCGAGGTTAGATCATTGAAATTCCTCAAAGTCTTAAACACTCGTCCAGTTTCAGTCAGTAAAATATCGGAATGCTGTAAATCTGTGGTTGTTTTTTTTGAACATTTTGTTAATAGTGGCTATTTTGTCAATGACCTATGATACTACTTGATAAATAATTGTAATTTTATTAGCTTGCTAGCTCCTCATTCCATTCTCAAGTAGAGTATTATGACGTTTATTGTTATGACAATTATCGTTAAATCTAATTCGTTATATATAATAGAACGCGAGGAATATATGTATGATTGTACGTAACGCGAGTATCTACATAGTTCGCTTAGAGTATATATAGTTATACGTAACGCGAGGATGCACATAGTTCGCTTAGAGTATACACAGTTATACGTACCACGTACCACGAGAATCTACATAGTTCGCTTAGAGCATATACAGTTATACGTAACACGAGGTTGTATATAGTTCGCTTAGAGTATATACAAGTATAAGTACATAGTTCGCTTAGAGTATATACAAGTATAAGTACATAGTTCGCTTAGAGTATATACAGTTATACGTACCACGTACCACGAGAATCTACATAGTTCGCTTAGAGCATATACAGTTATACGTAACACGAGGATGTACATAGTTCGCTTAGAGAATATACAAGTATAAGTACATAGTTCGCTTAGAGTATATACAATTATACGTAACACATGGATGTACATAGTACGCTTAGAGTATATACAATTATACGTAACACGAGGATGTACATAGTACGCTTAGAGTATATACAATTATACGTAACACGAGGATGTACATAGTACGCTTAGAGTATATACAATTATACGTAAAACGAGGATGTACATATTTCGCTTAGAGTATATACAGTTATACGTAACATGAGGATCTACATAGTTCGCTTAGAGTATATACAGTTATACGTAACGCGAGGATCTACATAGTTCGCTTAGAGTATATACAGTTATACGTAACGCGAGGATCTACATAGTTCGCTTAGAGTATATACAGTTATACGTAACGCGAGGATGTACATAGTACGCTTAGAGTATATACAATTATACGTAAAACGAGGATGTACATAGTACGCATAGAGTATATACAATTATACGTAAAACGAGGATGTACATAGTTCGCGTAGAGTGTATACAATTATACGTAAAACGAGGATGTACATAGTTCGCGTAGAGTGTATACAATTATACGTAAAACGAGGATGTACATAGTTCGCTTAGAGTATATACAATTATACGTAAAACGAGGATGTACATAGTTCGCTTAGAGTATATACAATTATACGTAAAACGAGGATGTACATAGTTCGCTTAGAGTATATACAATTATACGTAAAACGAGGATGTACATAGTACGCGTAGAGTATATACAATTATACGTAAAACGAGGATGTACATAGTACGCGTAGAGTATATACAATTATACGTAAAACGAGGATGTACATAGTTCGCGTAGAGTATATACAATTATACGTAAAACGAGGATGTACATAGTTCGCGTAGAGTATATACAATTATACGTAAAACGAGGATGTACATAGTTCGCTTAGAGTATATACAATTATACGTAAAACGAGGATGTACATAGTACGCTTAGAGTATATACAATTATACGTAAAACGAGGATGTACATAGTTCGCTTAGAGTATATACAATTATACGTAAAACGAGGATGTACATAGTTCGCGTAGAGTATATACAATTATACGTAAAACGAGGATGTACATAGTTCGCTTAGAGTATATACAATTATACGTAAAACGAGGATGTACATAGTTCGCTTAGAGTATATACAATTATACGTAAAACGAGGATCTACATAGTTCGCTTAGAGTATATACAATTATACGTAAAACGAGGATGTACATAGTTCGCGTAGAGTATATACAATTATACGTAAAACGAGGATGTACATAGTTCGCTTAGAGTATATACAATTATACGTAAAACGAGGATGTACATAGTTCGCTTAGAGTATATACAATTATACGTAAAACGAGGATGTACATAGTTCGCTTAGAGTATATACAATTATACGTAAAACGAGGATGTACATAGTTCGCGTAGAGTATATACAATTATACGTAAAACGAGGATGTACATAGTTCGCGTAGAGTATATACAATTATACGTAAAACGAGGATGTACATAGTTCGCTTAGAGTATATTTTTACGTAAAACGAGGGTGTACATAGTACGCTTAGAGTATATACAATTATACGTAAAACGAGGATGTACATAGTACGCTTAGAGTATATACAATTATACGTAAAACGAGGATGTACATAGTTCGCTTAGAGTATATACAAATATACGTAAAACGAGGATGTACAGAGTACGCTTAGAGTATATACAAGTATACGTACATAATACGCTTAGAGTATATTTTTACGTAAAACGAGGATGTACATAGTACGCTTAGAGTATATTTAAAAAATATTACACACCACTGAGGTCCATAACGCCTCGGTCCATACACACCTTCATTCGGGGCACACTGGCCCGAAGTGTTATAAAGAAGAGTATATACAATTATAAGTGCATAGTACACGTAGAGTATATACAATTATAAGTGCATAGTACACGTAGAGTATATACAATTATAAGTGCATAGTACACGTAGAGTATATACAATTATAAGTGCATAGTACACGTAGAGTATATACAATTATAAGTGCATAGTACGCGTAGAGTATATACAATTATAAGTGCATAGTACGCGTAGAGTATATACAATTATAAGTGCATAGTACGCGTAGAGTATATACAATTATAAGTACATAGTACGCGTAGAGTATATATATATATACAATTATAAGTACAAAGTACGCGTAGAGTATATACAATTATAAGTACATAGTACGCGTAGAGTATATACAATTATAAGTACATAGTGCGCTTAGAGTACATACAATTATAAGTACATAGTGCGCTTAGAGTATATACACTCATAAGTACATAGTGTGCTTAGAGTATAATATACAATTATAAGTACATGTACGCGCAGAGTATATACAAATGTGCATATATAATGACTTTTATTTTCCATGTGACTATTTTTTCTGATCAAAAGAAGAGTAAAAGTTAAATAACATCACGATGGCAGTGTGACGGTGACACGATTATGCCAAAGTTCAAATTTCATGATGACACAACGACCCATTTACTGATTCAACCAAATTTGAAGTACTTGTAATTGATACGAATTATGGCGGTTAGGTTCTTAATTTCGTAAATACGCGTTCTCCTGAGTGTCTAAGTACTTTACCTTGTTTATTAATGTCATATACTGTCAGATTATATGATGGTATCTCTCCTTATACGTAAATGCTGTTTTGATATCAATGTCAAACCTGCTCCGACGTCATAGACATTTGTTTAAGAGACCTTCGCTCCCTGAATATTGCTGGTACGTATAGATTCCCAACCAAAAAGTGTAGGTTTACTTAATTTTAGGGAAAGTAAACTTGGCTGTCAATTTTCATGTACCAAGGGCACTTTATTTCCTACAGTACCAGTACCTTAAAGCAGAAGCCATTGAACATAACGTCAAACTGAAAATCAAACAGTTCTTGATTAACGGGGGCTTGACAATTGTTGAAATGAAATTGCTGAACAAATATTGTTATGAGTCGGTTTGTTTTATCTTAAGTCGAGCTTGAATCCGCTTTAACGCACCCACACATGAGTGTCCCAAGTATTTAAACCCAGCTTACCACTGGAATACCAGACCGTAAAACTAGTTTGGATTATAGTTTGAAAGAATGAGAAAACTATTCTAAGGTACAGTTTTTTGGAAAATCATATTAAAGGGTTAAAGGGAATATCATAATTATTTGTAAGAGTTATCGTATGCTACAACGTGGTGTCATTTCCTAATAATATGGGTTTTCTACTCTTATTTCTGTGTTTCTGTTGAAGAGACGGGGGTGGAAGTGGTTGGCGGGGTAGAAACAGGAAATCCATCGGTCATAGACCAGGCCACGCTCCAAGACATTTGTTATAAATTCTAGAACTGACCTCCTTCCTCGCGTTACAACCATGTTCACCAAACTTTTTGTGTTTGTCCCGAAACAGGGATATGAAAAAGTACTTATTCATATAGTGCATTTTGAAGAAAACATCTTACTTTCAGGACAAGTTAGAAGGCATGTATTGCGGTTTGTGTGTGCATGGCGTGTCCCGAAACAAGACTGTGCAAATTGTTCTATGTTTTAACTTATGGAAGAAAACATTTACTTTCATGACGATTCCTTCTTCTTTTTAAAGTGCTAAGAGCAGCTAGGTTAGAATGACGGGCTCATGATCGCGTGCATGATTTTTATCAAAATGCGTCACAGACGTGGTGTTTATGTCTTACATGAAAATAAAAGTTCTTTCAAGTCCATCGACCCTGTAACATTGTAGCAATGTCCTTATTCAAACAGTTAATTAGTGAAGTATTTCTAGACCCCATTCAGCGGGTAAAAAAACTCCTCCATGCTGAGTACAGGGCCGCCTTCGTTAAAAGAAACCTTTCATAGATTCCAATTAATAACAAATATTTGAATGAAGTGTTTGGTAGGCCTATTTGTTTGAATAATTAAACAAAACGTGCTCTTTGTACGCATATTCAGCTATGTTGAAATTAAGTTTCCGAAATTTAATACTTTACTTTCTCTTAAGGCCAAGGTTGTTATGTGTTGATACGGGTGGACACATTTCAAGACACGGGCATTCTATAAAAGAGAAAACAGGCAGACTCTTGTCCTTTAGTATCGCTTACAATAAACACGCCAACAGTTCTGGAAAATTAAAATCGTCTTACGCGGTGAGTTAAAATATAATATTTCCTTTTATCTAAATGAATATATTTCTCTCTATTTAAATGCAAGAAAGAATGAAAGCTCATTTGATAAAGTTGTTGGATGGAATTGAATGGAGGTGCACGATTAGGCAGTGGAACTGTCGGCTATTACGCAACATCTGTCACAATTCCGACTGTTCGAAGCAACCAATTGCATTATAACATTATTTCTTTTAAAAATCGCAAACAACAGCAGATTATTGCCAAAAAACGTCGATAAATCGTATATGTTACTTAAAAAATGATTCCTAGCAAACGGTTCCGTATTGATGTGTGTTGTCATTCGACTGGAAACTGTTGGGAATCAGGGAAACTGTATATTAGTTGGTTTTGACAAATGAGCGCACCCATTGGCTTATCAGGCGTATATAAGCACTACAGGCTCAGTATGTCAAGTGTCAATCTCATTTTGTCATTAGTAATATGTAGATGTCGTCAAATAGCAATTAGGGAAGATAAGAAAATCCCACAACTTCGATTTTCTTATACTTTAAAAGCTATCTAATCCTTTGTTTTGGTTCAAATTTTTACGTTTTCTTTGATTGTTGCACCCAGATCAGCTATGAGCGGCCATTATTCTTCACAACTGCCATTTGCTTCCATAACATGTAAAACCATGAAAACAAAACATTACGACACGTGGTGATACATTTGATCTAGGCTTGACATAGTCATGATTGCAAAGACTGGTGTTTACTACGAAAGATGTGGACGGTTGTGTGAACTCACTTGTAAAGATCTATAGACATAAAAGAAAATGGTTTGATTCGCGTTTTTGCGAATTAAGTGAAAGGTACTCAAATGTGACATATTTATAACTTGGGCATTATACTTGTGTTTACCAAGACACTTGGATAAATCTTGGTACCAAATTCAATTTGGTAAAAAAACGTCGAGTACAGGCTTTTAAATCTTGGTACTTATCAAAACAGCGATTTATTGGCTTCGATTTCAAGATACGGTTGTTATATATTTGTTAAAAAGTATGCATTCGTAAGAGCGTCTTAACAGAAACAAACAAATGACAAGAGGACACAGGTCCTAAATTGAATCCCAAGTATGCTCCTACTAACGGCAAATCCTCGAACCGCTCCTCTCTCTCTCTCTCTCTCTCTCTCTCTCTCTTGTATATATATATATAGTGAGAGTTCATACTTTAGAAGACAATTGTTACTTGTGGCATAGTCAAATCCATTCATGTTTGTTTAGTTATCAGAACACAGACAAGTTTTCCATCGATATCTCGAAATATTGTAAGAACAATATCTCAATATTTGATTAATGGAATTGTTCCGAATGGCTGTCAATGCTCAGGAATTTAATATAAATTTAATATAGTGGAATCTGTTTGTCAACAACTCTTGTTGTACATTTAACAGCCTTTTATCACCACAATATTTTCTCGTTGCAGGACATAGCGCCGGCCAAAGACATTTTTATGAGAAAATCGAATTTTCTTATTGTTTCCTATAAACCGTATTTAACGGGTCGTTCACTTTTAGCAAATTTTATTAATTTAAGGTGTGTTGACATAAGTTTGTGAAACATAAACTTGATTGTGACAAAAACTTTATCAAACGTTTGTTCAAAGGCGTTGACTAATACATTTTTTAAGGTTATTGACTTATTATAATTGTTTAACAATATTAACTTAAGCAGCTACGACGTTTGTGAATTATATGAATAAAAAAACACAGTGCTAAACAAGCGCCTTTTGCAAAAGTAGTATTTAAGCAACGCGTAAACAGGGAGTTTGATTTGCCGACATTATAAATTTAAGTCAAACTCGTAGGCCGAAATCGGAAGTAGCGAAACGGAGTTTCTTTCCGCTGGAAGAGGTGATCACATTCCCTGATGTCGGTGAAGCCCGCACGGCCGGGAGCGGACACAGACGTGGACCGCTACATCCGGGAGAGTGTCAAAAGCTTTAAGGACTGTAATGTGAAGAACAACGCGCGACGGAATTCCCTCCAGAGGCGGACGCTGGGGATCGAGTGTGAGCGCCGCCTTGCGAGTGCCAGCCTGTCACGCGAGGAGAGGCAGCTGCGACAACATCTCCGCCAGATGAACATTGAGAAAGCAAAGAATCACATCATCCATAACCTCAGGGGTGAGTCTCGATCCTCCTATCTCTCATACTGATTCACGTGATATCAAACTTTAAAACATGATATTTATACCAAAAGCCATGGGCATTTTCGAGGTAAACTTGAAAAAGAAGTACCTATTGGACGCTTTTCTGAAACGAATATGTGTCTGTTTCTATTCTTTAAATATATATTCATATATATATATATAATATATATATAATATATAAATATATATAAAAGGTTAAGATTATTTAAATCATAGTGATATATGCATGTTTAATCTCTGTCAACATTTCTGTTTACAATTCAATCTATCAACGCAGCCGCATGTTTACTCAACGGTTGGAAGTATTTATTCTCCCAAGTGAGAAGATAAAAACATCATTTTGAGTTGATTATAGTAATAAATACAAGAACCCGGTTCCAAATTCAATAACAGGATAATAAAATAAATTGACCCTTCAGCAAATATTTGTGCAAACTCCATTACTCATTGATTAACAGAGTTCCTCACCACCGTCTGTAGCACCAGTAGAGTAATACAAATGTATTTCATTATCATTATAGTTCACATCAGTTTTTACGTTTCGTATATATATGCTAAGGTTTGCGTTCGTAAAATGTGCTTTTCGTGCCAACTTTGTATGTATTTATAGGTATAGAATTGCATTTTAATTACACGCATATTTTATTTGAAACAGATTGCAACATAACGTGATGACACTCTATTGAGGTTATTCTAAATCAGTGTCATTCGTAAAACGAAGTTTATCATCTTGATTTGAAGTACTTATTAATATGTGACCATTTACACTGACAAAAGACGACTATGTTGTGACTTGACCGACTCACCAAAATACCCCGTCTCATTTTGTTCCTACACTGTAGCCCCATTTTCTTGAAACTTGTTGTTTAAGTAGCTTATCTCAATAAGCCAAAATACATACTAAAATTTGATTTTGATTAAATGAAAATGGTTTGTTGTAAATATCTTAAAGACTATGACTATTTAAAATCTTAAAATTCTTAAAAATGTAAATATAACACAAATTATAGAAAAAATAAGCTTAATAGCTTAATCATGTTATAAAAGACAAAAGACGTTTCGAGAAATTTGGGTCTGGAGTAGGTGACCCACTTTTAAGTTCGAGCCTACAAACGGTTAGTTCTCTTACTTGGCATTTTTAAAGGTTTCTACTCGCATAATGCACTTCATCGCAGTCAATATCAGCATGTACATAACAAGCTAAAAAGAATTGTATCAACTAAAATAAAGTGATGTTTCAGATACCAAGTCAGGGCACCGGAAGGTCAGCAAGGAGGAGCGGGCGGTACCGCATGAGCTGCCCATCCCCGTGGAGCCATATCCTGTCACCTTCCGCCCCGACACTCCCTCACCCACTGAGCTTGACAGGCGCATACATGGTGCGGGTACGGAGTTTTATAATCATGTGCATATAATGTATTCTTTCTTCCGTACGTGTTGTGCAGTTTTGAAATTTAATAGATAAGCAGATGGAATGTTTTGTAAAACGATAATAATAATATGCCCAGCAATATTATGATGGAACGAGCCCAAAAGTAGTTTAAATAATAACAAGTCATCAATTAATTTAATCGCCTTAAATAAAATCGTACGAAACAGTTTTTGATGGTCGGAGTGTTCTGTTTGTATATATGTCCGCCTCTCATCCGGGCCTCACCAGCGAATCGGTCATTGGCTTCCCAAGTGCACCTTTCTACCCAGAAACGGGCACGAGGGAGATTCATGTCAGATTAAAACTGTCTTTACACTCAGTTCTCACTACATGTATGTTTGGCAACTTATTGTAAGCGCGTGTTATTTCAGGGCGGGCGTATGCGGCGCGAAGTCACCGGCGACGGTCCCGGGAGTTCGAGGACCTGAATCTAAACACCGGAAATAACGGTTCCCTGTTCCAGATACCGGAAGTATCCCACGAGGACGAGGGTCCGCGCAGGCGCGTGAACTCCATGTCTACCGCGCAGCGTGTCCTGAGCCGGAAACACTACAGCTCTTCCGGTAGTTCTAGCACCGCCGGAACACCTAGGGGATCACCTAAAACCAGGAAGAAGAGTCTCGGACAAAAGAAGAGAGCTACCTCAAACAACTCTTCCAAAGAGAGCGTGGATGAAGGCAGCGACCAAATTACCTCCCTTTCGGAGTTGCACTGGATTGGTGATCCGGAAGCGATCCACTCCGTGCGGCGGCCACGGCTGACGGTGGATGAACAGGAACTAGAGGCAGAGATCCACAAATTGACCCTCACTTGACCAACCGGTCTCCGGGGCGGACCGCGGACTGATAAGCATGGTGTTCAGTAAAAGGCTTACAAGTGCATCTTACAACTTTGTACCGAACTGGATAAGTTGTGTCGGTTGGTACATAGCTGGGAAAATAATATTTAGTTAAGTGCTTCTTGAACATAGGAAACGAAAGGTGGTCGAGCATTAGAGCTATATTTTGGCATTTATTTTTATTATTGTACACCGACATTTTAATATTACTTCGTGAACATTTTCAGATATGTTTTATCATTTGCGTATGTGTCTTTTATCATGTGTAGTTTGCTTTTACAAATAAAGCGATTTAATTCTTTGTTTAGTTTCTTCCATCGCCTTTAGTTAAGTGAACTCATACACAGTACATGGAAGTTTCTTATGTACGTGAAGTTAGCGGCCTAGCGGCCTAGCGGCCTAGCGGCGTGAAGTTAGCGGCCCAGCGGCCTAGCGGCGTGTATGAGGGCTATTCGTTGCCAAAAGTCCAGACGTGTATGTGTGTATTTTAGGTTTGTAACATTGATGATTTACCAATTTACATTTTACAACCGCCAACTCATCGGTTGTATGTTTACATTTTACTCTGCACATTTTAATTTTTCATTGTACCAATTGGAGTTTTATTCTCCTTGCATCTATTCAACAGACGTCAATCTGTGAACGTCACATGCCGAGTTTTACATTGCGGTGTGTAGGAGACAGATTTCAGTTCTTAGTTCTACAGTTGAACATGTTTACGAGAACGAATTTAATTTTATTTATAGATAGCTCCGCATTAACCATGTCTTAACTCCGCCTTAACCATGTCTTAACTCCTCATTACGTCTTTCGGAAATTTCCGCTATCACTCGGCTCTATTTAAACCAATTATGGATACTTTGGACCATGGACATTGCGAACCTTATTATGGACATTACGAATCATCTATATTATGACATTATGGACTATGATTTGGAAACAGGATGGATTATTAATTATTTCATGTCGAATAAAATAATATATGATATAACAACATGTTTTTGTCTATATAATAGTAATTAATACGCACATATGACATGAAATGAGATGTATGCAAAATGATACTTGACTCAAACACAACAAAATGTAAGTCATTAGCATTAAATTAAACTTCAAGAATGAAAAGTCCCATTGTCTTATTTTTCTTTTAAAGCTGCACTCTCACAGATTGACAGTTTTGACAACTATTTTTATTTTTTGTTTTGGAATTAGCCAACTTTTTGCGTAAATGTCTGAATACCAGTGGTATAAGACTGCTGACAAAAGATCAGATGCAGTTTTTCAGTTTAACGTTGCAAATTGATGTTTTATGGCTAAAAGTGATACTACAGTAACGTTTTAAGAAAAATGAAAAAGTCGGCAGTTTTCCAAACAATTTAAATCTGTTTTAGTGTGAGTAATCTTATTAATTGTATAGAAAGCATTGCTGCCAAAATCAGCCGAGTCTGGGACAAAAAAAAGGTTGTCAAAACTGTCAATCTGTGAGAGTGCAGCTTTTAATTACCATAAACACTATTTTAAATTCTACCATTAGAGGACACTTTCTTGCCTTTTTGCAATGTTTAAGATTGCAAGTAATATTAGATAATTTAAAATTTACGAAGAAAAAAATCTAAACTTTCATCAATTATTCACTAAGATGCCCCAGAGGTTTCTTACCTGGTAGCTGGAACTGTATGGATAAAATACACTTAGATTACAACTTCATATTACTCGTACATTATACTGTAACGAATATTATTTTATAAGTAATTAATAAAGTATTTTAATGATGAAGTCAATTTATTGCTAATAATCAATTATTACTTGCTGCTACCTTTTATACCCCACCCACACTCAACAGTCAGGGCTTTTTTTCACATTTGGGTGAAGCGGACCTAGCCCTTTTGGAGGGGAAAAATCGCGCGTTTGTTTTTCTAATCTAAGACTCACGATATCTATTTTTTTCATGTTCTTTAAATCCCCCCCCCCCCCCCCACTTGATTGTTATGGTTCACAGTGGCAGATCCCGTAATTAATAACTGGGGGACACAAGTTGGTTGGAGGGCTGTTCTTCCATCCACATGGATATTTTATTTCAATGATGTATTGAAATTACACGTTTACACCATACATGCTTATTAAGATTGTAAATGTATAACATCAGACAAAACTAGGTGGATATCATTATGATGTCCATCAAAAGTTTCGTGGGTTTGCTGGAGCAGGTTTTGAACAGGGACTTGCGTTAGAGGGGCGTTACTTAGGGGCACAACTTTTTGGACATGATCCCTCGAGTGGGCATGACATTAATATGTTTAAAATGTGGGAAGTGGGGTTTAGGGGTACTCCCCCTAGAATATTTTAAATATTTTTAGTCTGAATTGGTGCATTATGGCGTAATTAAGTGTTTTTTTCTGAGAAATATTGACAAAAAAAATAACCTTTAAGTTTACTTGCGGGCCAACTGGGGGGGGGGGGGCACAGGACATACAGCCCCCCCCCCCCCACTGAACGACCCGCCCATGGTCCACTTGTAAATAAAATAAATGGACAATTTTTGCTTGCTTGGGTATATAAGTAAAAAAACAACTGACAGTGGCAGTATAAATCTGGGTCCGTGAGCCCAGCTCAGATACACCCAACTACAATTGACTAAAATATGGTGATTTATAACCCATTTAGAAACATTGATCGTCAAAATAAAATAAAAGGTGAAGTTAATTTTAGTTTTTATTGTGAAATAAAGAGAGAGTACTCGGACTTACAACCGGGAATTTACAGGCGGTAGGCGAAGATGTTATCTCCCTTGCTTAATTCGACGGAAATAAACGAAAGAAAATCTGATTCGTTAGCTCCGCCCATTCACCTTCGTTTCTTCCGGTGACATTTACCATATAAGGTATAGGCGAAATCGTCTATCCTTCTAATTCTGAACTTGTCAATTGACTTTTGTAAACCTGGACTTGTTGGACTGCAAATGTTCATTTTACGAATGCGAGTGTCGACTGTAGGATTGCAGTTTTACATAATTATGCATGATTCGGCTTTCTAAATTACATCATCATATTGTATTGTTAAAGGCAAGTTATACGATCTATGTTTTAGTGAGTTTATACAGGGTCGATCTGACAAATATATATTTTGACTACTATAACGACAAATGACAAATCAATACGGAAAAACTGACGAATAGAAACAACAAATAGCACGTCTACATTGACAAATGTAAGAGATATTTAGTACGATTAAGAAGCACATTGTGGGAATTACACGTCTGGACTTTTGGCAACGAAAAGCCTCCATAGGCGTGAAGTTAGCGGCCTAGCGGCGTGAAGTTAGCGGCCTAGCGGCCCAATATGTTGTCTTATTTTAAAGCATGGATACATGCCTTTTCTTCTTAAACAATGATCTATTAACTGTTTTTTATGCACAAAATATATATTTGAAGCGATTCCAACATTTTTTTCAAAAATGTCTCAACCTTTATCTATTTTAAAGCATGCAAACATGCCTGCTCTTCTAAAACAATGATATATTTGCTGTTTATATGCACAAACTATCATTTTGAAGCGATTTTCAACATTTTTTCAAAAAAGTCGATCCAGCGATTCAGCGGCCTAGCGGCCTAAAACAATGATATATTTGCTATTTATATGCACAAATGATCAATCTGAAGCGATTTTAAACAATTTTTCAAAAGAGTCGATTAAGCGATTCAGCGGCCTAGTGGCCTAGCGGCGTGAAGTTAGCGGCCTAGCGGCCCAATATGTTGTCTTATTTTAAAGCATGGATACATGGCTTTTCTTCTTAAACAATGATCTATTAACTGTTTTTATGCACAAAATATCAATTTGGAGCGATTTTCAATATTTTTTTTCAAAAATGTCGATCAAACCTATATCTATTTTAAACCATGCAAACATGCTTTAAAATAGGATACCATATTAGGCCGCTTGGCCGCTAACTTCACGCCGCTAGGCCGCTAGGCCGCTGAATCGCAGGATCGACTTTTTTGAAAAAATGTTGAAAATCGCTTCAAAATTATATTTTATGCATAAAAACAGCAAATAAATCATTGTTTAAGAAGAGCAGGCATGTTTGCATGCTTTAAAATAGATAAATGTTTGATCGACTTTTTTGAAAAAAAATGTTGAAAATCGCTTCAAATTGATATTTTGTGCATAAAAACAGTTAATAGATCATTGTTTAAGAAGAAAATGCATGTATCCATGCTTTAAAATAAGACAACATATTGGGCCGCTAGCCCGCTAGGCCGCTAACTTCACGCCGCTAGGCCGCTAACTTCACGCCGCTAGGCCACTAATTTCACACCGCTAGGCCACTAACTTCACGCCGCTAGGCCGCTAGGCCGCTAACTTCACGTTATGTTTCTTTAGGACACAAATTCTCTTCGCAGCTCTACTTACAATGTCGAGCGCTGGATCCAGGTAGGCTTCGTGAGCTCTCGACTTACTATCACGAGCGCTCTGGTATCAACTTACATTCTTGAGCACTGAGCCCAGGTAGGCTATCATTAGCTCACGACTTCGTATCACGAGTGCTCGGGCCTCTACTTACTTTCTTGAGCACTGAGCCCAGGTAGGTTATCTTGAGCTCTCGGCTTACTATCGCGAGTGCTCGGGTCTGAACTTACTTTCTTGAGCACTGAACCCAGGTAGGCTATCTTGAGCTCTCGGCTTACTATCGCGAGTGCTCGGGTCTGAACTTACTTTCTTGAGCACTGAGCCCAGGTAGGCTATCTTGAGCTCTCGGCTTGCTATCGCGAGTGCTCGGGTCTGAACTTACTTTCTTGAGCACTGAACCCAGGTAGGCTATCTTGAGCTCTCGGCTTACTATCGCGAGTGCTCGGATCTGAACTTACTTTCTTGAACACTGAGCCCAGGTAGGCTATCTTGAGCTCTCGGCTTACTATCGCGAGTGCTCGGGTCTGAACTTACTTTCTTGAGCACTGAACCCAAGTAGGCTATCTTGAGCTCTCTGCTTACTATCGCGAGTGCTCGGGTCTGAATTTACTTTCTTGAGCACTGAGCCCAGGTAGGCTTTCTTAAGCTCTCGGTTTACTATCGCGAGTGCTCGGGTTTAAACTTACTTTCTTGAGCACTGAACCCAGGTAGGCTATCTTGAGCTCTCGGCTTACTATCGCGAGTGCTCGGGTCTGAACTTACTTTCTTGAGTACTGAACCCAGGTAGGCTATCTTGAGCTCTCCACTGACTATCACGAGCGCTGGAGTCTGAACTTACTTTCTAAAGCACTGGTCACAGGTAAGCTATCTCGACTTACTATCACGAGCACTCGGGTCTCAACTCATTTTCTTGAGCGCTCGGCTTACTATCTTAATAGCGACGAGAACAGAAATATCTTTAGAAGCTCACCTTCAAGTATAAACAATGATAATTAAAGAACATTACGATCACCCTTTCGCCATAAACTTTTGGAGCACTCGAAATGCTAAGTAGTGTACCACTCGAACTTGTAAGTGGTGGAGTAAATGATATACTAAGTGGTGGAGCACCCGAGATATTAAGTGTTTGATCACTCCAGATACTAAGTGGTGGAGCTCTCGAGATACTAAATGGTGAAGCACTGGGGGTACTAAGTGGTTGACCACTCGAGAAACTAAGTAGTGGAGCACTCGAGACACTAAGTGGTACACTCGAGAAACTAAGTAGTGGAGCACTCGAGATACTTAGTCGTTGTTCACTCGAGAAACTGAGCACCCGAGATACTAAGTGGTTGATCACTCAAGAAACTAAGCGGGGGAGCACTCGAGAAACTAAGTGGTGGAGCACTCGAGAAACTAAATGGTGGAACACTCGAGATACTAAGTGGTGGAGCACTCGAGATACTTAGTGGTGGAGCACTCGAGAAAACTAAGTAGTGGAGCACTCGAGATAGTAAGTGGTGGAGCACTCGAGATAGTAAGTGGTGGAGCACTCGAAATAGTATGTGGTGGAGTACTCGAGATAATAAGTGGTGGAGCACTCGAGATACTAAGTGGTGGAGCACTCGAGATACTAAGTGGTGGAGCACTCGAGATACTAAGTGGTGGAGCACTCGAGATACTTAGTGGTGGAGCACTCGAGATAGTAAGTGGTGGAGCACTCTAGATCCTAAGTGGTGGAGCACTCTAGATACTAAGTGGTGAAGCACTCGAGATACTAGGTAGTGGAGCACTCTAGATAGTAAGTGGTGGAGCACTCGAGATACTAAGTGTTTGAATACTCGAGATACTTAGTGGTTGAGCACTCGATATACAAAATGGTGGATCTTTCGATATACTTAGTGGTGGAACACTCTAGATACTAAGTGGTGGAGCACTCGAGATAGTAAGTGGTGGAGCACTCTAGATACTAAGTGGTGGAGCACTCTAGATACTAAGTGGTGGAGCACTCGAGATACTAGGTAGTGGAGCACTCGAGATAACAAGTGGTGGAGCACTCGAGATACTAAGTGGTGGAGCACTCGAGATACTAGGTAGTGGAGCACTCGAGATAACAAGTGGTGGAGCACTCGAGATACGGATACGATTAGTGTTCGATGTGAATATTCTGAACATCATTGTTGGTGTTGTATTTATATCGGGAAGCTAGCGTACAAACCTTATCTAACATCATCATCATTCTGAGTGTTGTAAGTTTACGATGTAGGTAGGCTTATACATGTTGCCAATAGCTTTCATAGGTAATTTAATGATATCACTACATATGAGGAGCGTTTCATACATAATGGCAACAACAGTGCGTTACCATTTAATGTAAAGCTTGTGTCTAACAGCAGAGCGTTACAATTACCCGTATAGCTTGTGTCTAACAGCAGTGCGTTATAATTACCCGTATAGCTTGTGTCTTACAGCAGTGCGTTACCCGTATAGCTTGTGTCTAACAGCAGTGCGTGACAATTACCTGTATAGCTTGTGTCTTACAGCAGTGCGTTACAATTACCAGTATAGCTTGTGCCTTACAGCAGTGCATTACCCGTATAGCTTGTGTCTAACAGTAGTGCGTTACCCGTATAGCTTGTGACTAACAGCAGTGCGTTACCCGTATAGCTTGTGACTAACAGCAGTGAGTTACCCGTATAGCTTGTGACTAACAGCAGAGCGTTACAATTACCTGTATAGCTTGTGTCTAACAGTAGTGCGTTACCCGTATAGCTTGTGTCTAACAGTAGTGCGTTACCCGTATAGCTTGTGACTAACAGCAGTGCGTTACCCGTATAGCTTGTGACTAACAGCAGTGCGTTACCCGTATAGCTTGTGTCTAACAGCATTGCGTTATCCGTATAGCTTGTGTCTATCAGCATCACGTTACCCGTATGGCGTGTGTCTAATAGCAGAGCGTTACCCGTATATCGTGTGTCTAACAGCAGTGCGTTACCCGTATACAGCGTGTGTCTAAAAGCAGTGTGTTATCCGTATAGCTTGAGACTAACAGCAGAGCGTTACCCGTATGGTGTGTGTCTAACAGCAGTGCGTTTCCCGTACAGAGTGTGTCTAATAGCATCGCGTTACCCTTATAGCGTGTGTATAACAGCATCACGTTACCCGTATGGCGTGTGTCTAACAGCATCGCGTTAACCTTATAGCGTGTGTCTAACGGCAGTGCGTTACCCGTATGGCTTGTGACAAACAGCATCGCGTTACCCGTATGGCGCTACCCGTATGGCGTTACCTGTATAGCGTGTGTCTAACAGCATCGCGTTACCCGTATGGCGTTACCCGTATGGCGTTACCTGTGTAGCATGTGTCTAACAGCAGTGCATTACCCGTATAGCGTGTGTTTAACAGCATCGCGTTACCCGTATAGCTTAATTGTGTCTAACAGCAGTGCGGTACCCGTATACAGCGTGTGTCTAACAGCATCGCGTTATCCGTATAGCTTGTGTCTATCAGCATCACGTTTCCCGTATGGCGCGTGTCTAACAGCAGAGCGTTACCCGTATATCGTTTGTCTAACAGCAGTGCGTTACCCGTATACAGCGTGTGTCTAACAGCAGTGTGTTATCCGTATAGCTTGTGACTAACAGCAGAGCGTTACCCGTATGACGTGTGTCTAACAGCAGTGCGTTACCCGTACAGCGTGTGTCTAACAGCAGTGCGGTACCCGTGTGGCCTGTGTCTATCAGCGTCGCGTTACCCGTATGGCTTGTGTCTAACAGCAGTGCGTTACCCGTATGGCTTGTGGCTAACAGCAGTGCATTTCCCGTATAGCTTGTGTCTAACGGCAACGCGCTACCCATATAGCGTGTGTCTAACAGCAGTGCGTTACCCGTATGGCTTGCGTCTCACAGGATCGCGCTACCTGAATGGCGTGTGTCAAACAGCAGTGCGTTACCCGTATAGCTTGTGTCTAACAGCATCGCGTTACCCGTATGGCTTGGGTCTAACAGCAGTGCGTTACCCGTATGGCTTGTGTCTAACAGCAGTGCGTTACCCGTATGACTTGGGTCTAACAGCAGTGCGTTACCCGTATGGCTTGTGTCTCACAGCATCGCGCTACCCGTATAGCGTGTGTCAAACAACATCGCGTTACCCGTATAGCGTGTGTCTAACAGCAGTGCGTTACCCGTATGGCTTGGGTCTAACAGCAGTGCGTTACCCGTATTGCTTAGGTCTAACAGCAGTGCGTTACCCGTATGACTTGGATCTAACAGCAGTGCGTTACCCGTATGGCTTGTGTCTCACAGCATCGCGCTACCCGTATAGCGTGTGTCAAACAGCATCGCGTTACCCGTATAGCGTGTGTCTAACAGCAGTGCGCTTCCCGTATGGTTTGTGTCTAACAGCATCGCGTTACCCGTTTGGCATGTGTCTAGCAGCAATGCGTCACCATTATAGCTTGTGTCTAACAACAGTGGATTACCCGTATAGCGTGTGTCTAGTGCATCGCGTACCCGAATGGCGTGTTTCTAACAGCATCGCGTTACCCGTATGGCTTGTGTCTAACAGCATCGCGTTACCCGTATGGCGTGTGTCTAACAGCATCGCGTTACCCGTATAGCTTGTGTCTAACAGCAGTGCGCTACCCGTATAGCTTGTGTCTTACAACATCGCGTTACCCGTATAGCGTGTGTCTAACACAAGTGCGCTACCCGTATAGCTTGTGTCTAACAGCATCGCGTTACCCGTATGGCTTGTGTCTAAAAGCAGTGCGTTTCCCGTATGGTTTGTGTCTAACAGCAGTGAGTTACCCTTATGGTTTGTGTCTAACAGCATCGCGTTACCCGTTTGGCATGTGTCTAGCAGCAGTGCGTCACCGTTATAGCTTGTGTCTAACAGCAGTGGGTTACCCGTATAGCGTGTGTCTAGTGCATCGCGTACCCGAATGGCGTGTTTCTAACAGCATCGCGTTACCCGTATGGCTGGTGTCTAACAGCATCGCGTTACCCGTATGGCGTGTGTCCAACAGCATCGCGTTACCCGTATAGCTTGTGTCTAACAGCATCGCGTTACCCGTATAGCTTGTGTCTTACAGCATCGCGTTACCCGTATGGCTTGTGTCTAACAGCAGTGCGTTACCCGTATGACTTGGGTCTAACAGCAGTGCGTTACCCGTATGGCTTGTGTCTCACAGCATCGCGCTACCCGTATAGCGTGTGTCAAACAACATCGCGTTACCCGTATAGCGTGTGTCTAACAGCAGTGCGTTACCCGTATGGCTTGGGTCTAACAGCAGTGCGTTACCCGTATTGCTTGGGTCTAACAGCAGTGCGTTACCCGTATGACTTGGATCTAACAGCAGTGCGTTACCCGTATGGCTTGTGTCTCACAGCATCGCGTTACCCGTATAGCGTGTGTCAAACAGCATCGCGTTACCCGTATAGCGTGTGTCTAACAGCAGTGCGCTTCCCGTATGGCTTGTGTCTAACAGCAGTGCGTTACCCGTATGGTTTGTGTCTAACAGCATCGCGTTACCCGTTTGGCATGTGTCTAGCAGCAATGCGTCACCATTATAGCTTGTGTCTAACAACAGTGGATTACCCGTATAGCGTGTGTCTAGTGCATCGCGTACCCGAATGGCGTGTTTCTAACAGCATCGCGTTACCCGTATGGCTTGTGTCTAACAACATCGCGTTACCCGTATGGCGTGTGTCTAACAGCATCGCGTTACCCGTATAGCTTGTGTCTAACAGCAGTGCGCTACCCGTATAGCTTGTGTCTTACAACATCGCGTTACCCGTATAGCGTGTGTCTAACACAAGTGCGCTACCCGTATAGCTTGTGTCTAACAGCATCGCGTTACCCGTATGGCTTGTGTCTAAAAGCAGTGCGTTTCCCGTATGGTTTGTGTCTAACAGCAGTGAGTTACCCGTATGGTTTGTGTCTAACAGCATCGCGTTACCCGTTTGGCATGTGTCTAGCAGCAGTGCGTCACCATTATAGCTTGTGTCTAACAGCAGTGGATTACCCGTATAGCGTGTGTCTAGTGCATCGCGTACCCGAATGGCGTGTTTCTAACAGCATCGCGTTACCCGTATGGCTGGTGTCTAACAGCATCGCGTTACCCGTATGGCGTGTGTCCAACAGCATCGCGTTACCCGTATAGCTTGTGTCTAACAGCAGTGCGCTACCCGTATAGCTTGTGTCTTACAGCATCGCGTTACCCGTATAATTAATCCCCAACCTAAATAGCTAACTTATTACCCCTTTATAAAAGGCCGTATAATTGCATTATTTTAACTTTAAAATATTTAATTATTTACTGCGCAATTTACTTTCACTTTTGGTTTTTAGTTTCTGCAGTAGCCAGTATGATTGTTGTTTAAGGGTCATTGCTTTTAAACTTTAATTTGATTGACTGTTCGTTTTAAGGGTATAAATAAAGAAAAAGTTCGCGGTTTTTCATTAGAACATATTTTCTTCGAGTTGCAAGTTTGTAAAAAAAAATGCGCTCCCTCCCTGCCCTATAATATATTATTAAAAATTTGCATTTTGTGTGATCTTTAATATTTTGTATGTTTTGATGTGGTATATGTTTGTTTAAATTGGTAAATGTATCAATGATTGATATGTCTTGACAAATTATGTATTTAAATTATTATTGATGAAATTTGTTTAAGATATATACAGTACAGTGATAGTATGTTTTGGTTTAAGGATTTTCATATAAATGACTTCAATGTATATTTATATAATATTTATGATTCTATTACTAATAGTATTGCAGAACTGTTTAAGGGTTTGTTATAATTTATGATTGGGTGCATTTATGTGAGTTTGCATTAAAAGGCGGTTTGCTTTTGTTGAAATTTGATGTGCTTACTTATATTAATTTCTTGTTGATTTGCCATTGATTGATAAATTTATACTTAAATTAAATTCTTGTTGATTTGTCATTGATTGATTTATTTATCATCAATTTGATTGCAACTCGATAAAGTTCGAATTATCAGAACAGAACAGAACAGAAAATTTATTTTTGACTTAAGCATATACAGCTCATCGTCACATTACACAAATATAAACATAAATATAGAATACACACACACATAAACAATCAAAATATATAAAATTTCATGTATAACACATTTAAAATGAGTTTTGCATCATTGACAGATTTTTCAGAAATTACTCAAAAATGGAAAGAACAAAAGAAAATAAGGAAAACATCAACCAAGTTACACACAAATCAGCGTGTATGGTGGTTGATATAGAAGTGAGAATGTTAAATATATTCTTTAACACATAAACCTTGAAAATTGGGGAAAGAAATCGAATAAGACATGAAAATAGAAGCAGTATTGCCGTTTATAAAGGAACCTAATACCAATAGATTGGAGATACATCATGTGTGATAAAACAACAACAGGAAACAAAACAAACAAACATGTAAAAAGGAAATACAAAGACCTATACAGCTCGTCTAGTTTTTGGTGACAATTTATGAATAAAACCATTAAGCATTGTTCTTTCTTATTTCAAAGGCTTTTAGACAAAAAATTGCTAATTTAACAAGAAGTGATTTATTATCAGTTTGCAGTAGAGAGATAAACTTAGCCATACTAGGATGTTCTGAATAGTATCTGGGTATAAAGTTTCTACGAACATCAGCATACATTGGACATTTTAAGACAAAATGGTACTCGTCTTCCAGATCGTTTAAATTACAAAATGTACACTTTCTTTCATTTCTTACAATGTTATTATGTCTCCCAACTTCAATATTTAATCTATGTGACGAAAGCCTTAATTTTGCAAGTACTTGTCTGTACTTCATGTTTTCTAATTTGTGAATATAGCTTGAGACTTCGAATGTGTCTTTTAGTTCTTTATATAGAGATTATCAAATACATAATTAACTATGACTTTGTGTTTGTGTTGTTTATTTAGTGTTGATAGGAAAGTTGATATTTTAAGATCAGACTTATTGTCTACTGGGTGAGTACCTAAATTGGAACACTTTCGGCACTATTTGTGAAATAGTTTTAGTTAGACTTGCACCACAACTACAAAATATTCCATCAGCATACAAGGATTCAAGACCAATTGGTTGATCAAAATGGCATTTTTCAAGATACTATCAATTTTGCATGAAAAGTACTTTATTAACCACACAATCAAGGACTGCCATTTTCATCCACAGAGTACCTAAATATGGAACAGTTTTAATTTGTTATTTATTTTTATGTATTCTTTTAAAATTATTGCTCCATGCATGTTTTGTTTAAGTAAATTTATACTTTATGTTATTTCCAGCTTGTCCTTTTTTGTCATTTTTGTCAGTAAAATTTGATGGTTTCAGTAAAATACAGGCTGTACCAATATGCTGTGATTGTGGCAAACATGAAGTCTTTCCTCCGCAAGCCATGTTTTGATATTTGAACATGAAAAGCTTTAAATGATCGCAGTATTTGAAATACTTACCGGAGAATCTTGTACCTTGGAACTTGTATCTGAAGCAAGCATCTATATTGATTAAAATCGTAAATAAACTTTTCTCGATCGTAAATAAACTTTTCTCGATCGGAAAAACACTTTTATAATGGGTGTTCCATATTTAGGTACTGTTCCGATTTAGGCACTCGCCCAGTACTGGTTACAATTAGAAGATTCATAAGCAGATTATTAATTCAACTTACTGTAACTTGATATTTATTTTTAAAAAATATTCCTTGTGTTGTTGATATTGCTTAGGGTTGAGTTTATGAAATATAATATGGTACATGGTTAGGGGTAGGACCTGGTATAAACAGATGATTTATTCCTAGGTCTTAAGTGTTATACATCCTCTATTAGTTAAATTTAACCTATTAGGTGAAGTAAAGGGAAGTAACTCATTTTGACAGAACACTTCTAAAAGTGAGGTAGAATGTTAAGGAAATTTGTGATATTACGACCAAACCGAGAGATTAAAAGGTTTCTAAGAAGATGCTTACAGACAGCTTCGACAGAAGAACACGGTATTTTAGAATGTTTCATTTAGTTTAGTGTCAAGGGCATTTGTTTAAGAAATACTGTCTTGTAATTCGGACTATATTATTCGGACATATTTATATAATGCTCTCAAATATAATATCAACTACGGTAACACACTGATCTGATTTTTTTAAATGATTTGCCCCAATTATTATACAGACTATTTCATGAACAATTCTATCGTATGCATCTATGAAGGGAATTGTTAAAATGTGGACTTGTCTTTTGAAAAACATAAATTGATAAAACATGAAAAAAACTGTGATAACCATTTATGTAACAGATGAAGTAGGTTTTGGAAAGAAATTTTCAAATAATATCATTAAATCAATAAAAGAAACATTGCTGTAACCCCTGTAATCCCATTTCCAGATGTGACATTGTGCGAAAATGCCATCGGCCGAAAATTTCATTGCACAATTAAAGCCCTTAGCTACAAACATAACTCTTGATCTTCTAAATTGCCCATTGTGAGTGAGTGAGTGATATCAACATTACAATAATTTATAAATATATTGAATTTTGTATTAGAATAACATTGTACCTTTGATCAGTTTCAGTCCCACCAAATGCAAACTCTCCACTGAGTGTGTATATGTCAAGAGTCCATGATGGTTTGTTGGATGAAGATGAATACCAGAAAACCATTGTTGCCTCCTTAGATAGACTCAATGAACAAGTGAAGGACTACCAGCCACCTGTGAAACCAAATGTTTTTTTTCAAAAAGTTTGTTCATTTTTTATTCACATCTGATGCTAATACATGTATAATTATATGGGTATAGCAGAAGTTGGACCAACAGGAACTCATACCAGTACAAAGTGGCACCAGATTTGGTGAAGTGTTCTCAACAATATATCTTATTGTTTTGAAGGATGGTGTAAACAACATTATTACGGGCTTTGTGCAAGACAGTTGTAAATCAATATAGAAAAAGAAGGTGTTACAATAGTCTTGCACTAATTCCTAATATTATATGTATTCATGATTGTAAGAGATACATACAGTATTTATGATTAAACTGAAAAGTTATTCAACAATTTGAACAACAAAAAATGAAACTGAGGTAAAATAAAATCCAACTTTCTCAGCACTTTTGTATGCTTTATGTATTAAACTTTATAAATCATAGGCATCATATGCTAATAGCTATTCTTGTCTTATAGAATGTTTTACTTTGGACATACTTTATGCAACTGTGTAGTTTTATGCCTTTAATTGTGTTTTCAGTTGTTTGGTGAGAAGAAAATTGAATCACCTAAAGGCCTGTATCTGTATGGAAGTGTAGGTATGTGATGGTCAAAGCATTCAATAGCTACTATACATGTACTTGAACGAGCAGGAATGGGTCTTTACTAGTTATTTTAAATTAAAAGTCTAAGCATCACATCGATGGAATTTTTACCTTTCTTTGCTGTAACCGATACCCATATACTTCCCCAAGGGCAAGTCCCTTTTCCCCCAGAAAATAGCCTCTGTAATTCCCGTTAAAAAAACACATCGTAAATAACAACATTTTTCTGTTCTTTAAATTTTTATATAATGAGAAATTCATGATTGATTAAAAGATGTTTCTGAGTGATATATTTTAAATTACTGCTTTATTTTCTCCATTTGTTCCCAAAATGTTTGAAATAGTATTCCAAAACTGAAAAAAAACATGAGGGTGTCTTCCCAAAACTGGTTAAAAGGCCCTGACATCAAGTATGTTTTGCACCAGAAGAGTGATAAATTACTTTGATAATATCTTTGCCATTCTTAATGACCTTTGTCAACCTGTGTGTGCTGCCGTTCTTTTTGAAATAACAGCAATAAATGTTGAAAATATAAATAAATGTAATAAAATACTATTAGACTCATTTCTGCTTGCCATGGTCTAATTGTAATATATGCAACAACTATCTTTTTCATGTAAATGAAAATATGTCTGTAAGTAATGATTTGTAAAACTTAATAAAACATTGTATACCTACCAGTATGCATGTTACACATTTACATAAGATGTAAACATTTAAAAATGTAAAGCTACATTATATCTTTGTACAAGCTGTTAAATATGGCAAACCATTTCATTCAGGTTGTGGAAAGACTATGTTGATGGATTTATTTCACGACCAGTGTCCAATCCAAGGCAAACAGCGTGTACACTTCCACAAGTTTATGCTGGATGTTCATCAGAGTAAGTTTTGTTTCTACATAAATTGATTACTTGCCGATGCTTTTCTGTTTTATTTAATAAGAATTTTAATTGAGAATAATGTGGAAAGATTTGCTTTTGTGCAATAAGAATCTCTTGCATCACTGAAAGCAGACATTTAAAAAAAATTGCTTTCAATCTAGAATAAGTAACAGTTGGTATTGAAAATTAGTGTGGTACATGTAGGTTAGATTAGACCATGCTCATTATTGTTATCCAGGGATCCATGCTTGGAAGCAGTCTCTGCCACGGGAGAGAGATGTAAAGAAACTGCAAACGTACGACCCCATACCACCAGTAGCAGATAGCATCAGTAACCAGACATGGCTACTCTGCTTCGATGAGTTTCAGGTAAACTTTCACAGAATATTGTTTTGTTTGTTTTACATGAGTGCATTGCGTGGACAACTATAGGATTATATCATAAATGTCTTAACAAATATTAAAAAAAGGTTTGACTTAAATGTACAACCATTTTTAGGGGCTTTGCTTAACAATTGGTAAGAAAAAACTAATCTTCAGTATCTTAAATTAATTATTCTATGTTTGTTAAGCTTTGACTACTTTAGTGGAATATGAGAAGAAAGGTTTTGTTCAATGGAGACATCAGTTATTATAGCTTCTCAGAAAAATGAGCCAATTCAGAACTCAAACATGACCTGCCCTTTTGGGAGGACCTGATATAATTTTTACCTATGATGTGCCTAATCGTAATTTGACTTGTACAAGCTTAATTAATTTGGGAAAGTGGGTTATTTCAATGACTGAAACTTGATTATGACCTATAATATCTTTTCAGGTGACGGACATTGCTGATGCCATGATTCTAAAGAGACTGTTTACGGAGCTGTTTAAGAATGGAGTTATAGTTGTTGCTACCTCAAATAGAGACCCCGATGGTACTGCTTTTTAGCTCTGCTGGCCAAAGGCCAGAAGAGCTTATGCGATGGTAATGTGAACGTAGTATGTGCGTTCGTGCGTCTGTAAACAATTCTTGTAAACATGATACGGTCTTCAGTTTTGATTGTATCTCGATAAAACTTGTACAGTATCTAGATATCCATTAGAGCTCGGTTCCTTTGGAAAACCAGCAAGATCCGCCCATGCATGCCTAGATTATGGGTCTACTTTATACATGCTCTGTATTGAAAATGACCACAAGAGCCATGCCAGTAGAGCATAGACCCTCTTGGGCCTCGGGCCTCTTGTTAATTGTCTATACGGAACATGGACAATGTAACATTAACCATTGTTATACAAAATTGATAATGCTCAGGGTTTTTTAAGGTATCCTATTAACAAGCAAGCTACCAATGTTACTTTTAAATGTATCTTTCTGACAGATTGTAATATTAAACGGATGAAACTATTTTCGCTAATTCAAAAAACAAACATAAAATTTAATCATATGATACGTGATTAGTATTAGTGTTATTAGTTTCTCATGCTAAAAGCACTTGTACTGAATAAAAAAAATAATCCAGCAAAATTATTTGATGATGTTATATTTATTTGCTAAATGATACCAAATTGAAAGATGGGCAGTAACCAGAGTGAATATGAAATTAATAGTCTCTGGTTATATGTGATAGATCTTCTGTAATCATTTACATTTAATTTCTTTCCAGATCTGTACAAGAATGGGTTGCAGAGAATAAATTTTTTGCCCTTTATAGATATTTTAAAGGTTAGTACTAAATTCAGTTTATCAAGTCAAAACAGTTTTCAACAACTTTTTACTGTATTTTCTCGACTATAAGACGCGGAAATTTGGTCCTGATTTTGAAGCTTAAGGTAGGGGGCCCGTCTTATAGGCGAGTCTATAAGAATTTCATAAAGAATAGTCAAGACAAAAACACCAGATTTCATGGGCAAAGTAGGGGGGTCGTCTTATAAGCGGATCGCCTTATAGTCAAGAAAATACGGTACCTGTAACTCTGTTTATTTTTTTGTATGTTAACCATTTTGTACTGAAATAGTTTAATCTAGAATTTTCATGTACCTTTTTGGGATTTATAGAATTTCTTGCCTTTTAAATGAAAAGTAGTTAACTTTCTTTTAGATTAATCTCAGGTATTAAGCTACTTACATGTGCAACTAAATTGAATGTTTGAATTTTCTATGATAACATTTACATTTTAAAAGTCAATGTAGAGGACAATGTTTGTCAAGGAGTAAATGTGTCTGCTTGTTATTCAAGATTTCCTGGATCTATTGTTGTCCTAGTCACTGCTTAAATACTCCTGATAAAACATCAACTATAAAATAATTAAGAAATAATATACAGTACACCACTGAGGGTCATATGATATTACATTGATCGGCCAGTCAGCCCCCTGAGGTGTATATAGATTGAGGTGTTAACCGAGGTCCATTCACCTGTGGGGGCTGACTGGCAGGTCATTATAAAGCCACATGCTTTTAATGTGTTTTATTGAACAAATGAAGTAATGTTTATTTATGGCAATTTGTCCCTGTATTGAACAGCATGCCACACTCAACAGATTTACGGCATCAGCAGTCCATATCATACTTTTGTTGAGATGCGGACCAGCCAGAAATATGATATGGATAGCTGATGTCATAAAACAATTTTTTTATGAAATAACATTGATACACGGACTGATCGACTTTGTATATATACAAAGAAGGGACACATTTATGTAATGTATTAGACAAGTATATATTTTTCAAATTTTAAAGGAAGTAGAATAGCTCAAAGTGAGGGCACAGCCTATTTTCTGTAATATTTTAAGAATATATATTATGTTTAGTGAAAGCAATAATGTGTAGACCAATGAGATTCAAGCTTTAATCCTGTTTTTTGTGACACACCTTCAGTGTCAGTGACGTCAGAAATTTCAGGGTTTTTTTTCAATATTTATTCATGGAATTCTTAATTCTTCTCAAAACCAAAAACTCAGACAAATCTCATTTACTAGGAAAGAATCATTATTAATAACAACATAGAAGCACCAAAATCATGTGCAACAAAATATAGTCAGCAACCAATCGTTCTATTAAAGCGAAAATTTGAATAATACTCAAATTTCATTGGGCCACAAATAAATACATACAGTAATGCTGGTTTCTTTTCACTTGATTTAAAATTAAAAAGGTAAATACATGTATATAAACATTTTTTCTCCTCTCATTCTCAAAAGCCGCTGTGAGGATGCATGTAAATGATTATTTTCTCCTCTCGTTCACAGAGTCATTGTGAGGTTAAGTGTCTTGACTCCGGGATAGATTACCGCATGACCAGTCTGCCTAAAGAAGGGACCATCTACTTCCTGTAAGCTTTACTGCTATAATCTATTTATATATTGACTTTTTTTACAACAATATTAAATGAAAGAATCTTATTTTTTTTATTCACTGTCTAAAGCTGCTGTCTGAACATTATTATTAGTTGAAATATGTAGTGGGCATATTAAAATCGCACCGTCCGTCCGGCCGGCCGGCTCTGTAACTTTCCCAGATTTCACAGATTTTAAAATAACTTGCCACATGTGTTTCACATACCAAGACGACGTTTGTCGTGCAAGACTCGTGTCCCTACCTCAAAGGTCAAGGTCACACTTAGTGTTTATTCACAATGGAGTGCTGCATATAAGGACATAGAGTATAGGTTGTCGTGCTGTAATTTTCCCTTGTATGGACAGATTTTAAAATAACTTGCCAAATGTGTACCACATACCAAGACGACGTGTCGCCTGCAAAACCCGTGTCCGTACCTCAAAGGTCAAGGTCACACTTGGTGTTTATTCACAATGGAGTGCTGCATATAAGGACATAGAGTATAGGTTGTCGTGTCCGGGCTGTAACTTTTTCTTGTATGGACAGATTTTAAAATAACTTGCCACATGTGTTCAACATACCAAGACGACGTGTCGTGTGCAAGACCCTTGTCCCTACCTCAAAGGTCAAGGTCACACTTGGTGTTTATTCACAATGGAGTGCTGCATATAAGGACATAGAGTATAGGTTGTCGTGTCCGGGCTGTAACTTTTTCTTGTATGGACAGATTTTAAAATAACTTGCTACATGTGTTCCACATAAGAAGATGACATGTCGTGTGCAAGACTCATGTCCCTACCTCTAAGGTGAAAGATACACTAAGTGTTTATTCACAAGGGAATTCTGTATATAAGGACAAAACAGTGTAGGTTGTCAAGTATGGGTGGTATTTTTTTATGTTCAGAGGCAATTTAAAATAACTTGCCATATGTATTGACACGTAAAGGCAAGATCAACTTTTCATGTACTGACCTTGTTCGTAGGTCAATGTCACATTCGGGGGCATTCATCACATACTGTGACAGCTCTTGTTTAGGGATGATTTTGCATTTACAGATGTCTGGTAAATTACTAAATTTTGGAAGGCACAAGCAGTAGAAATATAACAAAAAAAGACTGATGAATGTGAAAATTGGACAGAAATCGTTATCCATGATCTGAAATTATTGGAAATGCCCTTTCAATTAATCATCAATTTCATGATAAAAATTGATTCAAGTAAATGATTGGAAATGTTGGCCAAGCTAAATACTAAAATCATATGATATGATATATTGGTAATTAAAAATTGCAGTTGGGATCATTTGGCTTATCAGGGCTATGTACAATCCTAGCCTTGATGAGATATGTTACTTGAATAACCCTATTTCTGTAGAGAGAGAGAGAGAGAGAGAGCGTTTAACTACTATGTATTTGTTAAGTAAATGTTAAAAATTTCTATTAAATATTAAACTTCATTTTATAGTCAAGTAAAAGATAATATTTTGTTGTTGTTAGTGATAATTATTTTCACAAATTAAAACTTATTAATGAAAACTTCTGAGGCAAAGATCAATTTTTAACAAAACTTGATCATTGTTTAATTCCATGCGTGTGTGTGTATGTTACAGGACGGGGGAGAGTGAATGTGATGAAAAGGTGGATGAGGTCTTCGAGGAGCTCATAGCTGACGAGGATGATGGTGTGTACAATGAATTTGTGCTTGATAATGTCTTCCTCTTTGCCTTATGCTCTTTATATGGCATGTCTGTTTTATGCGGCATTGCTGTTTTAATTTGAATTTCAGATAGTCTGTTTTAGGTAGAAAATAGATTTGATATTGTCAAAGCCTTGGTATCAATCGCAGTGGCATCATCGTTGTTGTTGACATCATTTAAGATTTTCACATTTAACTTTGTTCACATGTAGATATTGCGTATATGTATCAATTCTCATGACTCTAGCTAATATATTTGTTTTAAGTAAGCCTGTTTATCAGCTTACAACAGACAACATTGGAATAAGATTACACATACGTAAACTAATTATCTTGTGACGTCTAGTAAAGGTACGGAAATATTTATTTTGCCTTATCTTGAGCTTTTAAGCTATGAAGATATATATGTATGTGTTATTAACTCTGTCATCAATGCCAACTACATGCTTGACAATTTACAATATGATAACCAGCACTCTTATTGACAAAGCTTTGAGTTAGGGAAGAACCTGGGACCCTCTGATCCTGGGTCCCATATGCTACCCACGACCATGGCCACCAATATGGAAGATATGTATTGAAAGAAGCCCAAAACATTAATGGTTTTGTTTATGAAGTTCATGCACATATTCTAATCTTTTTAATCTATTTTCAAATTTTTCAGTAATTCACTCCAAAACACTTGAAATATTGGGAAGAGATTTACGCTTGCCAAAAACCTGTGGTCGAGTGCTTGATGCTACATTCAACAGTCTGTGTGCTCAGGTACACGTTATATGGATTCTTGGAAATTGTTGGATGCATTCAATTCAGTGCCATGCTGCATGTATACAGTCATCCTCAATACCCAGTCTATTCCTGGTGTCCAGCTCCAGTGAATACCCTGGGCAGATTGACTCAAGAAAATTCATTCTCATAAATAATTAACAAGGTGAAATCCAGATGTTTGATTGGACGCCTGATAAGCACATCAGACAGTACAGAAATAGCTGAGAAGTTTTGGTTGAATATGAATGTTCTTGCATTATGAAGTTATGCCTTTTTTCTCATGGTATACAATGTACATGTTACGACACTGGTATACAATCTATATGTTATGACACTGGTATACAATATACATGTTATGACACTGGTATACAATGTACATGTTACGACACTGGTATACAATGTACATGTTACGACACTGGTATACAATATACATGTTACGACACTGGTATACAATATACATGTTATGACACTGGTATACAATGTACATGTTACGACACTGGTATACAATGTACATGTTACGACACTGGTATACAATATACATGTTACGACACTGGTATACAATGTACATGTTACGACACTGGTATACAATATACATGTTACGACACTGGTATACAATATACATGTTACGACACTGGTATACAATGTACATGTTACGACACTGGTATACAATGTACATGTTACGACACTGGTATACAATGTACATGTTACGACACTGGTATACAATATACATGTTACGACACTGGTATACAATGTACATGTTACGACACTGGTATACAATGTACATGTTACGACACTGGTATACAATATACATGTTACGACACTGGTATACAATATACATGTTACGACACTGGTATACAATATACATGTTACGACACTGGTATACAATATACATGTTACGACACTGGTATACAATGTACATGTTACGACACTGGTATACAATATACATGTTACGACACTGGTATACAATGTACATGTTACGACACTGGTATACAATGTACATGTTACGACACTGGTATACAATATACATGTTACGACACTGGTATACAATGTACATGTTACGACACTGGTATACAATGTACATGTTACGACACTGGTATACAATATACATGTTACGACACTGGTATACAATGTACATGTTACGACACTGGTATACAATATACATGTTACGACACTGGTATACAATGTACATGTTACGACACTGGTATACAATATACATGTTACGACACTGGTATACAATATACATGTTATGACACTGGTATACAATGTACATGTTACGACACTGGTATACAATGTACATGTTACGACACTGGTATACAATATACATGTTACGACACTGGTATACAATGTACATGTTACGACACTGGTATACAATGTACATGTTACGACACTGGTATACAATATACATGTTACGACACTGGTATACAATGTACATGTTACGACACTGGTATACAATATACATGTTACGACACTGGTATACAATATACATGTTATGACACTGGTATGTATACAATATACATGTTATGACACTGGTATACAATATACATGTTACAACATTGGTATACAATGTACATGTTATGTTACAACACTGGTATACAATGTACATGTTACGACACTGGTATACACTGGTATATAATGATGTACATGGTGCATGTATTATTAATTAAAATGCTAGTGTGTCAGGCTGTATGAAAACGTTTTATTTCAATTATTCATTTAACCACTAGATATATAATGTAACTAGTTTAATGATTACTTTCTTAATTTTTATAATACAAATACCTTACCAGAAAAAATATTGAATTGATTGCATACTGCATTAAATAGTGTGTTTTTGTTTGATTGCTTACCACAGCCACTTGGTGCAATTGACTACCTCGAGATCAGTAAACACTTTGACTCGGTGATTGTGAGAAATATCCCTAAGATGACGCTGAAACACAAATCTGAGGCCAAACGCTTCATTGTCTTGGTCGACACCTTCTATGATAATAAGGTAAAGTATCTTGCAGGCTATTGTGCTATGTTATATTCAACGTCATTCATGTTCAATGTTACATAATGTACACTAAAAAATCATCCATTAAAATAGTATGTACATGTATATGTACTTGTGTGAAATTTATTGAGGTATTTCCAGGGGTCATCTGTATGAGCTATCTTGATTCCTATCTTGTCTTCAGCCATCTTTAACAAGTTGTTTGTATTTACCTGGTCCGATCAATTCACCCAAAATGTGCTGACTCAATTTTTGAATGGATTAAAAAGTTTGTATGCCACTTTTGAAGAGGATGAGGCATACAGATTTGCACAGTCATATCAGTAGGATTGTCAGTCACTTCATAGCACTTAGGACCGTAAAACTTCACTGGTATGTTGTCCTTAACCTGTAGTTGACCTCTATATTTTTAGAGGCAGGTAGGTTTAAGGTTAAGGTCATGGTGAACACTGAACAGTGTAATGAAAACTTTGATGGCACATTAACTTGCAAATGGTTTGACTTCAAACATGAAACTTCACTGATAGGATACCCTTTTATAGATGATGAGCCCTATTGTTTGGGGTCATTTGGCAAATGTCAAGGCCATGGTCAAGTGTTATGGACACTTTGTCCACTAAAAAAGTGTCAGAAAGTCAAAAGTCGCAGCCAATGTTGTTTTTACAATTTTAAAGGCAAAATAACTAAATAACAGCTTGCATTAGGAGCATCAAAGTTCACTAGTAGTATTTGACCCATATGCTGTTGTTGGGTTAGTGTGTCAAAATGCAAGCTCACAGTCATTTTGTCAATGCATTTCTTCTTTAAACACCTTATTGCTGTCTAGCAAATATTTGGAAAAAGCAGCAATCCTGGGCCATTATGTTTACAAATATCTATTGTTTAGCATCTTTTTCTCTTGTTTGTGTTAAGACATCACTCAGTTATGAAAAACATTCCTGACATAGCTCCACGTTTCCCCATGCAGGTACGTCTGGTATGTTCCGCAGAGGCGACTCCTAATGAGCTGTTCACACGAGGCAAGGTGACACTCCGGGAAGAAGATATGAACAGAATGCTGATGGATGATCTTGGGCTTAAAGCAGTAAGTTGGGCTACTTGTTTATATATGAACTTTTCTGTATTTCAGGCAGAAAAGGTTTAAGTTATTTGTAACCTTCAAAATTTTTTTCAAGGGAAATGTTTTCCTGCAAAACTTCAATGTCTGCATTAACTGCTCAACTATTTAAGACATGGAATTTAATGTAAAATACTTTAAATGAGTTTGAAATCTGGCTTCTTTTGCAAATATTTGACAAGTTGAATTGTTGACTCCTATCATTGATAAACTGGGACAATCCAACTAGTATCTGAATTAGGCAGTTCAGAAATGAAAAAAAAATACATGGTTGAATTAAAAAACAGTAATCTGTAATTACTTTATCTTGTTCAGGACAGCACTGATTCCAACACTAGTATCTTCACTGGTGAGGAGGAATTGTTTGCGTTTGAGCGGACAGTTAGTCGCCTTACAGAGATGCAGACAGACGCATACTGGAATAGTCGGGAAACAAAGGCACCCTCTTGACCCTAGCTGACAAACTAGGGCCTTTTATTGTTATATTTATTATTAGAGATTTTAGCTGCTCAGCAAACAATTGTGGATATTAAATCTAGCAAAAATTGAAAAAGCTTAAGTAATATTGATATGACTGACATGTGTGATATACATGTATTCTGTAGTCAATGTTAGTGCATTTGTTACACATTAAGATATTTGATGATGATGAATCTTAAGTGTAAAAGGTTGTGTAATATATTTAAAAAATGATTTGATTAGAATTGTCTAGCACTGGGTTGTATTCATGTATATATGAAAATTTTGACACTGCTCCTACTGTGTATGAACGTGTCAAACTATGAGCCTAATTTTAACGATGGTGTTTTAATGCAGTGTCATTAACAACTATATTAACCCAGTGCGTCCACACCAAACACCACATCCTGGTTTCCGGTGACTGAATTTAGAAAAGCTACAACAAAAGTGTGCCATGTTTTTAATGTTAAACATTTGTGTTGAATCTGACATAATTTACGTAAGATCTTTTTTCTGCTTGTAATGTTAAAAAAAAATCCTTGATATATTGCTGTGAAACCAGTGGATGATATATACAGTATGTAACCCCCCCCCCACCCCCCGTGATACAATGTGAACAGATGGGGCTAAAACTTTGCCTCAGACCTAGGACTGTCCATAGTTTGAATGTTTACATGAAATATGACGCATTACTTTGTAGTAGCATTTAGACCATTATGTGTTTAATTCAGAAAAAGGAAACGAAAGCCAATTTATGTGGGCATTTACAATAAGTTTAGGAACTTGTGCATGTATACTTCACATTATTTTACAAGAAATGTTCGTACACAATGTGATATCAGTGTGTGTTAGCTAAAGTTTATTTGAATATCATGTGCATGTCAATACTGATTAGATGAAGTTATAAAAACTCATAAACTAATAAAGTAAATGAAAGTTAGTAAGAATACCAGAGCACTGTGTATGTTAACATTTGATTGGCAGCTATACTGGAAAATTATGAAATATAATCGAGGATTTTGTTTATGAAAAACTATTTTATTGTTATGTTAATTTTAAATAAACCAGATCAAATTTTACAAAAATGCTGTTCTTGTTGTTCAGTGATAAAGCGGACTGCAGTCAGCATCACTGACATTTAGATGTTTCTTGTATTTCTAATTTGGCTCAGCCATTATGAACAAAACAGATGCAGACAAGATCAAGAAAGCTGAACATGTTTCAAAATTGTTGAATTTGATTGTTAAGGTCGTCTGTTTTTAGCTGGACTGAGCACAAAGTGCTAAAATTGAGTTGTTATGATTGGTCTATGTCCGGCATCTACTGGCCATTCTCTGGCATCAACACCTGCTTTAAACAACTTAAACATCTCCTTAAGCACGAGACCAATTTCGATGATACTTCAAACAAAAGGAAAATCTTCTTGTCAAAAACTATGAGGCCTAGAGCTTAGAAATTTGGTTTGTTAGATTGCCTAGTGGTATTCTTTATAGTTTGTTTAAATTATGCCCCTTCGGTCAAAACTTGCCCCAACCAGGGGTTAACAAATTTCTTTCATACTTATTTCGGAAAATCTTCTTGTCTGAAACTGCCAGGCCCAGACACTGGTATCATGTAATAGTCCTCCACTAGGTATGTTCCAATTGTGCCCCTGATGTCAAAACTGGCCAATCCCTGGGTCAACTTTGTCTTATCAAAAGCCAGTTTTAATTTAAAATCCAATAAAAGGTTTTAAAAAAGTTGACTAGATTAACAACACGTAAATGAAATATTTGTGTAAATGTCTGGAAAAGATAAGATCGCATTTTCTCATTTTTACATTCTGAAATTGATGATTTTTCCAAACATTGACATATTATAAGTTAAGCTGTAGTGTTTTTAGCTCACCTGTCAATTTGTGACAAGGTGAGCTTTTGTGATCGCCTTTTGTCCGTCGTGTGTTGTCCATCAACAATTTACTTAAAAGACATCTCCTCCTTAACCACTGGGCCAATATTAATATAACTTCATAGGGATGTTCCTTGGATGGTCTTCTATCAAAGTTGTTCAAAGAATTTAATTCCATGCAGAACTCTGGTTGCCATGGCAACCAAAAGGAAAAACTTTAAAAATCTTCTTCTCCCAAACCACAAGGCTTAGGCCGTTGATATATGGTAGGTAGGATCACCAAATGGTCCTCTGCCAAGATTGTTCAAATTATGGCCCTTGGGTCAAAATTGGCCCCGCCCCGGGGGGTCATGGATTTTCTCTATATGTTTATAGTGAAAACTTCAAAAATCTTCTCCTCTGAACTTACTTGGACTAGAACTTAGATATTTGGCAAGATTCATCGTCTAGTGGACCTTTACAAAGATTGTTCAAATTATGGCCTTGGGGTCAAAATTGGCCCCGCCCCTGGGGGTCATGGGTTTTCTCTATATGTTTATAGTGAAAACTTCAAAAATCTTCTCCTCTGAACTTACTTGGCCTAGAGCTTTGATATTTAGCATGATTATCGTCTAGTGGACCTCTACAAAATTTGCTCAAATTATGGCCCTGTGGTCAAAATTGGCCCCGCCCCGGGGGGTCATGGGTATTCTCTATATGTTTATAGTTAAAACTTCAAAAATCTTCTTCTCTGAACTTACTTGGACTAGAGATTAGATATTTGGCATGATTCATCGTCGAGTGGACCTCTACAAATATTGTTCAAATTATGGCCCTGGGGTCAAAATTGGCCCCGCCCCCGGGGGGTCATGGGTTTTCTCTATATGTTTATAGTAAAAAAAAATCAAAAATCACCTCTGAACTTACGTTGCTTAGAGCTTAGATATTTGGCATGATTCATCGTCTAGTGGACCTCTACAAAAATTGTTCAAATTATGGCCTTGGGTTCAAAATTGGCCCCGCCCCCTTGGGGGGTCATGGGTTTTCTCTATATGTTTATAGTGAAAACTTCAAAAATCATCTCCTCTGAACTTACGTGGTTTAGAGCTTAGATATTTGGCATGGTTCATCGTCTAGTGGACCTCTACAAAATTTGTTCAAATTATGGCCGTGGGGTCAAAATTGGCCACACCCCGGGGCTGATGGGTTTTCTCTATATGTGTTATAGTGAAAACTTAAAAAATCTTCTCCGAACTCACAAAGACAAGTAACGTCTTAATTTAAACTGGATAACATATTCAGTACACATACCAATTTTCAATATGGGCCACATACAACAAATAATAACAAATATACATATATAGATACACATGTAAAATCAAGTAGTGACAAGAGCTTAGATATTTGGCATGATATATCATCTAGTTGACTTGTACCAATATTGTTCAATCTTTGGCCCTAGGGTCAAAATATGGCCCCACCCGGGCGGTCATGGGTTTCCATATATATGTACATGTATATGATGAAAACTTCTCCGACGAAACCAAAAGGCGAAGGCCTTAGATATTTGGTATGAAGCATCGTTTATTGGACCACTATTAAGATTGTTCAAACTTTAGCCCTGGGGTCAAAATTGGCCACGCCCCGTGTTCATAGGCTTAGGTTTTCAATATTTGTATATAATAGAAGCATTAAAAAAATTCTCTCCGAATTCACAAGGACTAGAGCTATTTGGCATAATACATCATTAAGTGGACCTCTACCTTTATTGTCCAAACTTTGGCATAGGGGTAAAAAATGACCCAGACTTCTAAAAAACCTTAACTACTTTGAACCATCCAGATTTCTTATCAAACCAATGTGCAATATATGACAGGTGAGCGATTCAGGGCCATTTGACCCTCTTGTTGTAATTTGTGATGTTAAAAAGTAGGTTTTTGGTCAGTAGTGATCTTAGACTATACCTTTTATAATATCAAATAATCTCAACTCCCTGCTGAAGCGCAAAGTCGACTAATGGCCTACTTCATGTCAACTGGGTGTACTAACCAACAAATGGTAATAGGCAGTGTTTTTCTTCTCATCTCATGTGAGCGCTTCAGGGCCATCATGGTCCTCTTCTTTGTTGGTATTTTTATGAAAAGAAATCGAGGCATCGCCTTCGTTCTGGTCTAGTTGACATCGTGTTATCACTTAAGCCTTGACCATGACTCAACATCCATCTTGGTAACATAAAACAATGACACTGACAATGTCAATCTAGCGCAAATATACTAACTATTGCCCAACAGAAAGCAATAGACGGGCGTTCCGATGCCGCCTACCGTCATGTTGGTTAAATAAACAACCCTTTCATAGATGTATTTAAAGAATTTGAGTTACACATCTATCACCTTGTCACTTCAGTTGTTGATGGCTTTGTTATTTGTTAAAAGAACGAAACAAAAATGGTCCACAAGAGTGAAATGACATTTTGGAAAATGTCACGGGCAAAAGTGAATCAGTTAAACTAGAACCGTTATCTCGTTAGAACTCACATGATAAAATCAACTGCTAGCACGTCGAATCGTGATATTGTCAACTGCCTTAGATCAAGATAGAGTTTCTCTCTAAACATGAAGTAAAAATCTGCGATAAAATGCTCTTGTGTGATTCTTACGGCTAGCTGTACTTCTGGGCGATTATTGTCGTATTTATTGGTTATGAAGAGAACTTACAGGATTTTCTTGCATTACTGCATTAGGAATTATAAATACGCCGGTAAATAAAATAATTAGTCCTCGTATAATGAAAATATGCTATTATCAGGGATGAAGTGTTGCATAAGTAGGATACATTCATATAATTCAGTTCAGACTGTGTTGGAATTACTCTTGAGTTTGGGACTAATCGAAAAACATGTCACTAGGAAACCTGACTTCAGGTGCTGACCTGTACGAGTCTTCCGTGAACCTTTCGCTCGGGGACCGGATCATCCTTGGAGCCATTCTCCTGTTTACCACGTGCTGCAGCGCAGTAGGCAATGTGTTCACATGTGTAATCGTGTACCGGAAACGACCGATGCGGTCCGCCATAAATCTGCTCCTTACGAATATCGCGTGCGCCGACCTTCTCCTTGCGCTCACACTGATGCCGTTCATGTTGTACCAACTGGCCGCTCCTTCAAGTGACGTCGCCCTAAACGTATGCGTCTGTCTGTCAGTGGCCAAGGACAGTGCGGTGTCTGTGGCCGCGTGCACGTTGCTCGTAATCAGCATGGATCGCTTTTTAATAATCGTCTTCCGGCGGGACCGCCTCAGTGTTTGCGTCGCCAAGTGCTGTATGGCGGTCATTTGGGCGTTGTCGGTGTCTCTCGCGTCTGTGCAGTTTCTAAGTAACGTTGATGGATTTGTGTTTCATGACGATTTTCTTTGCAAAGACAACAGAGGGTATTCCAAGAGTTCACTAGCCTACACTACAAGTTTGGTGACGTTAACGTTTTTTCTGCCCATGGTGGTCATGTTTTATCTTTACGCGACAATCTTACGAACGGTTCAGTTGACATCTAAAAAGATTCACAATCATTCTGGAAGTACAGTTAACGTTTCTGTGACACAGTACAGCAGCCAACTCGGACTTCCGCCAGTGGCGCACCCATACCGCGTCACCGGCGATTTTGACGCAAAGCGACGAGCATTCGGAACAATTATCATCCTGTATGTGACGTCACTTATGTGCTGGTTGCCCTACATGGCAAAACGAATCTCAATCAACAACAACAACAACAACGAAGAATCACAAAGTGATCCTGTGAATGTGTTCTTTTTGATTATTGGTTGTCTCAAAAGCGCCCTCTACCCTGTGATATATTGTGCACGTAATCGGAGATTCAGGCGAGCTTGTTCTGGGGTCCTACCTTCCAAACCTCGATTGCCCAAACGAACATTCAGAATAAAGTCTCGGAGAGTGAACCCCAAAGTGATCTACGAGATGTCAGAAATAGAAACAAGAACTTGAAGTGATCTACGACATGTCTGAAATAGAAACAAGAACTTGAAGTGATCTTCGATATGTCTGAAATAGAAACAAGAACTTGAAGTGATCTTCGATATGTCTGAAATAGAAACAAGAACTTGGAAGTGATCTACGAGATATCAGAAATAGAAACAAGAACTTGAACATTTGGAAAAGTGACCATCATGCCATTTGAAGACAGCGTTTTCAATTATAAAGTAGGGACTATACATAACGTGTTCATATATATATGGCCTGGCCTGACACAAAATGCCAGGCCAGGTTTGATACAGGTGTGCTCATTTTCATATAATCAATCAAATAATATCACCAAAAAGCTTGGGCGACGTTGTTTGGTGACGCAATGACGCGTAGTAATTTTAGATCGCTGTTGACGTCAAAATAGTTCTTAAAAAACGCATTTTGGACGAGTAGATATGTCTATTTCAATTAAAGATTTTGAGTACAATTATTATACAGCACTTCTTTTAAATGATATGTAATTTTTATAATACAATAAAAACTTATCAGAGATCGTGTGTTGCTGTGCGTGACTCATCCGGTATTGTGGGAGGGGGTGCCAGCATGGCTAAATTCATCGAAAATGCCCATCCTGTGTGCTAGAAATGCTTAACCGGTGTGCAAGAAATGCTTAGCCGGTGTGCAAGAAATGCTTAGCCGGTGTGCAAGAAATGCCTATCCGGTGTGCATAAAATGCAAGATCCTATTTATTAAATGCTCTCCGGTGGTTTATATATATTCATCAATGAAATAGAACTAATATTTCACTGTTTCAAACAGTGATAATACATATTTGATATACGAGTTCACTGGGACACAATATCTAAAATGACGTTACACTTGCTTCAATTTGACGCACTTTCGTGAAAAACTACAATTAACTGTCAGTTGACATCCTCTTTAGAAATATATAGAATATACTGCACCAAGTACCAAAAGCTTTATTTCATGAGTGAATTATTGGTGTTATTGAAATATATTGCGATCTTACATTGAAACAAACAATTTTCCTCTATTTGTTAGCTTTGAGTTATTAAGCAGTTTAATCGACTAGATCTACTAAACCTCAGAGAAGGGTTTTTGTGTTGTTGTATTTTTAAAGCAGGTTAAATATATATTCTTTCATGCTTTTCGATGAAATATGGGTTTTTAACAGTGAAATAACAACAGTGAAAATATCAATTTGATATTTTCACTGCAAAATAATGAGTGAAAATATCAACTTTTAGAACTACTTTTGAATTCATTTGTAGTTTAATACTTGCCTTGATCAAAGCAGAACACTTCACTTTGAACCAGTAGATGTTGGCAAAAAAATGTTTAAAAATTACAGAAATGTTTTATAAATGTAAATAAATATATATTTGGAAATTAACAACTTACCGTTTATTACCGGTTATCCCGATTTTCAAACATTTTCTTGATCTTGAAGCTGAATGTTCGAACATTTGCTTTGATACCAAACAAATTACAGACAAAAACAGCTAATCGAACATTAATATAATTTTATATCATCGTTTAAATGTATTTTGAACTGTTTGCCGTTGTAATTCTTAAAATGAGCTTCCCGGAGAATTCACACAACAATTTACAGATGATACGACATTTTACAATTACGATATTACGATACCCACGCCTCAAAATTTGTCAACAAACTAGCGTGGCCTTCACTCTTTAACTGGAAAACAAACCCGTTTTCAAGCGAAACAGACTGGTCTCTGACAGTAAGATGACTGAATATTCATTTATAATGAAACACATGCAGTCTTAAACGTAGAAGAACGTTTAAAATCCAATGAGTATCCGCATTTGTTTTGCTAACACATTAATTTGACCTTCCAAATTTTCATTCATTAAATAGTGGCGTAGTAATTTGGTTATTTATTCATGCCCCACTTAAAATAAAGTGTTTTCGTTATTTTTTGGAACATATGTGCACTTACATAAAATCTTTGAACTTAAAAACGAGCGATAATAAACTATAAGAATGAATAGCAGAGAACTATTTCACAAAAAACCGGAAATAAAAAAGTTGACAGCTATAATTTTGCGTGAGGGGCGCCCCACGGGTAGCGGCGTAAATAACACCCTTTTCAAAAAAGGGGGTAATTAAGAAATAAATTTCAAAAACTAATAAAGCTCCGAAAATAAGCATAAAAGAAACAGAAAATTTGTTTATTTCAGTGTAAGATCGTATTTTAATCCACTCGTGATCATAGAAAAACTACATTTTTTCTTCGCAACTCGTGAATATATGTTTATGACTCTCGTGAAATAAAATACGATCTTACACTGAAATAAACAAATACTCTCTCTCTCTCTCTCTCTTTATTTCAAATGATTTCAGATTGTTTTCTCTTTATATCAATTCAATAATAGATTAAGGTGGTTAGAGAATCATTTGCAAAACATATTGTAATTATTTGTTAATAATTTTTATACAATTCCTCGTCTTTTGACAAAATAAATGTGAGATTTTAGCCATAAATACGTTATATGATGATTGCAAATTGTTCAATGTGACCATGTCAAACCAAGAAGTGTAGTGTTCATCTTGGTTGCCATGGTACCGGAATGCATGCTATGAAGATAAAACCCTGTTTAGAACTGTTTGTCTTGCGAGGAATCGATGTTCGTTAGACACATTTCTACCACAGTGACGCGCATTGATATTGTAATCCCGCCAATGATTAGAAAAACACGGGTCTTTATATTATTACGAATTGGTTTAATAATAGCGTTATCCTAATAGAATGATAGAAGCTTATAAAAGGAGCAACAAATTATGTAAAATCAAGTCATGTTATTCTCTATTTGCCTAAGAGCGAACATCAAAGGAATACAGTCCAAACACATCTAACTTAAGTATCAGTTTCTGCCGATTAATGGACTGATATACACTTGCAAGTAAACTTTTAACTGAAAACAGCTGAGCCAGGTGTTACAAGATATTAACTTAATTATGCAATGAATAGTTTTAAAACTTGATTTCTTTAACTTCTGAATACCATAATGGTGAACGCACTTTTTATTACGACAGCTGTTTTAATGTAAGTTTGAATCACCAAAGGATTTGAACTCAATAAAAAGACAACTAATCGTAATTATCTGTTGAAACGCATACTAAAATGTGGTTGCAATTGACGCCCATCATGTCTGCACCATATTGGTTCCTTCTCGCTGTCGTATATATATAGAGTGAAATGAAAACATATGCCAATGCGCACCTCTCATTCGTTACTAAACGTCTCTTAAGGTTCGTAAACAATTATCAAGCAGTGCACGAGTGTTTAGAATCATCAAATGGTATTCAATTTAGCGTTAATGTATAATTTCAATCACGAGATTTGCGGATGAGTAACTATTTTGTACCATGCTGTTAAGGAAAACGTTCAATAATCAAAGCGCTGAAAGCACTGGCGTATTCTCTGCATGATCATTAGTAATTCATTTTAGCTCGATTGTGACGAAAGTTAAGCTTATAGAATCACTCTCGAGTCCGTTTTCTGGGCAGAAACCAGTACTGTGTCCCTTTTTGAGAGGCCATGAGAAAGTACCCCTGATGGGGATCGAACCCACAATCTCTTGGGTGAGAGAAGGACATCTATACCACTAGACCACTCTCACTTCATAGTGAGCATTGGGGTTTCCTTTACAAAATTTGAAACAAAGAAATAAGCAAGATCATCAGCATGTTGCAGCTAGCACAGCATTGCAAAGTTAAACTTACTTGATTAGTCAGTGAAATAGTTGAGATACGTTGAATAAAGCTTCAATGTAATAAATCAAATGGTCATTGACATGGACTCCAATGTACACTTACCGAGTACAAAAAAGGCTTTAATTTGCAATTAATGCATGACAAAGTTTTCTAACTTGCATATTGGTTGGGAAGCATGGGCATGGGGACTACTATAGCTGTACTAATGTTGTGAATAGTCGAGCTAAACAAACAAGTACAATAGTGTGAAAGATATGCTTAGCTGGGCAAGGTGAAACCTTGAAATATTTAAAAGGATGATTTATCATGAAAGGGATGAAATCAGTAGTAACTCGATATGTTTAAAAAAGACCATTTATTATGAATATAATAACATGCAGAAAAATAGAAATGTAGCTGTTATTTTTAAATAAACTGTTGGGACTAGAATATTGCATAAAACAATATCGGAGCTGTATAACGTAACAAGAGGCCCAAAAGGGCCTATGCTCTACTGGCATGGCTTTTGTGGTCATATCAATCCAAAGCATGTATGTATGGGTAAAAGGCAACAGACATATAGTTTATGTTTTGTGTTTGGGTTACCTGAAAACGTAGCACGTTCAACATCTGAGCCCAGAAAGTATTGTAAGCAGATTAGTTGCATGAACTATTTTAATATGTGCCAAGTAAAAGTCATCTGACAAAAAAAAAATGCTTTCAAAACTGTACTCATAGTAAAATTTTCTGTAGTTTTAAAAGTTAAAAAAAGTTGGTCAAAAGGTCAAAGTCAAGGGCATCCTATGACAACATTGATCAATTTGAACAAACATTCACAATCAATTGTGCTGAGATGGATGCACGAACACACAAAAAGATTTTCAAACCTTTCCAGATTTATGTTTACCAAACCTGTGAACCCTGGGTGTGGCCAGTAATGACACCAGGTGCATAACTTAAACATTCACAATCAATTTTGTTAAGATGAATGCGCAAACTACAGAACTTTAAGCTAAAAAATGGCCTTTGGGCTTTCAACAAGAACAAGGCAGAGTAATTCACAAAATCAACTGCAGAAGCAAAAAGCAAATTGTCTCTCAAAATCCTAGACTTGCAAATTGTCTCCCTTAACTCTAGACTTGAATTAACATATACATGTAAACTTGGCTAAAAATAGAATTCGCTCATGCAGACCTGGCTAAAAATAGAAAGCATTTCTTTAAAACTTTCATGGCCCATAATCTAGGCATTCATAGGCGGATCTTGCTGGTTTTCGAAAGGAACCAAGCTCTAATGGATATCTAGATACTGTACAAGTTTCATCGAGATATAATCAAAACTGAAGACTGTATCGTGTTCACAACCAATTGTTTACACAATAGCATTTTTTATACTATCAAGGGCCATAATCTAGGCATGTATGGGCGGATCTGGCTGGTTTTCGAAAGGAACCGAGCTCTAATGGATATCTAGATACTGTACAAGTTTCATCGAGATACAATCAAAACTGAAGACTGTATCGTGTTCACAAGCAATTGTTTATAGACGCACGACCGCACGGACGCACGACCGCACGGACGCACGGATGCACATACTACGTACACATTACCATCGCATAAGCTCTTCTGGCCTTTGACCAGTAGAGCTAAAAATGAGCATGAGTTTTAAGCATGTAGCAAAGGAACAGTTATTGTTGTTTTAAAATGTAACTGAAGTAAATGATATGAACACACTGTAGCATATTATGTAATGAAATTGTTAAAAAGCATCTATATTAATTGTGTGACTTTTTAAAAGTAAAACTTGAAGCAGATTTTTTTTATTTGTTTGCTTAACAATAATATAACAATGGTTCTTTTTATGCCTTACAGAGAATCTTTTACTGTTTAAACTTGAATTATGCAAAGAAGATTTGCAGATAGTTATAATGTATGTACACGAATAAACAAAACAAGAGCACCGCAGAGCGAATACCAACGGTCATGTGAATTTGTTGTCTCTGTATTCTTAAATATATAGTTTTGATAGATAAGGAGAAAGGGTGACCTGAACAAAAATCTTAACCAAGAACTCATAATTGGTATATCTGTGTGTATGCCGACAACGCTAAGGTGATGACAATAGCTCATCATTTTTTTCTCAAAAAATCAGATGAGCTCAAAATATCAGAACATATACACACCTAAAATGACCAAATGTACTCAAAAAAGCATACATTACATTTATTTTTCAAGTAAAGCTTAAATATTGCATGTAAACCAACAAGGGCAGCCTTGTCGAAAAGAAATACAAGACACATAAGAACTATTTTATACACACGTTATCAAACTCTTTATATATACTGTATGTAATTGGAGACAACTTGAGTAGCAATGCAACAAATTTCTTGTCAAAACGAAATACAAGGCACTTCAAATGCTACTAAATTGAATCAGGAGTAAATAACATTTATCACTTATGTACAATGTTATCCTTACAATCCTATAAGCCATATAGCCAAACATTTTTTTAAAAAAAACAACCGTATGTGCAAATATGTACATTGAAACATGCATATGGTAAGCAAATGGACAACTGTATTTCCTTTACAATGATGAGCGGAAAATGATATGATAAAATGAAAAAGTACTTTGTGAGACATCGCAAATTGAACATATTTTTATGGCATGCATAATAATTTGTGTTAAATTCTTTCTATGAAAAACAATTAAGATTTTCAAATAAAATAAAATGATGGCTAGCTTTAGCTGATTACATGCCTAGATGTTGTCTGCATCAGTCAGAAAGTAATAAGAATAATGACATGTATTAACATAAATAAAGAGACTAGAATATTGCATCAAAGTTACATTATAGTATATTTGAAATTAAAGAATTGTTAGCAAATGCTGTTCGAACTGAATTGTACACTATGTATGTACACACATGTACATATTATGTAAAAAGCATATACATTAAATATACCTTATATTCTAAAATTAAACATAAACATAGGAAATGAGCTGAACGTTTTAATTTGAATAGCAATTTAACAATATAAAATATATAGAGATGCCATTCAAGAGAAAATAAAATGGTAAATTATATAGAAGTGAAGATAACAATGTTTTCCTTCCAATCCATAAGCCATAAGTGACATTGTTTTGGAACCAAGCATTAAAATAGCTGAGATGTCATGTAGTTTTCATTTGTTTCTCCTGATTACTACATATGTAAAAGATTCTTTGTCCAATTTTGCCTATAATTATGCCGAACAGTTCTGTAGTTTACCCGGAATGCATGTCACAGGTTTTGAGTGGAAGGAAAATTTGTTATGACAATCTAACTAAGCATGAACTGACCATGCTTTCACTCTAGGTTTGTGACACACATTCCCCGTAAACTACAGACCTCTTCAGCATACTAAAATGCCCAATTTTAGGGGAAAATTGGCGCTGGAACATGGTCGGTGTTATGAAAATAATATGCTACAAACAACTGACAGAAACAAATTAAAAATACACACCATCATGATTTGTTCCAAAACAATGTGTCATGTCAGTACCAGCTCTGGCCATACCGACTTTAAAAGCTTAACACATATTTGCAAATATTTACAATGGAACAAAACATATATGGAATGGTAAAATTATGCATGAATTGAAGATGTAATAAACAATTGAGCACATTTTTTACAAAGTTGACATACAATGTTTTCCTAGCATTTTTTGCGTAAGCCATATAGCATATAAGAAGGTCATGAAGGCTCTAAATCGCTCACATGAGTACCATTGCTCCTTAAGACAAATATAGCCTGGTGAACTAGTTTTTGACCCAAGATGACCTATATTCGATACACCCAATTCTAATGAAATTCCAATTGAAAATGTGGCCTCTTTTGTGTACACAAGGTTTTTCTGAAATTAAGCCTGGTGATTTAGTTTTTGACCCGACATAAGTATGATAACCAATATTCAAAATTAACCCACATATCATTAAAACCAATAGTTTGACAAAATTTTATGACAGTTGGTGTGAAAAGGCAGCCTCTAGAGTGTTAAGTTTTTGACCTAGTGACCTTGTTTTTTAACACTACATGATCAATATTAGAACATGACCCAGATCTAATGGGTACAAACGTTCTGACCATTACCAATGAGGAATGGGGCAAACATTTTATGTCTATAGTGCCAACAATATTTTCCTTAACTTTGACTTTGTGACCTAGTTTTTGGCTAAATTTTGATTTTGTCCTGATTTGCATAAACACACAAAATCTGACCAAGTTTCATGAAGATTGGATACACAATGTGACCTCTAGAGCGTTAACAATCTGATTGTTGATAAAGATGGGCAAAACATACTGCTATAAATAAACACACATGTAAGTTGTAATATATTGTTTTAATTGATAATAAAACATGAATTAATTAACATTCAATCAATTGATTGTAAAGCCTACGAGTCCATGAAGCCAGGTGTCCACGCACTAATCGTTCCAGCAAATAAATACAGTATAACATCAATCAGCAAATCATGATTATTAACACTGAGGGTATCAGCACATTTTCAGAATGTGTTTCATCTGTTACTTTGGATATATAATGTAATGATATAATAAAAAAACAGGTTTGTTAAAGTCAGTTGAATATCTCGAAACAGTTAATATGGCTACATAATGAGAATTTACACTGGCGGACTCAAGGTAGCTATGCCTCTGGTTCTTAAATTGTCAAAACCAGCTTGCAAATCAAACGAAGCAGTCTGTTCAGCACTGACACCATGGATTTGCATCCCTCCTTTATGTATCATTGAAAGGGCAGAAACTCGTGCCTGCCGATTATCTCGATACATCGCATTTGAGAGGAGTTGCATCATACATGCGACCGCGCCACTGTCACCTTCTTCAGCAAAGCGAACATGTTCCCCAGAACCAGGCATTGTGTCGATAACAATCGAGGAAGCAACTGGATTCTGTTGACCAGGAAGATTTGGAGATGCTAGTTCCCAGTCGACGCATACAATTAGGCCACATGTCAACTGAGTTCGGCCTCCAAATTTGTACACCTGTTGACGCCGTAAGTCTTCTGAACACCCCGTAAACACTTTCCAAACTCTGTACATGCCATCTTCATCTTTAAGGAACCGAATACAATTTGGCTCGATTGATTCTTCCACTTTTACCGCTGCAAAGTCAATGCGCATTTCGTTGTCTAGCAAAGAAAACTGCGGATCGCATTCCCCCAGAAGGCGAAGAATTGCACCGGATTCGTGAACAAAAACGGAGTTTGTGTTGTTTGGATTGTTCACAACATGAGCGCACGTCAGGGCATACAGCTTGTTGGCTTCGTCCACAGCAAACCCACCAAGCGTTCCTTGTCTTAAATCTGATCTGGCTTGTTGGTCAGGCCATGGAGAATGAATTGTTTTTCCATGCTCGTGTTGGACAAGAACGAAAGACTGTAGCTCCTTTGTGACGATCTTTACAGTGTACGAGTGTACATAATTGTGTTCTTTTATCAAGGACCTGATTTCCCTTTCAATGGCATTGTAATACGATCGATCCTCAGTCATTGGTTCTCCACCGCTTTCGAGTGTCTGGCTTCGTACATAGACGGCAAACTCGTCATACATCGTGCCAACAGCATAAACATTTGATAATCTGAAATAAAGTAAAATGTAAATCTCAAAGCATTCAGACTGAAAAGAAACACTTTATGTAATTGGTTCATTTTTTGAAATTAAAAATTAAAATTCATTAATTTAAAACATTGTGAATAATACCCATTTTTAAGTACATGTAGTAATTTTATCAAACATTTTTCATTGAAATGATGCAAAAGAGCATTATTTTAACAACTTATGTAAGCATACTTTAGGAGAGCCTTTCTCAACTCCTGTGATACGTCAGGGGCTTTGGATGCTAGATGAAAGTTTTCGTCCGCCTGTTGAAGATAACCCTCGACCTCGTACGCCATTTTACGCACAATCTCAACATAACGTAACGCAGACTCCAAGCTTTTTTCAACATCAAACACTAGTTTCGAAATGTCCGCCACTACTTTGTCAACCAACCAATCATACCGAATTTCTTTCTCTTTGAAAGTTCTCTTGCTTCCCTTCTTTAGAAGTGTCCGATGCATTAAAGGTTTACCTTTTGCCTGGAGAACCTGATCTGCAGCCTTCATCATGAAGCTCTTGGTATTTTCGGACACACTTTCCTTGAAGCGCTTCTCAAACTCTGCTTCCTCCAGCATCAAGTTGCAAACTTGAGTGGAAAGTGGGTACTTTTGAAGAATGAAGTTATGTACGACATTGCATTTGTACATTCTTGCCAACTTTTGCATTGCACTTTCGGTCAAAACGCTACTTTTATCTGTTTGCGCCTGTTCAAGCTCTGATTCCGTTTCCATCTCTTCTACGTCATCGCTGTCGTGTTTAAGCGCGTCTTGCAAAAAACCGAACATCGTACTGTGCATTGGGTGACATTTGATAAATTGCTCCAAATCCGCTAAAGGAGATCCAGATGATCTTTTATCAGCGGGATAGAACCATCTAAGGTGGTCATAGATTTTGTGGAAACCAATGCAAATATCTTGTTCCAAGTATTTCGAGATTTCGTCTGCAACTTTGACACCGTCGTTATCAAACACAACATGGCAGTGTTCTTTGTCTTCAATCTTGCCAAGAATGAAGGTTTTCAGCAAAAACTGCTGTTCCGTTGTGGCTTCATTTTCTACGTTCAGAAAGAAAAAGGAGCCACATATGCCAGATTTCCTTGTGGTTTTCAATCTATCGATGGCCTGATTCAAAATCTAAAAATAAAGATAAATTAACATGCAATACTTAGTTTAACTAAAAAGACCAGCCTTTATGATATATGTGTATATATTAGTTTCATTTAGTTGAGAAAATAACAGTTTATGAACGATGTCTCTTTGTTTGATTTAATAAACTTAATTAATCTATAAACTGTGTAATTGGAATACTATGTTGGAGCGTGAATTAACATACCTTTTCAAAGTGTTCATCAATGCTCGGCCATTTAATGAAACACACGCTAATTTTGACTCCAGCTGGATCTATGACTGCAAATGTTTCCTCTTTCAGCGGGACGGGGTCCACGAGAATGTTGTCTAACAGTAAAGGTTCATTTCCAATAACATTAATCTCAAGCGTCATATCATAGATCGTGGTGAGCTTCTCCAAATACTGTAGGTTCCCTGTGTTGTGAAAACTGCTCGGGAATGCTCCTAAAATAGATATCGTGATACATTATATTCAACAACTTTCAAAATAATACAAGCGTTTTCGGCGTCTTATATAGATTGTTTAAACAAGTACAATGATTAAACTGAAATTGTTGTGTTTTTTTTTATCATACCTTGCATTAGAAAAACATGATTTCACAATACGATATATATTACAGTATTTTTTAACCTCTCCAGTGGCCTTATTTGCGAAACGGAAGTACTGAAAATTTATTGCTTTATTTATAGTACATGTAGAGCAAAATTGATAATTTCAGATATCTAGAACACATTTTAATTGATCGAAAAACTTACCAATTACCCTTTTAAACCTCGGGAAAAGATCAAGAAGCCGCCTCCTGTAGTAATGAGCCCGTGGATAGACACGCCACGTCGGGATCACCTCCCTCCGGGCATTCAAATTTGGCTGAGACATCCCTCCTACTTAAGTGGCCCGAATTAAGTCGGTTTGAAGCTTAGATGACATCAAATCAATTGATCTGTAATAAGTGAAACTATCAATGTATTTGATATTAACATCAAAATATTAATAATGTTGTACTTTCAGAACAAGACCAATACATTTATCGTTGATATCGGATTTTATTTTTGTTTCCTTCCAGTGACCAATTGCAAACAAATGTGAAACTAGGGCTATCACAAAATGAGACCGAATCCCCACATGCCCAAGTGTCGGAAATACTACATGGGTATAACAACGAAAAAATCACGTGGAACGTGTCTCACTGAAGGTAAACGTGCCACAAGATTGTCAATAATGTAGTGGCATGAGGAAGATTGTAAAATATTGGTACTGTTCTGTGACACATCATCAATAAGGCTTATAAATCAAAACATACTAAGTTCAGAAAGTTGCTTCGAGCTTGACCTCGAAGAGAGGGACACGGATATTGTGTGCGACACGTCCTTTTACTATGATGATTGCTATGCAAAAAAAATCCGGACACAAACTACATCATTATCAATAAGGCCTATATATAGTAAAACATACATAGTTAAAAAGATACTGTGTTCTTGACCTCGAAGGTAGGAACACCATTCTGAATTTAGGGCGACATGTCCTCATACCATTCAGGCTTGTACAACAAAACATCATGACCTAGTTCGGACGATTGCGGAGTGAACTTGATCCTATATATATATATTATATATATATTATATTCTTTAAATCGGACCTAGAAGGAGAAAGATATTGATCGTGCAAAAACGGGACGGACTGACCGATGGACAGATAGATCTGACGACATGCGTGATTCCTATATAGACCCCCCCCCCCCTTTACTTTGTAAAGAGGGGTATAATTATAAATATCAGAATCACATGCCTAAAATAAGATTATCCAATTCCAATAAAACGTCTGATTTTGTTTTCAATCACAGGAATTTGGCACATTACTTGAATAAACTGGAAGAAATTTGGGAAAGAAAACTAAAATAAGCCAAAGATATTAGCCAAGCTAATGTTAAGATGATTTTAAAATGAGTTTATCCGTCACCATTACTCATTAGTATATATCTCAAAATAAACGCACTTCTTATAAGCTTGATATTAAGCCTTTTTTATGAATCTCCATGAGTAAAAAGTTACTCAGCCGTTTCGCCAATATTATTATTTGTAAAATCAACTATTTACCTTGAGAAAAAGCGGATACAAATACGCTGAAAGAATATTTTTCATTAAAAACAGCGACTTTCGTTTCCAAGTGGGATTTCCAATTAGCAACAAAGCTATTTATAGTAGTTAATGGTTTTCCAAACATTGTCTGGTTCCCTGCATACTGATATTCAATACAGTACGTAGCGATAGTGTAAAGGGAAAGGACTCCAGATTACCTAAACCTATAGATATAAAACTCATAGATTCGATGTGCTCTCCAAATATTAAAGGGCCTCTTTAAATTATTTGAAGAGCTCTTCAATTGAAAACCATTTAATTTGATTTGAACAGGTGTTTAATTTGTTGTTGTTTTCATTAAGAATTATTGCAAGCGACAAATCAATTGAAGAGAACTCTTAAACAATAATTGAGGGTAACAACAGATTTGTACGTAGCTCTAGTCAAAGTTATAAAAATAATATCTCCATATTTATCTATAACTGATTTATAGCTCTTATTTTGATAATGAGTTATTTCATTTAATTGCTGAGATCATTAATTCGGTTATACTTGAAACAACAACATTTATTATAATAATTTGGCAATATATCTACAATTAAGTTATACGGAAGGTCTTTTATTGATATGGAGTTAGCTTTAATTCAATTGAAGACCTATTCAATAAGGTTGATCTTACAATATCTTCCATCGAATTGTAGAGATATCCTACTTATTTGGAATTTTCTCTAACACCATTGATTTTATCCATACCATGATCATAGTGGAGCACAGGCTCTTAAATGAAATTGATGAGGTCTATAATTAATCTATGAGCTCTTACAATATTTGAGTTTATAAAGTTGGCGTTTTTAGGGTTTGATACTGAAGTTTCTTTTCTGCATTCATAACAAACAATCTATAGATAGTTATAAAAGCACCGGACACAGGGATTATCTAAACAAACCTGCATTCAGAAACATATATTTGTGTTACATATTTCATTGCATATATCTTCGATGAATACCATTTTAAACTCCGTCCATCCAACCCTCCCTTCGTAATTTGTACCCGGGGGGTACTGAGTTTTCCGCACTAGCAGATACAGTGTGGACACACCACGTGGTTTGTGACGTCACATTTAGTTATAACGTGAAGTAAAATACCGCTCGACTCAAAAAGGATTATCGCTGTAAGTGTGTTATTTTTATATCAATTTTTATAAAACCTAGCGGAGGCTAAACGGAAAAATGTACACTACACTCGGTTACTAAGCGGCATGTTCAGTAATTTATAGTTTTTTTCAAAAATCGTGGGCAAATGCTGAAAATGGACAAAATATTGTTTGTTACGACGAGAAGCAAATTACGTTTCTGGTCCAAAAAGTTGTTTATATATATATTCACCATGTTTGCCTTAAAACGGAAGTCCCGGAATGCATATTCCATCCTAAGGATGTATACATAACTACAAATAAGGCATACAGTATATAGACTTCTAGCACACCGGATTAATAATATCTGTCATGTGTTCCCGTTCCGGATAGAAAAATCCGACCCGAGGGCACCTGCGTTGCCAGGTAACGAGGCTTGCCGAGTTACCGGCTACGCAGCGTGCCCGAGGGTCGGATTTTTCTATCCGGAACGGACACACATGATAGATATTTTTCTAGCATACCTTAAATAACATTTTTTGTGAAGAAAATACATAAGAAAGCGCGTTTTTGTACATTTCACCAATAAGCGCGTGCGATGATGTTTACTGACGTCATGACGCGCAGTAATTTGTATTCACTGCATACGTCAATAAGTTCCTTCGATATCAAGTCTTTTAAGGGTTATTTTGTTTTGTTCAACTTTGAACCTGTTTTGCAATGAGTATCGGTTATGTTTTACAGCAATTAAAAGACATATGCATATATGACAACTACATGTCACTGTTAAGTATGTCACTCAATTTATTGATCAGAAAACTTTATGATTCCAACAACACGTTACATGTTCTTCATAAGCTTGTCTGGTATTTTTTGACAAAAATGGAGTTTATATGTCGTCGGAAGGTTAGAAGTGCACCTACATGTAGTTTACATTAATTCTGTTTCAATTAAAACCCTTAAAACATTTGAAAGTAAGTTTAACAAACGTTCATTGAAGTAAACGTTGCCATTTTGTCTTTTTTCATTATCAATCTTGATTAAATGCATATTGATAGGCATATGTTAAAGTGTATACGCCAGTGATAAACCTTGATGTCGAACAATTGAAGCAAAACCATGTTTATCGGCACAATAAAGATGGTCAATGATTTAATCAAACAAAATGTTTTCTTTTTTCAGAATGATGCGGCCTCCCCTTGCCATGGGGAAGCGCTGCAGGCGAGCAAAGAAAAAACAAGGGGGAGGACGTAATTTCGTTTCATGCAAACATTAAGTGAGAAAAATGTTTCAAGGCAAACAAAATGGCGGATTTAGAAAGAAAAGTATTGATTCAGGAACCAACTTTTGCCTGGTAAGTGGACGTTTTCTTAAAAATTTGAGTGTATGCGTCCAGTATGTGGCGAAAACATCTTAGTTAGGCATCAAATTAAGATACACATCACATACCAAACTGAAAGACTCGTGATCATTAGCGATTCTCAGAACTAAAAACGTAGCCTCTCAAGGCTAAACAATTGTGCAGAAGTTTGTTTACATTTCACCAAAATGTGGATAATGTGCTTGCAATAAACAAAATGGAGAGGGTGGGGTTAAGGAAAAAAAATCGGCCAGGAAACGTGTACAGTCGAGCAATAACCAAGTTTTGAAAATAGGAATACATACATGGAAGCACCGTTACAACACGATCGATATGCCATATTTGCCGAGAAAATACGAAAACTTGTGGATAAAATCAACACGTTTATTTGTACACATTGCCTCCTAAGCCACAATCTTTTTAATAACTTTTTTATCTTTAAAGTTTTGATACCTAACTAAGATCGAAGAATATGTTTTCGCCACATACTGGACGCATACATTTTTCAAAATTTTAAGAAAAAGTCCACTTACCAGGCAAAAGTTGGTTCCTGAATCAGTACTTTTCATTCTAAATCCGCCATTTTGTTTGCCATGAAACGATTTTCTCATTTAATGTTTGCATGAAACGAAATTACGTCCTCCCCCTTGTTTTTTCTTTGCTCGCCTGCAGCGCTTCCCCATGGCAAGGGGAGGCCGCATCATTCTAAAAAAAGAAAACATTTTGTTTGATTAAATCATTGACCCTCTTTATTGTGCCAGTAAACATGGTTTTGCTTCAATTGTTCGACATCAAGGTTTATCACTATGTATTCACTTTAACATATGTCTATAAATATGCATTTAATCAAGTTGCACTTCTAATCTACCGACGACACAAACTCCATTTTTCTCAAAAAATACCAGACAAGCTTATGAAGAACATGCAACGTGTTGTTGGAATCATAAAGTTTTCTGATCAATAAATTGAGTGACATACTTAGCAGTGACATGTAGTTGTCATATTACTATATGTATATGTCTTTTAATTGCTGTTAAACATAACCGATGCTCGATGCAAGACAGGTTCAAAGTGGGCTCATTGCAAGATGGAGCGAGGTCGGCAATTGTTCCTAAAAACTGCTTTTCGTCATAACCAAATAGGTTTTGCTTTTCGTCATAACAAAATACAAACGTTTGATATTTCTATTTACTGTATGCCTTATTTGTAGGTATGTATATACCCTGAGAATAGAATATGAATTCCGATACTTCCGTTTTAAGGCAAACATGGTGAATATATATATAAACAACTTTTTGGACCAGAAACGTAATTTGCTTCTCGTCATAACAAACAATACTTTGTCCATTTTCAGCATTTGCCCACGATTTTTGAAAAAAACTATAAATTACTGAACATGCCGCTTAGTAACCGAGTGTAGTGTACATTTTTCCGCTTAGCCTCCGCTAGGTTTTATAAAAATTGATATAAAAATAACACACTTACAGCGATAATCCTTTTTGAGTCGAGCGGTATTTTACTTCACGTTATAACTAAATGTGACGTCACAAACCACGTGGTATGTCCACACTGAGATATACACATCGGGCTGATGTAGGCGGCTCACGTTGCCGATGTTGTATTAAATTAATAAAGATTAGGTGTTCAAGCATGGCAGTTCGCTATGAGTCAACTATCGACAAAGGAAACTCAATTACATTTTTACATTTCTTGAAGAGCATGCTAAAGTAGAGTTGTTACTACTATATCTATCCGACCAGGGTCGATCGGTCGTGCCAATATCATACATGTATACTACTTTTCAATGGCCATTTTCTCTTCCACTGTTGTCTGTCGCATGACTAACTGCAATCAAATCTCTGTGAAAAGTTGTCATTGTTCCGTGTGAATCGGTTTTGTTGTATATTTAAGTTGTTAGACTCATTCGTCTCTGGTTTAGCTGTCCGTTGACGAACAGTGTGTATGTTTTATTCTAATAAGTAACTATTACACAATATTTCAAAATTCCAGAAACCAATAATTCGTATATGTAACCTGGGAACAGGATTGGTACCAGGTGTAACACATATCACATTTAAAATGTTTTTAAACTAATTATGTTGTTTTAACATTGTATAATAAATTTTAATATGAAATAATATTTATGTAACTTGCATTAAATATTGAGTGTTAAAAAATAAATACTGAGTGTTAAAAAATACGCTGATTAAAGTATGACGATGAAACACCAGTAATCTGAAAGTTGAAACGTCAAAGTTGTTTCAATGTTCGTCTTAAAGGCGGCTAGTTGATATTGAGACGCCATAAAAAGGTGAAGCATCCACCTAAAATCCAATGCATGGCCGATATGGCTTGTGAAATCGGCTTTATGTCGGCCCGATGTTTGCCGTTGCTAGCTTGGTTCATGTCCATGTCTCAGCCAGCGGTGTGACCGAACTGGTTCTGTTTAATCGGGCTTCAAACCTAAACATCGGTAAAAAATCTTATCAGTCATTAATTTGTTTTCATGATTCAATGTGTTGTTTGAGAGTCTGCGATGGAATAACCATGCTTTGATTCGCTGGCATAAGTTAAAACGAAAGAAAACAAGGAAACTTGTTGAATTGATATCCTCCACATGATTCAGGCAAAGAAGATGGAATGGAAATCAAATGTTGGTGAAATATTCCAACCGAAACATGCAAAACGGCCGAAGTGTGATGATGGACTTTTATGAACGTTGAATATGCGAGTATAAGTATCTTCCATGGCCGATAATGTAAGATAGGTTCATACCGACCCGAGCGTAGGATGTTTCGCGGAAACTAGGTTTTTCTCCCACCTCAGTTAAACCAAATAAAGTATAAATGAAATTTTCCGTTGAACCTTTTATTGTGCGTAGTGAAAAAAAATGTCTGTATAGATATGTGATACTTCGTGGTTGCCATTGATATGCGCGCAGTGATTCAGATTATGTAAATAGTCAAATCGTTCTTTGAATAGTTCTGAGGAGAGTGCAGCATTTTTTTTAATGGAGAGTTAAAACTGTTTTATGGTGCCATTTGAAGCGAAAAATAAGTAATTATGATTTGAAATATTGCCACAAGTTATGGTTTGCATAATGCTACATGCGACGGTCTTCAACAAGGGAGGTAATTGTATGATGACAATAAAAAAGGATTTCCATACGGGTACTTGTTTTATATTTGCCCGTGGGCAAGATTATAAGTATCTTCAATGGTCGAGAGTGTAAGATTTTCATTCCGACCCTCGCGCAGGTTGTTTTGCGGAAACTCGGTAAACCTCGTTTCCGCAAACACCCTATGCTCGGGTCGGACCTATCTTACACGAGCGGCTATGGTAGATGCCTTTTCACCCACCTCAGTAAAACAAAATAAAGTGAAAATGTCTTTATTGATGGAACTCTTTTGTGCTAAGTGAAAATAATTGCGTATTGATATGCGATCATTCGTGGTTGTCATAGATATGCGCGCAGTGATTCAGATTATGTTAAGAGTCAAATATATGTCTTTAAATAGTTCTAAGGAGAGTGAAGCATTATTTCTTGAAAGGTGCGTGAAAACTGTTTTATGGTGACATTTGAAGTGAGAAATAATTAATTAGCTTTCTAAATATTGGCAGAAGACAAGGTTTCCATGATGCTGCAGACGACAGTCTTCAACAAGGGAGGTGATTACAATGTGGTGATCATAAAAAAGGAGTTCCATACGGGCATTTTATCTTCGCCGGTGGGCAAGCTAGTTTAAAACTTATCCAGAATTTCATCGAGACAATCATTTCATAATGTTTCATGAAGCTTGAAGTGGATAAATTGCCTGATTGTTCGTTAGATTTTAGATGTGACCTAATGATCTAGTTTTTGATCCCATGTGACCCACTTTTAAAGTCCACCAAGATAACACATATATAGGGGAACATTCTGATCACAGTTGTTTTACAAAGTCTGACCAACTGATACAAAAAGTTTAGATTCCAGACAAAACAATCTAAGATTTGATTAAGATTCTTGAATATTGGACCAAATATAATGTATCTCGTGTGTTCCAAATCAAAGTTTTCTAGCATTTAACCTAGTGGCCGACTTTGTGACTCGATGTGACCCACTTACACAAGCGGTCGAAATTTTATCAAGGAGAACAATCTGACTAAGCTTGAACTGACCAATACATATCATGATATTGCAAAACAGGAGCGCAAACTGTTTTTTAGATGAGTGGTTAAACTAAGGCAAAGTTAAGAGAGCGAAAACTGTCAAGGCAGTTATTGACAATTCAAGTATCGTATCTCTGGAGTGACTGAATAGACAAGTGGATATTGAACCTGACCAAGATATTCTGCCAATACACATTCTGACTAAATTTTGGAATGATTGGACGGAGGATTCAGAAGTTGTTGTTTGGACACGACCAATAAGAGATCATTTAAATAATTAGAGGGCGATGACTCTCGATTATTCAGCGATATGTCTGGTTATCGATTTTGTCCGAGATATTATGCCAGTACACATTCTGATTGAATTTGGTGGTAATTGGAGAAAGGCTTCTTAGGTAATTGGACGGACAAGACCAATTAAAGGACAATAACTGTGAGTAGAGCGTTATCCCTCATTTTCTAACACACCGTTAGGCAATTGCGGTGAATTCGCCTGTGCTGGAAAACTCCATTTAGTCATAAATGCCTCAGGCAACAGACTGATTGTCAACTTAGGAATATATCAGTGAAATTATAAGTTTTCCATATAAACGTATAGTGAAAAGTAACCCAGCACCGGGCGACCGTGTTTTTGATAAAATCAACATGGAGTGAAAGAATTTGATAGAGTGTCATCAAAAGAACATTTCTATGAACTCAATTTGAAATAGGATCAGCGGATTCTTCGGAGAAGAGTTTAAAAGTTTTCCATAAAGACATACATTGGAAAGTAGCCCCCCCCCCCAGCGGTCATGTCTTTTAATTAATCAACATGGGTTAAAAAAACTTGATAAAGGGTTAATTTACTTGCATTTCTGTGAACTTATTTGAAAATTCGGCCAACAGATTCTGATTTAAACGATTAGGGTAAAGGAATTTAATACAGGCTTATCTAAGGAACATTCTGTGAAATTATGTTGAAATCGGGCTAGCGCATTCTGAGGAGATTTAAAAAAAAATCCTTTTGGTTGCAAAATTTATGGCAACCCGAGTTCTGCATGGAACCACTTTTATTAAAGGAATCTGGAAGAGGAACACTCCTGTGCAGGTGAAATTGTCCCAATGGTTTGGGAGAACTAGTATGAAGGAAAATGTTGACGACGGGCGGACAGCGGACTATCACTCTATCACAATAGCACACGCTGTGCGCATGTGAGCTAAAACACATGTCACACTAAGTAGCTTCCGAATTGGTGTGATTACAGAAGTCACTGAAGATTATGGAGGACAAAGCTCGGTTATATAAAGCCATGCAATTCTAGGTTTATTGTTAAAAGTTGTAATAATTATCGAACATCAAATGAACAAGTGTTAGTATAAGTGGTACTCCGTAAGTATAGGTGGTCCTCAGTATTCGACAGCGCTTCATATATTTGTCAGCAGAAAAAAATGATAACATTTCATTGGCTAGATAAAAAAAATGGCTGTCGATTAATTATATATGAAAGAGCCGATTTCTTTAATAATTTAGATTAGGATGCATCCCCATTTCCTGATAACATTATTTTGGGTGGGCCAATATTTCCTTAAAAAGATAAATTTAGGGAAACGTGCATATTCTATAGATGAACTCATTATTTATGGGCGCACTGTGGTTATCTGTATTGGGGCAGGACCTATGCGTGTAATAGATTTTAAAGTGTTTTACAGCCCATCAGAAATCAGAGGATCTTCTCCAGGACTTATTCACTTTTTAAATAATTAAAGAAAATGCACAAAGCAAACATTGTATTGGAAGCAAATGTAAAACATAATCATTGAATATACAATCAAGCAATTTAATAAAGTAATCGCTGCCAAATAATTTATCTGGTCGTTCCTTCTTGCAATTTTAGTTGCAGGTAAAAAAAAAACATATCAAAGAAATAAACTTTCACGACGTAAAGAAACATCTCACTCCAAATTCCAGGAACATGATGAAAAACGTACATAAACCGTTATAGTTTAAGATAAAAACGTCTCTTTCTTAAGTTTAGTTCGGAAGAAATTTGGAGAAACACTCAATTTTCTGGAAATTGCAAACGTTGGTTCTTTGCCCGAAGAGCATTCAACGCCACATTTAGTCGGAAGGACACGGTGTTTTCGGGCTCAAACGGTTCAGCTTCTTCAATGTCATCAAACGTCTCCGCAAACATCTGCATTTCCCCGCCAAATAAAATAGACACAAGGATCATCCTGGGTTGTCTTGCACTGTGGTCGTCAAGTCCGATCACGCTTATGACAGACCCGCTATCGCCTTTCATGGCAAATCTTTCCGCTGAACCAGGTTTGTCTTCTATAAGAACAACATAATTACTCGTGCAGTCTGCCAAACTCATTTCAAAATCACCGGACACGATAATACCAGTCGTAAGAGAAGATTTTGCACCGTGTTTAAAAGCGGTACGTCTGCGTAAATCTGACGATGTTCCTTCAAAACGCTCCGCCACTCTAAGCTTGCAATCTGCATCCAGAAACTCCAAAGTGCATCTATCACATTCTTTCATTTTTATTGCTGCAATATCCACCAAACTGAAATTAATATTTTCTCCCGCGCGCACACTCATATCTCGCGAGGTCCACCCGATCACCACGGGATTTGATGTCCCTTCGAAAATCCCGACCTCCGCCTCATCCCCACACTCAAGCACATGGTCGCAGGTGATCGCAAATGATCCATGTTTATTCCGGAAAAATCCACCAAGTGTTCCCCAACCGTTACTGCCTATTTTTGAAATTTTCGAACCAGGAAAGAAGTGATTATCAGCAAATGTCTGGATAGGCCTCGAAACAACCTGCAGCTTGTAAGGTAAGAAGGTGCAATGGGTCTTCATCAATGCTTTAATGTCGTATTGTGCGGCCCTTTTCAATGTTGAAAACCGGTCTTCTTGCAATTCTTCCGTTTCCATAGGTTCACGTCCGTCTCCTTTAAGGTATATAACGAAGTCGTTATACACTGTGCCAACTGAATACACATAGTTCAACCTGAAAAAAAAAGAGAAAAACATCATGAACTATTCATATTGATTTCTTAAGTGGCAATTACCAAACAATTAATCAATTTAGAAAAGACTCAAATACAAAACTTTCTAGTCTAGAAACACCTAATTAATAAGTCTTAGGAAGTAGGCGATAGTGGTTTCTAAACTGCAATAAAATTGTAGTAAATTGTACTACCGGAATATAACGGAAATGATCAATATTTAACAATTTATCTCAACGAGTTCATGATTATGTTTTTGGCGATTTAAACCTTCTTCGTTTTTATTAAATAAACGTACTTTAGAAGCTCCTTTCGTATTTCGCCTGGTACAAAAGGCGGTTCTGCATAAGGCTTGAAGTCGTTCCCGATTGCTTGTTCTAGATACCCTTCTATTTCGAACGCTAGTTTCTTTACAATACCAACAACTCGGGTAACTGATGCAATCTTCCTTTCGGCAAATTGTAGCAAATCGTGCAAATCAGTCAGCAATTTGGGACTAACCCAGCTAAAACGTTTTTCTTTCGTTTGGTTTCCAAACAGGAGAACAAAATCATTTGGTCCCTTGATTTCCTTTCGCACATTTTCAATAGACTTGATGATGAATCGACTGGTTTCATCCGTAACGTTAGACTGGAAGTGATCCTCAAACTGTATTGAATCTAACACGGATGAACAAATCCACGACGGGATGCCGTACTTATTTTGCAGGTACGGTGTAAATATGCTGCATCTGAACAGGCGCCCCAGCTTCGTTAAAATCCGTTTTATATGTTCGTCTGTAAATCCTTCGACATCCCCAAACTGCATATGTACATCACTCATAAAAGCAAGAATGGCAGAGTGCACCCCCTTTCTTCGTGTGTAGCCAACCAAAGTAGTTACACATCTCTTATGTCTTTCTTTTGGAATGAGCGACAGTACAAAGGTGTACATGTCATGAAAAACTTGAACAAGTGCACTTTCTAAGTACTCTGATATCGCTGAAGGTAATGAAACTTCATTTTCAACGAAAACAATATTCAAATTCGGTCTCCGATGACCTTCCGCGTGCACCCCGAGGTTTTGGAGAACATAACTAGTAACTCTATCGTTATCTTCAGCGGAAACTGGGCTGTTGAAATCGAAAGCAAGAAACGCAGTGTCTGCTGACGTCCTGTCTGTCACGTTTATGAGGCTCCGCAACACTTCGTCAGTATGCTGCAAACAGTGAAATAATGTATGTATATTATTCAGATCTTCAATGTAGGATAGCCCGTCGTCGAATGCGCAAGTGCGACCAATTTCAATATTATCCATTCGAGTGTATGGTGAGGGTCAGTCGTGGATATCCGACGATAGGTCAGTCGATGAATGAACATCTTTTTTATAATTATTTCAAGTAGTGTCATTTGCGTACAAATTGGGTAAGGCGTAATATAGAAATGTTTATGTATTAAAACTACTTTTTTCAGTTAAAGTTCATATATAAATGTACATGAAAATGTATGTGTTGCCAATGCTCTACAAACCATAGGTCCGTGGTGTTGCAAAAGTATAAATATATCTATTATTGTATCACGATATCTTCCCAAGGTGATGTTCTTGCGCCAAAGTTTTTACTCTAAAGTGAAGTTCATGCTCAATTATAAATGTAGTGTCAACACATTGAAAAATCCGTGTAAGTGAAAGTTGCTTACCTTTGCAAAAACATCATCTAATTTTGCACAATGTATGTAGCAAACGCATATTTCAAGCGACGATGGCACTAGGATGCTAGCCGTATCTTGTAAAACTGTCTCATCTAGAATGTACTGTTTAACTGATAAATCAGCGTCGCTTATAACATTAATCCCAAGAGATTCTCCTAGTTGTTCATTTACTGCATCCAGTCTATTAAGAAGCTCTTGGTTTTTAACAACTGCCGGCAGTAAATCTGTAAAAAAGATGGTTTGTATTAAAACTGTTGGTTTATTATAATAAATACTAATTCTCAGACAGGTTATTAAACAAACTCGTGATGCTCGATACTGTGTTAAATAGTTATTTTTAGACTGCCTATGTAAAGGCAATATGTTTACCCATGTATGGAACTTCAGTACAGTATACTTGTATATTTACAGTCGCCTAGTCCTTCGTATAGATGAAAGTTGACATTTATATTTTGTAATATGCAAGGGGTTTTGACGCCATTTCTTGTTTCAATATTGTGCTTTGATTTGATTAGCGCGACGCAGTCATTTAACCAATGATATACGACGTTACCAAAAAACAGCTGTTCTTTCAAACAAACGTATGCTGTGGGTTACATTGCTCTCAGAACAAATGCTCAATTGAAAAAGATACTGCTTGTTTTTCATCATAATGGATAATTCGTTAAAATATATGTATTGATCACACCTTTTCTTGCGTTTATGCTGTAAGAACGCCGTAGGGCAAGCAAGCAAATGACCAAGAAGCATGGAATTTGCAGGCGTGTCCTACTGTATTCATACAGCAAACACAAGAAAAATGTGATAAATCCTAAAATCTACAGAAAAAGATGTTCTTACATAAGTAAAACAATTCCTTTAGTCATCCTCCATGAGTATACACTCTTGCGCACAGTGGTCAGAAAATGGCTCATGGTGAGCATTATTTGATAAGCATATATAGAGCTAAATTTTCTACCTTTTGTACCCTGTGCGTAGGAGTGTATAAGCGTTTGATTTCAAATAAATGTCCCCGATTAAGCTAATATACAATGTAATGTCTTTAATACCAATAATCTTTCTGAATCTTGGATGGAGGTCTACATATTGCGCCCTGAAAAAGCCAGGCCTAGGATACACTGTCCATGGAAACAGCCTATACGATACAGCAGGGACCGCAGACATAGTTCAGTTAGTATTCCGGCTTCACCCTTCATTTCAACAGGAAAGGCCGTCACAAATCATCCCTGAAACATTTAAAGGCAGACTTCATTTCACAATATTCATTTTTTAAATTTGAGAACGGACATATAAACCACGGTGACCGTGGTCTGATCCAAAGGGGGGTGTAACATATATATATATATATATATATATATATATATATATATATATATATATATATATATATATATATATATATATATATATATAAGGGGGGTCACATGTTTTTTGGGGGTCTGGACCTAGTTTTGATCACAATTGACCCTTGTATAGAGTCCTGGCACCATGACAACCCCCTTTGGTCTGATCAATCAGTATATACTCAACATGTAGCTCTTTTTCTCAATCAACTTTTATCCAGCCTTTCACAAATATTAACAATTTTGTAAATATAGTTTCATTGCATATCACACGATATTTCCTTTACCAGTATTCAGATTTTATTCTTATTTTAAGAGTCCGAAAAACTTCGACGGTGTCCGAAATATACACATTTTCTGAATTAAGATATTTTGAGCAAAGAATAAAACAAATATAATCGAAAATTCAAAAATTACCTCTGTATGAAATTCTTCTTTTAATAAAAAAAAGGTTGCAAACTATATACGTGAGTAAAGCGGCATATAGTTACGATCAAAGTTTCTCTACTTTCCTATTTACAAGTAACCGGAAATTCCAATGAACTATATTTAGAATGAAATGTTGTTATACACATGCTATTGACACTGAATGTGTTATTTTACGATATTTCGTAAAAACAATTTTATGGCATTAATAAATGCCCTATTTTCATTCAAAGCTTGTGTTACGTTTTCCCTTCATCCATACGAGTTCGACCCGGCCTGTAGTACCTTGACGTTGAGCAATACATAAAGAATGCAAGTAAATTTGTACGGTTAGGTTTAACTATTGAACTAGATTTACTGTCGATTGACCGCTTACTCAATAATTTATGAATGTAATGTTCACCATTATTATGTAATTTTTTTTGAAGTTTACCGGTTGTTTAGCTTTGAAAATATTTGAATAAGTGACACTAAGGAATTTAACGTACAAGAAATAGTTTGGCCATATGCATGTTGTCTATATATATTTTATTTTCCTTTCTTCGTAGGCTAACCGCACACGGTCATGCACTCGTAATACTATTTCTCCTTCTTCGTATGCGAACCACACGCAGTCATGCACTCGTAATACTATTTCCTCTTCTATGTAGGCGAACCATACACTGTCATGCACTCATAATACTATTTCTCCTTATTCGCAGTAGTCGAACCTCACGCATTCATGCACTCGTAATACTATTATTTCTCCTTTATAGGCGAACCACAAGCAATCATGCACTCGTTATACTATTTCCTCTTCATCGTAGGCGAACCGATGACTTTTTAGGCGAACCACACGCAGTCATGCACTCGTAATACTATTTCTCCTTCTTTCAAGGTAGACGAACCACACGCATTTATGCACACGTAATACTATTTCCACTTCTTCATAGGCGAACCACACGCATGCAGCCATACACTCGTAATACTATTTCTCCTTCTTCGTAGGCAAACCACACGCAGCCACAAACTCGTAATACTATTTCCTCTTCTTCGTAGGCGAATCACACGTTGTCATGCACTCGTAACACTATTTCCTCTTCTTCGTAGGCGAACCACACGTTGTCATGCACTCTTAACACTATTTCCTCTTCTTCGTAGGCGAACCACACGTTGATATGCACTCTTAACACTATTTCCTCTTCTTCGTAGGCGAACCACACGTTGATATGCACTCGTAACACTATTTCCTCTTCTTCGTAGGCGAACCACACGTTGTCATGCACTCGTAATACTATTTCCTCTTCTTCGTAGGCGAACCACACGTTGTCATGCACTCGTACGTGTAATACTATTTCTTCTTCTTCGTAGGCAAACCACACGTAGTCATGCACTCGTAACACTATTTCCTCTTCTTAGTAGGCGAACCACACGTTGATATGCACTCGTAACACTATTTCCTCTTCTTCGTAGGCGAACCACACGTTGTCATGCACTCGTAACACTATTTCCTCTTCTTCGTAGGCGAACCACACGTTGATATGCACTCGTAATACTATTTCCTCTTCTTCGTAGGCGAACCACACGTTGTCATGCACTCGTAACACACGCATTCATGCACTCGTAATTCTATTTCTCCTTCTTTTCCATTTTGTTTCTTTGTTTCGACCACAGTGATGAATAACTGGCAGACTTTTAAATTTGGTCTCCTGCCGAATGCCTCGTGAAGTGTTCCGCTTACCCACAGCCCTAATTCTAGCAACGTCCAAAATGAATAACATTTTCACTGACGCTTTACTTCATGGGATCGCTAAGGCTTTCTTATTCGAGAGAACACTACTCGCCAACCCTTCATAGCATATTGGATCCAGGAAGTCCATGCGATCGGAATCAATGTCAACTAGTGTTGCACGCGTATGCTTCAAGCAGGGTATAGTAACACAAAGTTTTATTACATGTAACATATATACTTGGTGTTGATCAGTAAATATTTCCTTGTTGTTTACAGAACATATATCCCCGCTGCAAGCTGAAGCTTGGTGCGCAGTCTTACAGTTCTGCGCGAAATCTATTCAGAAGAGGTGAACTAAGCCCCGTAAACATTCGTCTCGAAGTCTTCTAAGCATGCGGTTGTGGTCAACTACATCAAACGTTGACTAAGCATCAAGTGATATAACATTCTTGGGAGACGTATTGTCGTCGTTCATATTGACTTTTACTATACAATTCTTCTATCATACATGCCGAGTTAGGATCTGATGCGTTATTCACGAAGACACGTTGAACAGTATTCTGTTACCGCTTTGACTTCGATGTGAATGTTTATTTTATGGTCCTGGTACCAAAAAAACGTAATTAACAGCATAGCCACCGATTTATGATCATAGATGGGAGCGTGGTGATAATACGCTGTAAATGTTATCTGCACGTATGAAGAATCGATGTGGCCACTGGGTTGATTATACAAAGGTCTTGGTTCTTTTGGTTGCTTTTTGTAAGATGGAGGCTCGACGAATCTATTTTCTTTTGCTGTATATCGTAATAGTTTCCCAGTCAGCTTGCTAGTGTCGAACGTTGGCGTTTGGCTGGTAAAGGGGGTTTCCCTGTCTAGTCAGCTTGCTAGAGTCGAACGTTGGCGTTTGGCTGGTAAAGGGGGTTTCCCTGTCTAGTCAGCTTGCTAGTGTCGAACGTTGGCGTTTGGCTGGTAAAGGGGGTTTCCCTGTCTAGTCAGCTTCCTAGTGTCGAACGTTGGCGTTTGGCGGGTAAAGGGGTTTCCCTGTCTAGTCAGCTTGCTAGTGTCGAACGTTGGCGTTTGGCTGGTAAAGGGGGTTTCCCTGTCTAGTCAGCTTGCTAGTGTCGAACCTTGGCGTTTGGCTAGTAAAGGGGGTTTCCCTCTCAGCTTGCTAGTGTCGAACATTGGCGTTTGGCTGGTAAAGGGTGTTTCCCTGCCAGCTTGCTAGTGTCGAACGTTGGCGTTTGGCTGGTAAAGGGGGGTTTCCCTGTCAGCTTGCTAGTGTCGAACGTTGGCGTTTGGCTGGTAAAGGGGGTTTCCCTGTCTAGTCAGCTTGCTAGTGTCTAACATTGGCGTTTGGCTGGTAAAGGGGGTTTCCCTGTCAGCTTGCTAGTGTCGAACGTTGGCGTTTGGCTGGAAAAGGGGTTTTCCTGTCAGCTTGCTAGTGTCTAACATTGGCGTTTGGCTGGTAAAGGGTGCTTCTCTGTCTAGTCAGCTTGCTAGTGTCGAACGTTGGCGTTTGGCTGGTAAAGGGGGTTTCCCTGTCAGCTTGCTATTGTCGAACATTGGCATTTGGCTGGTAAAGGGGGTTTCCCTGTCAGCTTGCTAGTGTCAAACGTTGGCGTTTGGCTAGTAAAGGTGGTTTCCCTGTCAGCTTGCTAGTGTCGAACGTTGGCGTTTGGCTGGAAAAGGGGTTTTCCTGTCAGCTTGCTAGTGTCGAACGTTGGCGTTTGGCTGGTAAAGGGGGTTTCCCTGTCTAGTCAGCTTGCTAGTGTCGAACATTGGCGTTTGGCTGGTAAGGGGGTTTCCCTTTTATGTATATATGGAGAATATCATATTTGAGATATTGCTATCGATAGTTTGAACCCCATTTGCTTGTTTCAGATGCGCACGTAGACCTCAGTAGTACTGTTTGTTGAATTGAACAAGGCAGTATTAAGTATTCAATTCCATTATAAAGGGGTTTCGTTGTGTATACTCCTGGCCGCTATTCGTTGGGCATATGCTTATACTTAGGTAGGTTCTTTAGTTTCACCAAGTTTATTTTCTTTCAGAGCGAGTTCTCTTGACGTTTCTTTTTGTTCAATTTGAACTCTGTTTGAATGTCTGGCAGGTGACATGAAAACGTCATTTTCAGAAGTATTGCTAGCACCTGCTGCTGTATGAGTTAGGTATGACCCTTGTTCTATAGGCTGGACATCTTTAGTACCTGTTTTGAGAATAGAATGAGTGAGCTTCTGGAATTGGTATTGTTCAAACATTTATAAGTGACTATTGCTTATATTGTCATTATGAGGAACATACATGTATTAGTCGCTTAAAGCTGTCTTGCACGACACGAGATCAATGGCGGTTAAGTTAATCACTTGTAATTATTTTTCACCGACATTTACAATGCAAAATATTGAAAAACAATGCAGTAAAATTAAGTTTGTTAAATTAAAACTTGGAACGTAAGCTCACATAATCGCATCCCCTTCGAAACGAAATGTGATGAAATACATATTATAAGGCATATTCATTTGATATAATTAGGTCATACAATTATGCCAGTGGTGCATCCCCTTGGTACGCTAATTACAATTTTATAGTTAAGCCACTGATATGTCTCGATGCCATCGGGGCTTGGTTGTAAACAAGGTTAAGTCTTAATGCACTATTAGTTCGGCTTAGTTAAGCGTTTTTTTCAAGGGTTTTGACCATAGCTGACCAGTCTAAACTACGCTTTCATTTCGGGTTGGTTGCGAAGGCCACAAAGCGTTTAAATATGTGTTCAGTCGAGTTCATACGCTGTAGAAGCATGTATTTGCGTATTAATGACAACCATTTCCAAAGACTTGAATAGAAAATGTCATAAAATTGATGCGAACTCCTGTTTTACAATGCATTCCATATAAAAGAAGAGATATGTTCAGGACTTTTTTTTCTGGAAACTTAGACACATTTACATTTGCCAGGTTTTGCTTAAATTTTATCATCATTTGGCAGTATTGGGCATGTTGCGAACCACTACATCTGAAAGGGTACATGTATGAGGACATAAGTATTGTTGTGCATTTCATCATCCAGGTATGTGTTACATGTACATGTACAACAACACGTATACGTGGTGTTTCTCTACCTCACTTTGAATACCACTAAAACTTGCATGGTTCTAGGTCAAAGTGTTTTTCAGTAAGTGTGAGGTCAATGTTTTCAGAAGAATCTTTGACCTACTGGATCCCAAAAGAACAGTGACCATCTACAGGGAAAGTTAAAGCTTTAATTGAATTTGTATTGTTCTAGGTCAAACTTGTCTAATAGTTCATGGTATTGTGCTGACATTAACCTTGACCTTGGCCTTCATAACAAGAGGAGTCATCTACAGTGAAACAGGCAGACCAACTTATACAAACCTATACAACCTCTTCAACACAAACAAACGATATTTTTGATAAATTATATTTTGTAAAAAAAAATAACATAAATATAAATTCAATGAATATATTTCACATTTCTTTGTTACGATCACAAACAAAATTATTGATTGTTATAAACAATCGAGACATTAATAATATCAAGGCAATACAAATACACGGGAACAAAACAGTACAGTTTCAAAACACTATGTCAAGACAGTTTTTGACAATTCAAGTGTCGTATCTCTGGAGTGGATATCGAACCTGACCAAGATATTCTGCCAATACACATTCTGACTAAATTTTGGAATGATTGGACATAGGATTCAAACGTTATTGATCGGACAAAACCGATAAAGAGATCATTTTAATAATTAGAGGGCGATGACTCTCGGTTATTCAGCGATATGTCTGTTTATCGATCTTGTTCGGGATATTATACCAATACACGTTCTGATTGAATTTGGTGGCAATTGGAGAAAGGCTTCATAGGCAATTGGACAAGGCCAATTAATGGACAATAACTCTCCGAGTGAGTAGACCTCTTTTTCTAGCACACCGGATAGGCAATTGCGGTGAATTCGCCCGTTTGGAAAACTCCATCTAGTCATAAAGTGGAAACTAGCCCTGCCCCAGGCAACAGACTGATGGTCACCTTAGGAATATATCAGTGAAATTATAAGTTTTCCATATAGACATATAGTGAAAAGTAATCCCGAACCGGACGGTCATGTTTTTGATAAAATCAACATGGGGTGAAGGAATTTGATAGTGCCATCTAAAGATCATTTTTGTGAACTCATTTTAAAATAGGACCAGCGGATTCTTGAGAGAAGATTTTCAAAGTTTTCATTATAGACATACATTGAAAAGTAGCCAAAAATTTGATAGAGGGTTACTTTACTTGCATTTCTGTGAACTTATTTGAAAATTTGGCCAACAGATTATGAGGATTTTTTATTTCAAAGTTTTCCATAAACGTACAGTGAAACGTAGCCCCGCGCCTAGCGGCCATGTTTTTAAACGATTAGGGTAAAGGAATTTAATACACGCTCTTCTAAGGAACATTTCTGTGAAATTATGTTGAAGTCGGGCCAGCGCATTATGAGGAAATTTAAAAAAATCATTTTGGTTGCAATGGCAATCCGAGTTCTGCATGGAACCACATTAATTGAAGGAATCTGGAAGAAGACCGCCCAAGAAACACTCCTGTACAGGTGAAATTGTCCCAGTGGTTTAGGAGGAGAAGAAGTTTGAAGGAAAAATGTTGACGACGAACAACTTATCAAAATAGCTCACGCTGTGCACAGGTTGAGCTAAAAACACATGCCACACTGATAAGCTTCCGAATTGGTGTAATTTCACCTGTATGTCATGATTACAGAAGTCACTGCAGATTATGGAGGACAATACTCGGTTATACAAAGCCATTAACATCTAGGTTTATTGTTAAAAGTTGTTATAATTAACAAATGAATTAATACACAAGAACATCAAATGAACAAGTATAAGTGGTACTTAGTAGGTATATAGGTGGTTCTCAGATTTCGACAGCGCTTCATATATTCGTCAGCAAAAAAACATAATAACAATATAATAACAAGACATTTTTATTGGCTAGATAAAAACATAATGGCTGTCAATTAATTATATATGAAAGAGCCGATATCTTTAAGAATATAGATTGGGTTGCATTCCTTTTTCCCGTTAACATGATTTTGAGTGTGCCAATATTTCCTTAAAAAAGATCAATTAATGGCACCGTGCATAATTTTATCGATGAACTCATAATTCACTGTAGATATCTGTATTAATAATAATAATAATAATAATAATAATAATAATAATAATAACTTTATTTAACGAAGGTTACATACTAAGTGTACAATCATTACAGACGTACTACTTATTTTCAGCATGGCCTTCACACAAAAAGTATTACAAAAACACATATACTAAGTTACATATTAAGCAACATAAAAAAACATACAATCACACTATCACCTATCACTATCATACATTTCTTCGGCAAACATAACTCAGTTTAATATGATGATTATAAATTACAATAATTTCATATTGTAAATAATGTAGATATATTCAGTAAAACCACATTCAATCAATATATTTTCAACATTTACATACAAAAAAGGAAATCATTTACCATATTTTTAAAATCATAAATGTTTTTTTGGCAAATCGCGGCAATATACAAAACTCAGAGAATCTGGATTCTATTCACTTTGTAAATAATTAAAGAAAGTGAACAAAGCAAACATTGTAAATGAAGCAAACGTGTAGCATAATCATTGAATATACAATCAAGCAATAAAAAAAGTAATCGTTGCCAAATAATTAATCTTGCAATTTTAGTTGCAGGTAAAAAAATACAATTGAAAGAAATAAACTTTCACGACGTAAAGAAACATGTCACTCCAAATTCCAGGACCATGATGAAAAACGTTAATATAAAACGTTATAGTTTAAAATTATGAGGATATTCCATGGTCGAGAGTGTAGGATAGGTTCATTCCGACCCGAGCGTAGGGTGTTTTGCGGTTAACCTCGTTTCCGCAAAACACCCTGCGCGAGGGTCGGGATGAACCTATCTTACACGAGCGGCTATGGTAGATACTTTTTCTCCCATCTCAGTTAAACAAAATTAAGTATAAATGTATTTTTTGCTGGAACTCTTTTGTGCTTAGTGAAAATAATTGCGTATAGATATGCGATAATTCGTGGTTGTCATGGATATGCGCGCAGTGATTCAGATTATGTTAATAATGAAATCGGTCTTTAAATAGTTCTAAGGAGAGTAAAACATTATTTCTTGAAATATGCGTGAAAACTGTTTTATGGTGACATTTAAAGTGAGAAATAATTAATTAGCGTTCTAAATATTGCCACAAGACAAGGTTTCAGTGATGCTACAGACGACAGTCTTCAACAATGGAGGTAATTGGTGTGGTGAACATTAAAAAGGAGTTCCATAAGGGCATTTTACCTTCGCCCGCGGGTAAGATAAGAATTTCTAGCATGGTTAAATTATTGGATCTTCTTATATGAGGTGGGAGAAAAAACGTCTCTTTCCTAAGTTTAGTTCGGAAGATATAAGGAGAAACACTCAATTTTCTGGAAATAGCAAACGTCGGTTCTTTTCCCGAAGAGCATTCAACGCCACATTTAATCGGGAGGCCACGGTGTTTTCAGGTACCTGCGGTTCTGCTTCTTCAATGTTATCAAAAGTCTCCGCAACATCTGCATTTTCCCCGCTATATAAAATAGGCACAAGGAGCTTCCTGGGTTGTCTTGCACTGTGGTCGTCAAGTTTGGTCACGCTCATTGCACACCCGCTATCTCCTTTCATGGCAAATCTTTCCGCTGAACCAGGTTTGTCTTCTATGAAAACAACATAATTGCTCGTGCAATCTGTCGAACTCCTTTCAAAATCGCCTGACACAAGAATACCAGTCGTAAGAGATGAGTTTGCCCCGTGTATAAAAACGGTACGTCCTTCAAAACGCTCCGCCACTCTAAGCTTGCAATCTGCATCCAAAAACCCAACTGTGCATTTATCACATTCGTTGATATTTATTGCTGCAATATCCACCAAGCTGAAATTAATATTTTCTCCCGCGCGCACACTCATATCTCGCGAGGTCAACCCAATTACCGCGGGGTCTAATGTCACGTCGTGAATCTCGATCATCTCCGCCTCATTCACGCACTCAAGCACATGGTCGCCGGTGATTGCAAATGAGCCGTGTTAATTCCGGAAAAATCCGCCAAGCGTTCCCCATCCGTTACTGCCAACTTTTGAACTTTTCGAACCAGGAAAGTAGTGATTATCAGCAGATGTCTAGATAGGCATCGAAAAAACTTGAATCTTGTACGGAAAGAAGGTGCAATGTTTCTTCATCACAGCTTTAATGTCGTATTCTGCGGACATTTTCAATGTTGAAAACCGGTCCTCTTCCAATTCTTCCGTTGTCGTAGGTTCAAAGCCTTGTCCGTTAAGGTATATAACGAAGTCGTTATACACTGTGCCAACTGAATACACATAGTTCAACCTGAATAAGTAAAAAACATCATGAATTATTTATAGTGATTTCTTAAGTGGCAATTAACCAAACATTTTATCTAATTAGGAGAACACTACATAACCAGCTTGCAAACACACGCATACCTGAACACATATTTCGTAGCTAGTAGTTTTTTCAAAATTGCAATCAGTTTTTAAATTGTATCACAGGAGTCCTACGAGTATCAAAATGTTTGACAAAAGTTCTCAGCGATTTTACGGTCTTGTTTGTGCTGACGATTTAAGACTACTTCGTTTGATTTAAATATAAACATACCTGAGAATCTCCATTCGCATTTCGAAGAATACTATAGGCGGTTCTGCATGAGGCCTAAAGTCGTTCCCGATTGCTTGTTCCAGAAACCCTTCAATTTCGAACGCTAGTTCCTTCGCAATACGCACAACTCTGGCAACTGATCCCATTTTCTGTTCAGTCTCTTTCAGCAAACCTTCTAAATCTGTAAGCAACATGGAACTTACCAAGCTAATACGTCTGTATTTTGTTTGGGTTCCAAAAACGAGTATAAAATCCGTGATTGCCATTTGTTTATTTTCAATAAACTTCTTGATGAATCTACAAGTGTCTTCAGTTACGCTAGACTGGAAGCTATCCTCAAAGTGTATTGAACCTAACACGGAAGAACAAATCCACGAAGGGATGCCATACTTATTTTGCAGGTATGGTGTTAATATAATGCATCTGAAAAGGCATCCTAGTTTCGTTAAAATCTGTTCGTCTTTAAATCCCTCGTCATACCCAACTTGCATATGTGCATCACTCATAAAAGCAAGAATGGCTGAGCGCACCCCCTTTCTTCGAGTGTAGTCCTCCAAAGTAGTTACACATCTCTTATGTCCTTCTTTTGGAATGAGCGACAGTACAAATGAGTACATGTCATGAAAAACTTGAACGAGTTCACTTTCTAAGTACTCTGATATCGCTAAAGGTAATGATTCTTCATTTTCAACGAAGACGAACTTCAACTTCCCTCTATCACTTTCCGCGTGCAACCCGAGCTTTTGAAAAACATAGCTCGTCACTCGATCAATATCTTCAGCGGAAACTGGGCAGTTGAAATCGAACGCAAGAAACGCAGTGTCTGCTGACTTCCTGCCTGTCACGTTTATGAGGCTCCGCAACACTTCGTCAGTATGCTGGAAATAGTGAAATAATGTATGTATATTATTCAGATCTTCAATGTAGGATAGCCCGTCGTCGGATACGCAAGTGCGACCAATTTCAATAGTATCCATTCGGGTGAACGGTGAGGGCCAGTCGTGGATATCCGACGATAGGTCAGTCGATGAATGAAAATCGTTTTTTATAGTTATTTACAGTGGGGTCATTTGCGTTCAAAATAGGTAAGGCGTAATATAGAAATAAACAAGTGTTTATGTATTAAAACTACTTTTTTCAGTTTAAGTTCATATACAAATGTACATGAAAATGTATGTATTGCCACGTCCCTACAAACCATAGATCCGTAGGGTTGCAAATGTATAAATATATCTATTATTGTATCACGATATCTTCCCAAGGTGATGTTCTTGCGCCAAAGCTTTTACTTTCCAAAGTTAAGTTCATGCTCAATTATAAATGTAGTGTCAACATTGAATAATCCGTGTAAATGAAAGTGGCTTACCATTGCAAAAGCATCATCTAATTTTGCACAATGTATGTAGCAAACGCATATTTCAAGCGACGATGGCACTAGGATGTCAGCCTTATCTTGTAATACTGTCTCATCTAGAATGTACTGTTTATGTGTTAAATCAGCGTCGCTTATAACATCTATCCGAATAGATTCTTTTAGTTGTTCATTTACTCCATCCAGTTTATTAAGAAGCTCTTGGTTTTTAACACTTTCCGGCAGTGAATCTGTAAAAAAGATGGTTTGTATTAAAACTGTTGGTTTACTATAATAAATGCTAATTCTCAAACAGGTAATTAACTTGACAAACTCGTGATGCTCGATACTGTGTTAAATAGTTAGTTTTAGACTGCCTATGTAAAGGCAATATGTTTACCCATGTATGGAACTTCAGTACAGTATAGTTGTATATTTACAGTCGCCTAGTCCTTAGTATAGATGAACGTTGACATTTATATTTTGTAATATGCAAGTAGTTATGACGTCATTGTTTGTTTCAATATTGTGCTCCGATTTGATTAGCACGACGCAGTAATATAACCAATGATATACGACGTTGCCGAAAACCAGCTGTTCTTTCAAACAAACGTATGCTGTGGGTTACATTTTTATCATAACGAATTCGGATGATCGTTACAGTGAAAAGACAGTTTCCAACCGTTCATCTTTACCTACTACACCTGTCCAGGTAAAAACTTCAGGTGTGTATTTTAACTTCTTTGTTTTGCTGTTAATATAGCAAATATGATGTATTTTTTGTATTATTTGTTTCCTTCAAAAATAATGATACAGTACATTTAATGATTTATGCATGTTTGTTTTTATTTTGCTACAGATCAGAGTATAGTGTTTATTTAATTCATATGCAATGCATGTACAGTAATAGAAAATTAAAGTTTGGCCAAGAAACGAACACCACCTTTCTTGTGTCATCATCAAACTGTTTCAGTAATGCATACTACATTATACTACAATGAACATTTATGTATAAATTGCTTATCAAAATTTCAGATTCCTCCGACGCAGCGGATCATGAAATTCCTGTCCCGATGAGGCAACAAGGGCATGCTTGTGGTGGAGGCCTTGGTCGCCGATGAGTCAATGTTCATGGACAGTAGGATGACGCTAAAAATTAACCTGACTGACATTTATATGTGCTTCATGCAATCCCATGAGTTTTACCATTCACACAAAAACATCAAACAAGCCGGATTGTGTATATTTTGTAAATATTAGTCAAAAGGGATAAAAAAAATGGTGCCTGACTATGTGATTGGAAAAAAGTATTAATCACGCTTTGTGTTGCGAATAAATGTTTGTAGATTTTATTAGATGTTCATGTGTATATTTAAACTATATATATATGAAAACATTCAAGTGTTAAATATTTATGCTGATGTTTTTGTCTATGAAAAAATATTGCATATTCTTGTACTTTCTTGAAATATTTTTTTGCCATATATGAAAACTGACACAATCAGTATTTGCAGTACAAAAGAAGTAAAAGTGTCTTGTATTTATGTTTATGTTTTATATTACTTGTCTAAATTTGAATAAGATATCTAAAAAAATTAAGGAAAATCTGCAAATTTAAAAAAGATAGGCATTAAATTCTGAGAAAGCCTAAAATCAAACTGGCGCTGGCTGGAATTTTCGGTGACATATTTTCAGCTGTAATGATTAACAATAAGGTGTAGGTTTTTTGTAAATTCTCTTCCAGAACTTAGATGGCTACCAAGGCCAATCATGTAGTCAAAGCAAGAGTGATACATGTAGCTGTAGTTTATATTTGACTGCAAATGCCTATATTCATTTTGTGAGTTATTTTTCAAGTCACCTTGTCTAGTCATTTCCATGGCATGAGATATGACAATGTATTTTAATAGATAATTATTTTTAACCAAGTTTTCCTCAGGAAAAGTGGAAAACCTAGTTAATAGATTTGGATATGCCATGTGCAGGCAGGTGGCTGTGACCATTGGCGCTTGTGTCCAGGCTTTTACTTAGCCATGCATAGGGTATTTTGAAAAAACTTTTCAAAAAGGTTTAAAACAAGAGGCCCAAAAGGGCCTATGCTCTACTGGCATGGCTTTTGTGGTCATATCAATCCAGAGCATGTATGTATGGGTAAAAGGCAACAGACATATAGTTTATGTTTTGTGTTTGGGTTACCTGAAAACGTAGCACGTTCAACATCTGAGACCAGAAAGTATTGTAAGCAGATTAGTTGCGTGAACTATTTTAATATGTGCCAAGTAAAAGTCATCTGACAAAAAAAAATGCTTTCAAAACTGTACTCATAGTAAAATTTTCTGTAGTTTTAAAAGTTAAAAAAAGTTGGTCAAAAGGTCAAAGTCAAGGGCATCCTAGGACAACATTGATCAATTTGAACAAACATTCACAATCAATTGTGCTGAGATGGATGCACGAACACACAAAAAGATTTTCAAACCTTTCCAGATTTATGTTTACCAAACCTGTGAACCCTGGGTGTGGCCAGTAATGACACCAGGTGCATAACTTAAACATTCACAATCAATTTTGTTAAGATGAATGCGCAAACTACAGAACTTAAAGCTAAAAAATGGCCTTTGGGCTTTCAACAAGAACAAGGTAGAGTAATTCACAAAATCAACTGCAGAAGCAAAAAGCAAATTGTCTCTCAAAATCCTAGACTTGCAAATTGTCTCCCTTAACTTTAGACTTGAATTAACATATACATGTAAACTTGGCTAAAAATAGAATTCGCTCATGCAGACCTGGCTAAAAATAGAAAGCATTTCTTTAAAACTTTCATGGCCCATAATCTAGGCATTCATCGGCGGATCTTGCTGGTTTTCGAAAGGAACCAAGCTCTAATGGATATCTAGATACTGTACAAGTTTCATCGAGATATAATCAAAACTGAAGACTGTATCGTGTTCACAACCAATTGTTTACACAATAGCATTTTTTTATACTATCAAGGGCCATAATCTGGGCATGCATGGGCGGATCTGGCTGGTTTTCGACAGGAACCGAGCTCTAATGGATATCTAGATACTGTACAAGTTTCATCGAGATACAATCAAAACTGAAGACTGTATCGTGTTCACAAGCAATTGTTTACAGACGCACGACCGCACGGATGCACATACTACGTACACATTACCATCGCATAAGCTCTTCTGGCCTTTGGCCAGTAGAGCTAAAAAACTGGAAAACTGTGGTTTTGAGTTCTCTCATTTATGAAATAGTTTAAAGAAATACATTTGCTTGATCTCAAATAGCATTTGCTTGATCTCAAAACTAATATTTGTATAGAATTATATTTTAGTGTTTTCATTCTTTCACTGGATGTTATCCTTGTACTGTTTACAATATCATTGTTTAGATAATAAGTGAATAAAATGTGAGCAAAAGTGAGTTAAATCACTATATATATTTGTTCGCTCTTCGCTCGCTCCTCTTTTTTGCTTAATGCAAAACAAATATTTTTATTTTTATTATTATTTCGCTCGCTCGCCCCATTATTTTTTTGGAAAAAATCCGATGAACAAGTTATCAATTTGGTGTGGCCTAAAATATAAATATATTTATTGATCACACCTTTTATTGCGTTTATGCTGTATGAATGCCGTAGGGCAAGCAAACAAATGACCAAGAAGCATGGAATTTGCAGGCGTGTCCTACTGTATTCATACAGCAAACACAAGAAAAATGTGATAAATCCTAAAATGTACATAAAAAGATGTTCTTACATAAGATAATATACAATATAATGTTTTTAATACCAATAATCCTTCTGAATCTTGGATGGAGGTCTACATATCGCGCCCTGAAAAATCCAGGCTTAGGGTACACTGTCCACGGAAACAGCCTATACGATTCAGCAGGGAACGCAGACATAGTTCATTTAGTATTCCGGCTTCACCCCCGTGAGTGTCATATTGTCTGCAACATTTCAACAGGAAAGCCGTCACAAAACATCCCTAAAACATTTAAAGACAAACTTCAATTCATATTATTCATTTTCAGTCTGAGAACGGACATATAAACCACGATGTCCGCGGTCTGATCAATCAGTATACAGCACGTACTTGTAGTAGGTCTACATGTAGCTCTCATTCTCAATCTACTTTTATCTAGCCTTTCACAAATATGTATCAATTTTGTTAATATAGTTTCATGGCATATCACACGGTATTTCCTTTATTCAGATTCTTATTCTGGCAGGGGATTTCATGTGCACTTAACAAAAGCCTTCTTAATTTTGGCATCCGAAAATCTTCGACGGTGTCCGAAATATATACATTATCTGAATTAAGATATTTTGAGCAAAGAATAAAACAAATATAATCGATAATTCAAAAAATACTTCTGTATGAAATTCTTCTTTTAATAAAAAAGGTTGTTAACTATATATGTGAGTTAAGCGGCATATAATTACGATCAAAGTTTCTCTACTTTCCTATTTACAAGTATTAAAACCGTAAATTCCAATGACCTATATTTAGAATGCTTCCTAGTCAAATAGCCCCCAAGTAAAATAGCCCCCATTTTGGTCAAATAGCCCCTACTCACTTTTAAAAATTGGTCAAATAGCCCCCAAAAAACGCCCCCACTTTTTTATATATGTTTATGTGCATACTTATGTTATCCCAAAACTTTTTCCAACCTTTATTTTTATTGAATTAAGTGCAAATAACATTATTTTTATATTAATAAATCAGTTTTTTGGTGTTTGATAAATCTGTTTTTTGGTGTTTTTCTTTATTTCAATATTGATTACGCAGCAAAATTAAATAATAACATTAATATATGATATACAGTAACCTTTTTTAATTTTAAAGTACTTTACATATTATTCACAACACAACACATAATAATAAAGTTCTTCAGTTTTTACTTTCGTTCGGTTTGGGGATGGTGTGCACATATATGGACTCAATCTTTTTTAGTAGACCGGTGTCGGTTAGATCTCCAGATCGGTACAGGTCCCATGCAGCAAACACACGTCCCTGCATGGACCTGTACGCTGCCTTTTGATTGCGCTGTATGCGTTGTTCCGATACCAGGCTCATTTGGTTGTCAATGGAATCGACTTCAAGGCTGAGCAGCCGTACGAGGTTGTAGAATGGCGGCGCAATCCCGGCACGGCTGTTCAGGCGGCGATGCCATCCTGAAAATTATGAAATAATAGATTTAACGGAAATGTTGATTTTATATATATATATAGCTTATTTTCCAATAGGTGAACCACACACAGGCATTCTTCAATAGGCGAACCACACACATGCATTCTTCGTAGGCGAACCGCACGCAGCCATGCACTCGTAATACGATTTCCCCTTCTTCGTAGGCGAACCACACACAGACATTCTTCATAGGCGAACCGCACACAGTCATGCACTCGAAATGCTATTTCTCCTTCTTCCTAGGCGAACCGCACACAGCCAATGCACTCGTAATACGATTTCCCCTTCTTCGTAGGCGAACCACACACAGGCATTCTTCGAAGGCGAACCACTACCAGTCATGCATTCGTAATACTATTACCTCTTCTTCGCAGGCGAACCATACGCAGCCATACATTCGTAATACTATTTCCTCTAATTTGTAGGCGAACCACACCCAGTCATGCACTCGTAATACTATTTCCTCTTCTTCGTAGGCGAACCACACGTAGTCATGTACTCGTTATACTATTGCTCCTTCTTCGTAGGCGAACAACACGCTGCCATGCACTCGTAATACTACAGTACTGTTAAGACCAAACTTTACACCCTTGTGCACTAGGAGTGAACTACTAGTGAACAATTTGTGCACTATTGATAAACTAATGTAGTCTGTAGTTTATTTGATAAGCCAGTATTGATTTTTCTGGTCCACTGAGATTGGCCTTACTATATTGATTTTATATCACTGATAAGATCTTTTCCTCTACCAGTTCATTTCAAAACTTGTGACAAAATCTTTTAGTATTCACTGATGACTTTATGATGTAAAGCCATTGTACTAGGCTTATACGACAAGGGGTTTCTATATTTGTCACTTTTTATTTTATTGTTGATAAAAAAGAATATTACATTTCTTAAAATAAATACATTAAGTTTATTTGTAAGCCAAAATTTTGAAACATGAGTGTTATATAATATAATTATGTTACTATTATAACATCTGAACAATTATGACAAGGGGATACATGTACTATATTTTTCAATTTTATTTTATTGTTGATAAAAAAGAATATTACATTTCTTAAAATAAATACAATAAGTTTATTTGAAAGCCAATATTTTGAAACAGGTGTGTTATATAATATACCTGTGTCACTATTGTAACATCTGAACAATTATGACAATTTTTTGTAATTCAGACATTTGATTTAAGTCATTAAGTGATAACAATATTAATTCTGAATGCTTTGTATATACAGTTAACAGCACTATTTCTATCATAATATTTACAACACATAATACTGTTTTGCTCCCTTAACAGACGTAAGCTAGAACAGATGAAATGTCAAATTTCTTCCCAACAACTCATCACAAGTACACATTGTTTTTGTCCATAACACGCACACACTCAGCCCACACCTGATGATGTAAATCATTTCTTCGGGCCAGTAACTAAAGAAAAGGGGACCCGTAATTTACTGGTCATATTTGTCAATTTTTAATTCTAATGCAGATGAAATAAAAATAAAACATTTCTTAAATAAATTATTTCTTAGCCAATATTTTAAATAAGAGTGTTATAAATATAATTGTGATACTATTGTAACATCCAAACAATTATGATTTTTTTGGTAATTCTAAATCCTACGTATAAAAGTGAACAGCACTATTATATATTCAAACTGTAAATACAAAATCATTGTATCATTTATGATAAAAAAAGTAAATGTGATTTAACAGAAGAAAAAATGCATGCGGTTGAAAAAAGATCTTGCCTTAATTAGAATAATTTAAAAATAGTAGCTCAAGCTATTTTTCAGAATTTTTTACGTAACTATATTCACGATTTATTTCATTAACTTTCCATAAATAAACATCTTTAAAGCCTAGTTTTAGCATTTGATACTGAATATATCTATTTATCTTTTTCTATAAAAATAGCACAAAGGGAATTGTCCTACCAAGTGGCCAACTAACCAGGCATTAAAATTAATTGAATATCAGCAAAATGATAAAATGCTTAATCATACTTTTGTAATGAGATTACCCATTGTAACAGTGTTAGCCCCAATAGGTCAGAGCCAATAAACAATACACAGGAAGTATCAGGAACCCTACTGTGATAACATTCAAAATGGCAAAAGATGAAATTATCCTATGCATTCAACCATTAACCAGGCATTACAATGAATATTATTTCATATTAAACTTGCTATTTGATGTTAAAATACATGATATGCATGGTAAATATTAAATATCTCCAATCTTAATAATTTGATAAACAAATGATGAAAAGTGTCATTTAAGATGCAGAATAAGATTTACCAAAATTAATAATATTGTTTTAATATTCCAAAAAGGATGAATAAATGTCAGAAACAATGGTTCTTATAAGGGTACCGAATTTAATTTGAAAGAAATGAGCATAAAACACGCTATCTCTACCTTATGAGACTATTATAGGCTACAGTAGTGTACAGTAAATCTTTTAGCATTCACCAATCATTTAATATTTTTTGCGCTTTCTGTTGTTAAATTCACGGTTACAATCTTGTTATCAGTAGTTAATATTTTCCATTAATGCCTTATTTAGTAGGGAGTTAATGGTTTATCAGTCAAAATTTATGTTTGTTATTTATGTGTATGTATTGATTTTGAATAAAAGTGTTACTTTAAGAAATAGTATTTTTATTTTATTATGCAGTTGCAACACAAAATATAATAAAAAATAACTATTTTCCATCTTTTATTAAAACATATTTGTTTGCATCTCTTCTCTAAAACAAAATTCGTAAAAAATATATTGAGTTTCCTTCAAAGGCCAAGTTTTAGGAATGGTTGTCATGTTAATTGTCTGCTGTGTATCCCTTGTTTATTGCACTAGTGTCATTGCAGGGGCCAATTTCCTGTGTATTTGTTTATTGGCTTGGGGCCATTTAGAGTTGACAACATTTAGAGTAGAAAATAGCATTAGCTCATTAATATACAACCACTTCTTGCATAAATATATATGCATAGCAAATGTATTAATTTGACTGATTGGGAGTAAATAATAAACAAAAAAAGTAAAAAGCGTTTTATTCCATTTAAGTTGTAAAATATAAACAATTTTAATGGGATATTATAAATAATACTACTCATATTCTTATTCTAAAGCATTTGATAGTTAGCAGGAGGCAATAAAGATGAAAATCAATACACAGTGTACTATAGGGGGGGGGGGGGCTCTTAAAGAAGGCTTAAATTAGCCTTCAATGGATAGTATTTCATTAAATAATGGAACAGCATAACCAATAATACAAAATGCCTAAAATATACGTTTATCTATTATGTGTATCAAATTAGAAATGCAATTAATAAATCTGGTTACAATGTAGAAAATATACCATAATATTTAATGGTGTACTTGTCTTATTTGATGATGATTGCTGTCACCTTAAATCCGAACACATTTGTTAAACAAGAATAAAAATAAAATTGAAAGTTTCAGAAGAGTTGGAAGAAAATCTTTGTTAATATATCCTTTGAATGAATCAACAATGGCACAACAATTTCACAGTTTGAGCTTGGAACAATATATAAGGCGTGAACTTTGATAATTAACTATTACAAATAACGAACAACGTGTAATTATCACCTTGTGAAACTTTAAAGAAAGGCTCATGAACTCCTTTGAATGTTATGTCATATTGTGAGTGATATTTCAAATAATATAGACAATTTGATATTTGATTTAAATTCTGAAATTAGCGGGGAGGGGGATGTAGATCGATTGACTTCGATTTTAACTAAATATATATGTGATAAAGGAAATAAGTATTTTCAAAAAACTTCTCAAACGCCAGTCTTTTATTTCCAAGACGGAAAAGTTAAACAGGATTGGTTTGATGCTGAATGTAAACGCAAATATGACGTGTATAAAAACGCTGTATGCCAATTTAACCTTACATTTTCGGATACTGATCGAATTTCGCTGTATGTGGCAAAAAAAGATTATAAGTATCAGTGTCGGAGGTCAAAAAATTCATTCAACTTTACACGTAGTCGTAAAATGAACGATTTAAGAAGGAAGTCTCCGAGGGAGTTTTGGAAAATATTTAAAAACGGGAAAAAAGCAAATAATGGTGATACTATTTCTAATGAGGAATTTCAAACTTTCTTCAGTAATCTTATGTCAGGTGGTGATTTCAGAGGCGAGGAAGAATATAATGATTTTATTGGGGAATTTGATTCTGGTTTAGACCATAACTCTACTTTCGAGTCATTAGATGTGCCTATTTCAGATGATGAAATTTTGAAAGCTATCAAGAAGTTAGGTTCAAATAAGGCACCCTCTATTGACAACGTTTTATATGAGTATTTTAAGGTATCAGTACCACACATTATTAGACCAATGAATTCCTTTTTTAATCATATATTGAACACGAAATCGTTCCCTCGGTCATGGGCAACTGGTGTTGTTATTCCAATCTACAAAAAGGGAAACCAATCAGACCCTAACAATTACAGGGGGATAACTCTTACTAGCTGTTTTTCAAAAGTATTTACTATCGCATTAAATGAAAGGCTGAAATTGTGGGCTGAAGAAAATAGAATTTTCACAGATGCTCAGTTTGGTTTTAAAAATAAGTATAGTACGGTTGATCCTGTCTTTATTTTGCACTCGTTGATTCAAAAACAGTTTGAAAGAAAAAAGAAGCTGTTTTGCTGTTTTATTGACTATAAAAAAGCTTATGATTGCATTGATAGAAGTAGGCTTTGGTATAAGTTTATAAAATTGGGAATCGACGGTAAAATTTTGTCCATTGTTCGATCTATGTATAGCGAGGTGAAACTTTGTGTAAAACACCTGGGAACATTGTCAGATTTTTTCAACAGTAACCTTGGCTTATTTCAAGGGGAGATAACCTCTCCGATATTTTTCTCACTTTTCTTGAACGATATTGAAATGCATTTGCAAGAAAATATAAATGACGGCATTACTGTCGACCAAATTTCAATATATCTACTGTTATTTGCAGACGATGCTGTTATTGTTTCAGAGACAAAGGATGGTTTGCAGAACTCTTTAAATAGTTTATATTCATATTGTCGCAAATGGAACCTCACGGTTAACATTGATAAAACTAAGGTTATGGTGTTTAGGAAAGGTGGTAGGTTGGGCAATAATGATAAATGGTTGTATAATAATCAGGAAGTTGAAATTGTTGGTTCTTTTAATTATCTAGGTGTTGTTTTTACCAGTGGCGGTTCTTTTATTCAAGCTGCCAAAACACTTGCAGGAAAGGGGTTGCGATCACTGCACGCACTTATGGGGCTGGTTCGTAATATTACAGTTCCAATTAATATCATGTTTAATCTCTTTGACTCTTATGTGTTATCTGTTTTAAACTACGGCTCTGAAGTGTGGGGTTATATGAATGCGGAAGTCTCAGAGAGAGTACATAAGAAATTTTGTAAATGGGTGTTAAATGTTAAACAATCCACTAACACTTTGGCTTTGTATGGAGAGTTGGGTAGGTTCCCATTGTACATAGAACGTCATATTAGAATGGTGAAATACTTTTTAAAGCTCCACTCAGTAAAGCAAGAAAACTGTATTTTAAATGCTATATTACTTGATCAAATTTATAATGTAGATAACAACGTGTCAACCAAGAGCTGGGTGTCAAGAGTTCGTGACATCCTTCAATCATCTGGTCTTAATGAAGTATGGCTTTATCCTGGTTCTGTGAAAATTGAATGTTTTGTGCCTGTGCTTCGGAGTAGACTTCGAGATATTTATATTAGTAATTGGAGATCTGGGTTAGATCTATCCTCTGCTCTAGATGTATACCGTGAAATTAAAACTAGTTTTGAACAATCAGCGTATCTCAGTCTGGTAGGAAATACAAAATATAGAAATGTATTGGCTAAATTACGTCTTTCTTCGCATAAATTAAATATAGAGATAGGTCGACATAATAAAATTCCTAGACATGAAAGAAAATGTACATTGTGTATTTTAAATGATATTGAGGACGAATTCCATTTTGTTCTTAAATGCCCTGTGTATGCAGACCTTAGACGCCAGTATATTCCTAAGTACTTTTATACTCATATTAGTTTGATGAAATATATTTTATTGATGCAAAGTAGTAATAAAATACTCATTAGAAAATTAGCAATGTATTGTGATAAGGCGTTCAAACTTCGTGATTCGTTGATATAAAGTATGTGTCATGGATGTTTTCTATCTTAATTTTGATAGGGTAAAAACTCATATTGGGTTGGTGTATTGTCCTTATGTTTTGTTATTTCAGTACATGTTTGCATCATTTTCCTGGTCCTTACGATGTAATCAAATATACTTTCATTACCCATTATACGCAGTCATATGCGGCTATATACATAACCAATGCATGATTACTGTTTGATAAATCTTAAATAATGTCCGACAGTATGTAATATTCAATTAAAAATTATATCATATGATATTAATTCATTCTCACATGTATATCCCAGAAACAATCAAATCAAATGTATTTAGCGTATAATATGCTATGTGTTAAAATTGTTACATGCCATATATATATATATATATATATATATATATATATATATATATATATATATATATATATATGTATTTTTTGCTATTATGACGATAAGCTTGTAATGCTTAAGTCTAATAAATATTCTGTTCTGTTCTGTTCTGTTCATAAAAGTATTTGAAGATGAAACCCTTTTATTTAGAACCAAAGTTATTTATTTAAAGCTATCAATTAATATGAAAATAATGCAATGCATATATAAAGAAAACAAAAACATTTAAATGTCTAAATGTTTGACAAATTAACTTTATTTTATAAAACAACATCAATCATATAATTCTATATTGTTAAAATGAAAGGTCAAAATTGATTATAATTATTCTATAAAATAGTTTACATTAAAACATCTGATGAAACTAAACACATCATTCTAAGTTTCACTGTAAAGATAGCATTTATTATAGACTTAAGAAGCCTTATCTGGTCAGCCCCTTGTCTCCATTTAGTCTTTCCCTTGTCTTACCCTTGTCTTACCCTAGTGCACTACGAAGTGCACTACGAAGTGAACTGATAGTGAACACGATGTGCACTTACTGTCAAGTTTGGTCTTAACAGTACTGTATTTATCCTTCTTTGTAGGCGAACCACACGCTGTCCTGCACTCGTAATACTATTTCTCATTCTTCGTAGGCGAACCACACTCAGCCATACACTCGTAATACTATTTCCTCTTCTTTGTAGGCGAACCACACCCAGTCATGCACGCGTAATACTATTTCCACTTCTTCGTAGGCGAACCACATGCAGTCATGCACTCGTATACTATTTCCCCTTCTTCGTAGGCGAACAACACGCTGCCATGCACTCGTAATACTATTTATCCTTCTTTGTAGGCGAACCACACACTGTCCTGCACTCGTAATACTATTTCTCCTTCTTCGTAGTCGAACCACACGCAGTCATGCACTCGTAATACTATTTCTCCTTCTTTGTAGGCGAACCACACGCAGCCATGCACTCGTAATACTATTTCTCCTTCTTTGTAGGCGAACCACACGCAGTCATGCACTCGTAATACTATTTCTCCTTCTTCGCAGGCGAACCGCACACAGTCATGCACTCTTTGTACTATTTCTCCTTTGTAGGCGAACCACACACAGTCATGCACTCGTAATACTATTTCTCCTTCTTCGTAGGCGAACCGCACACAGTCATGCACTCGTAATGTTAGTATAATATACAGTACAAAGTGCATATTTAAAAAAATAATATTTTTCAATATTTTTTCACATATTCGGTATTATAATTTTTAGTGAGGAATTATAAGATTTTTTTTGATTTTTTTAAAAAAATGTTTGAGTTTGAAAATCCGGTGCCAGTGATAAAGGGTTACTTTCACTGTACAATTAAAACATGTTGAGTTCGGATTTGATGCCTTATTCACGGAGCCACGTTGAACAGAACTCTGTTGCCGCGTCGCTTTCGACTTCGATGTGAATTTTTATTTTATGTTACTGGTACCAAAAAGCCAATAATTGACTGCATAACCGCCGATTTATGATCATAGATGGGAGCGCGGTGATAATTTACGCTGTAAGTGTTATCTGCACGTATGAAGAATCGATGTGGCCAATGGGTTGATAATACAAGGGTCTTGATTCTTCTGGTTGCTTTTTGTAAGGTGCAGGCTCGGCAATTTATTTTCCTTTGCTGTAATATCGTAATAGTTTACCTGTCAGCTTGCTAGTGTCGAACGTTGCGTTTGACTGGTGAAGGGGGTTAACTGTGGCGTTTGGCTGGTAAATGGGGTTAATTGTGGCGTTTGGATGGTAAAGGGGTTGATTGTGGCGTTTGGCTAGTAAAGGTGGTTAACTGTGGTGTTTGGCTGGTAAAGGGTTAATTGTGGCGTTTGGCTGGTAAAGGGGGTTAATTGTGGCGTTTGGCTGGTAAAGGGGGTTAACTGTGGCGTTTGGTTGGTAAAGGGGTTAATTGAGGCGTTTGGCTGGTAAAGGGGGTTAATTGTGGCGCATGGCTGGTAAAGGGGGTTAATTGGTACAAAAGGTCATGCGGAGTTTTAATATTTGTGTATGGTAGATAATCTCTACTCCCTGTGTATGATCAATGGCGAGAGCATGGATGTCTTGTTTGTTCTGTTTGGAATAGGGAGGATCGTTATAACTACATGTACTGTACACTGTATGTCTGTAAATATGTTTTCTATTTTCCACAAAAAGTTTTCGATTCTGGAGAATATCATATCTGAGATACTGCTACAGATAGTTTGAACCATATTTGCTTGTTTCAGATGTGCACGTTGTAGGAGTAGACCTCAGTAGTACTGTTTGTTGAATTAAACAGGGCAGTTTTAAGTATTCAATTCCATTATAAAAGGTTTTCGTTGTGTATACTCCTGGCTGCTATCCGTTTGGCATATGCTTTTAGTTTGGTAAGTTCATTATTTCCACCAAGTTTCTTTTCTTTCAGAGCGAGTTCTCTTGGCGTTTCTTTTTGTTCTCTGAACTCTGTTTCTTGAATTTCTGGCAGGTGACATGACAACGTCTTTTCTGAAGTATTGCTAGCACCTGCTGCTGTATGAGTATAATTATGCGGCCGGTATGACCCTTGCTCTCGAGGCTGGACATTTAGTACTTGTTTTGATAATAGAATGAGCAAGCTACTGGAAATGGTATTGTTCGTACATTATTTTATTATTAGTGACTGTTGCTTATATTGTCATTATGAGGAGCATGTTAGTCGCGCAATTAAAGCTGTCTTGCACGACACGAGATCAATGGCAGTTAAGTTAATCACATGTAACTAGTTTTCACCGACATTTACAATGCAAACTATCGAAATACAATGTAGTAAAATTAAGTTTGTTAAATTAAAACTTGGAACATTACCTCACATAATCGCATCCCCTTCGAACCGAAATGTGATGAAATACATATAGGCATATTTATTTCAAATAATTAGGTCATACAATTTAGGGGTTGCGCATCCCCTGGGTATGCTTATGTAGAGTTTTATATAGTTAAGCCACTGATATGTCTCGATGCCATCGGGGCTTGGTTGTAAACGAGGTCAAGTCTTTATGCACTATTAGTTCGGCTTAGTTAAGCGTTTTTTTCAAGGGTTTTGACCAAAGCTGACCAGTCTAAACTACGCTTTCATTTCGGGTTGGTTGCGAATGCCACGGAGCGTTTAAATATTTGTTCAGTCGAGTCCATACGCTGTAGAAACATGTATTTGTGTATTGATGACAACCATTTCCAATGGCTTGAATAGAAAATGTCATAAAATTGATGCGAACTCCTGTTTTAAAATGCATTCCATATAAAAGAAGAGATATGTTCAGGGCTTTTTTCTGGAAACTAAGACACTTTCACATTTGCCAGGTTTTGCCTATCTTTTATCATTGGCAGTATTAGGCATGTTGCGAACCACTACCTGTAAGGGTACGTGTACGTGGACATAAATCTTGTTATGCATTTCATCATCCAGGTATGTGTTACATGTACATGTACAACTACACGTATACGTGGTATTTCACAACCTCACTTTAAATACCACTAAAACTTGCATGGTTCTAGGCCAGAGTGTTCTTCAGTAAGTGTGCAGTCAATGTTTTCAGAAGAATCTTTGACCTACTGGATCCCAAAAGAACAGTGACCATCTACAGGTAAAGTTAAAGCTTTCATTGAATTTGTATTGTTTTTAGTCAAACTTGTCTAATAGTGAATGGTATTGTGCTGACACTGACCTTGACCTTGACCTTGATATACTGACCCAATAACAAGAGGAGTCATCTACAGTTAAACAGGCAGACCAACTTATACAAACCTATACAACCTCTTCAACACAAACAAACGATATTTTTGATAAATTATATTTTGTAAATAATTTGCACATAAATATAAATTCCATGTATATATTTCACATTTCTATGTTACGATCACAAACAAAATTATTGATAATTATAAACAATCGAGACATTAATAATATCAAGGCACTACGAATACACGGGAACAAACCAGTACAGTTTCCAAACATAATTGTATAAAATCAGCATTGTAAATGCATAAAAAACAAAGTATAAAAGTAACAAAAACATATTGCATGTCTATGGTCACATTTTGTCACGATAATTTAATTTGCTAAAAAATTGGATATAATTAAATGTACATGAAAAATAACAGAAAATAATGAAATACTTCAGTTTTATGGAATACATGTACTGTTGACAAAACAAACATGAAGTAGGCTACAGGGAAGTGAAAATAATAAAGTATATGTGTAAGGTACCATAACAACATCATGTAAGAACAATATATGCGCTTTAAATGACAATATCATACCCTTATATTTTCGAAATTTTACTTTATTATCAAAATATTTTACCCTCATTATACTAAAATATTATTTTTTCAAAACTATTAATTGATATATAGATGGCAATTGTATGGCTTACATTGATAAAAAATGTTCCATTAACAACAATACAAGCACTTTATGGATAAATCTGATCATCTGTCTATCTCTTAGAACTGGAATTCCACATGCAAAACATGCATTTCATTACCTTTCTCAACCAAGCATGTTCACCTGCATCGACGCTCTGACGTAAGCTACCATTAGAGGTCATTTTTCTTTATTCCAAAACAAAATAGTTTCCACTTTAATATACTCAACTTTACGATATTCATAAATACAACAAATTTCAGACACCTGCATGCTCCGTCGCCTACCATCTAAGTACCCTACATCTGTGTGAGCGTTGTTGGTCAAGCTAGGACAGGCTTCACCAGTACTGGGAGCGGCCATATTGATCCTGTGGGTAGTGATACTGGTCCCAGTGCTGTTGCTGGTGTGTGGGGCGCCCTGTCTGGTACCCGCTCATACCAGGCATATGACCATATTGGCTGAAATATAGGGGAAAAAGGGATGTTGTCTGAAGTAAGAAATTAAGACTTTCATTATTGTATATATAAAGCGATACATAAAATTTCCCACACTCAATGCCATGGGCCATGACAATGATGAAGACGACTCAATTTAAGGCTATGACATGAGAAAGAAGCTTATTATAGACAACACAATATACATGTATAACAACTTGATAGTTATGTTTAATTCAACGTAAAGACACCACTAAAAGTAACAAATCTTCATGAACAATGACACAACATGACATATACAAAGCTTTGAGAGTGGTTAGGGGAGGTGATTTTCATCATAGACTTACAATACACTGTTGTTACAAGACTAATACAAGGTGACTGTTAGTACAAATGTAAACAAAGGTATGCCACGTGCATATTCAGCAAATACCTGTACCCATATTGATGTTGCATGTTCATGTTTTCCAGCGAGGCATGACGGGATGAGCCGCCAAGGTATGTGGTGTCATATGAGTACTCGTACGCACGTGAATGGTCCCGGAGTTGACCGCCCTTGGGCTTCTTTCCACCCTTCTCCTTCTTCGGTAGACTGTCTGTCTTCTTTGAGCTTGATGTGCTACCCTTCTGTAGAGGAATAGTGCAATGAAAACTACAGGCACAAGCCATTCAGCCAAAAACCCACTACAGTCTTGTTAAAAAGCACAATAAGGGCAAAAGACAAAAATATATAATTTTGTTTACACAGATCATGACTCTAAATTACCTGGTAATCTATGATAGCTAGATCTATGGCTGAATGTGATAAATACCCCCATTACACCACCTTCTAATAAGAAGTATCACCGGGACTCTGGGAGTGATTTATGCTCATTAAATGTTAGTTTGAAGCCATAAATTAAGTTTATGGTTCTATACAAATAAGGACTATAACATCAGGTAAATAAGGCATATTTATTTTAGTTTTTAAAAGCAATGCAAAATTTTGAGTTCACAAAACATTAATATGTTTCTTTAGTACAGTTTAAGTCAATACCTCAAAACATAAATAGTTATGGAAGGAAGTAAAAAAATAGTATTACAAGGGCAGCCACACACTGTAATATCTGCACTCAGAGTTGCAGTGCATGTGCACTGCGCTTCTCTGCAATGAGATGTAGCTGTATATAAAGTTTAAAGTCAATATCTCAAAGACTTTCCAAGTTATGCTTTGGGCAAAACATAAGTATGAAAATGAGCAAAGGGCAATAACTAAAAAATACTGTTATGGTTGCTGTTCACTGAACTTCTCTTCTGTATATGAATTTTGAAGTCAAGAGCTAAAACAATTTCAAATTATGCTATGGACAAAAATAAGTGTAAAAACTAACAAAGGGTAATAACTCAAAATGCACGGCAGCAACAATTATTGCTCCAATGCCATGCACTCTTCAATGTAATCTATCTGTATACAAAGTTTGAGGTAAATACCCGTTAAAAATTAAAATAGTGCAATAACTGTATTCTGAGTCATGGTTCTTGTACACTGCACTTCTCCTCAATGAGGCCTGTTTGTATATGAAGTTTGAATTCAATACCTCTGGACAGAGACAACTTAATTTTTTTTTACTTGATACCAAGAACTGAATCCTCCATATAGAAGGAATTAGGTGAATAAGAAGTTGAGAACAGACTTTACCTTATTCTTTCCTTGATGTTGGTCATATTTCTGTGGAAGCGCTGTTGCTATAGAAGATATGTTTTGCCCTGAACCACTCTGACCCTGAAAATAGTCATGATATTATAGATGATAAAACACTAGTAAAAATTGTATAATTTTTTTTAATAATAGAGTTAGAAATGAAAACAGTTTTATGCTTTAAACTGCAATTATAACCCTGACAAGCTATGCCATAAAACACTACCATTGTCTTACACTGTTAAAATCATACAAATCCTACAATAAGACAAAATTAGTGTTATGACGAAATAGATATGTTAAATACTTGATATACCATATATGTTTTTAAGATAGAAAATACTGCTATATTTTAACAATTTCAAGTAACTGTTTCTCATTTAATACATTATACAAAGATAAAAGTCAAAATCAAAGACCCAACACTTCAAACAAATGCTGAGCATTAATGAAAATAAACTAGAAAAGTGTTTTACAAAAAAAAGCACTACTCTAAAGAAGTGTTGATAGACGGAGACTACATATTAAATAAAGATTCAGTAAACACAAAGAACACAAATTCCAGAACATCTATACAACACACAGCAGTCAAACCTACCGTTACCCTACGTGGCGAGGCATATGGCAAGTAAACTGTTGTCATTCTGTTACGGTGTTCTACCACCCTAGCCTGAATAGCGAGATATACCGTAAATAGTTGCAGAGAGAGACAAAAGCTATAGGGAAAAGATGTTAGGAGTACCAGAGCATATCAGAAAATAACCATGTTTGCAATGAAAGGGTGTGTGAAGTCTACTGCCAATTGCATGTATGACCTTTTTTTTAAATTAATTAATAACTCAAATACCAGCATTAAGTTATTGAATGAATCTTAGCAAAGACACAATTTGAAAATTAAAACTCATACTTTAAAGATTCATTCTACCATGGGATGCTAATATAAATATCATGACACCTATTAAAAAGGCAAACACCTTCAAACTGATAATCTTCACTGCTTTTCTGATACTGTGCATCTGGTATAACTACATCTCTATATTCTGCCACCGGTTACATAAATGAATGCAAAGGCAGTATGAAGTAAACCATTTGGGTTCCTACTTATATCTTTATAATAAATATAAGTACCGACAAGTTTCATTTAAATTTCACTTCATTTATATGGCACCCAAATAGCTATGAAAGCATTTCTAGTTATATATATATATATATATATATATATAAGCATTGACTATATTGTACATGCATACCAGGGCTGTTTGTAAAGTTCATAGACAGGCTTTATAATATTTATATTAAGTTGATCTGATATTTTAAATAGTCACCTGTTTTGAATCATTTTAGATTCAGATAATGCAGAAAAGAACATAGAGTATTTTAGTAAACATTATGCTAAGGCAACTAAAAGTATGGAGCACGGAGCACTTTTTGGTTGTAAAATACTTAAAACAAAGTTTACACGCTACAAACGTCATACAAAAAAACATAACACAACATCAATTTGATATCTTATAACACAAATATCCCTTTATGCATTGTACAAAATTTAAATGTGTTCATAATGGCTACAAGAATTTTAAGGGATGGAGAAGCTCATTGGCGAAAGCAGCAACCTTGAAAACCTTCAAATTGACGTTTGGCAAGGAGCAAAAATTCTTGTTATCTAATGTTTTGCTGCTTTTTCTGAACATAAACCATATTACACCTGATCGTTTAGGCTGTGGTACCACAAATCAAAATCAGGTATCGTCAGATCTACTTTTTCACTTGAAATGTTAAAAGAAAAAAACGTGCTGCGGTAACAACATCGGTCGAATGTTGTTTAAAATAGTGTGAGTTATTTTACCACTTGTGGCAACATTAATGTGAATTTGAAAGCAAGCCAAAAGATCTTAAATAAATCTTGATGAGGAACGGAGGGGAATAAATAAAAATAGATAATTACGCAGAAAATGAAAATGTGTTGACTTAAAGACCCTGCCATATTTTACCTGTTTCAAAAGGTCAGAACTTTCTCTGCCAATATTGGGTTTCATCTAATTAACTTCACACTGGCAATAAATTGCGAGATGAAAGCAATGTTCATATATCCTAGTTAATATAATTTAATCAGTTACTGTTATGAAACTAAATAAATGTATTAAAAATTCATCAATTTACATTACCTATTCTTAGGTAAAGATGAAGGCAGATTACTGTTTTGAAATAAATTGCTGCTTTTTTTATTTGATGATGCCATGACAGGGTAAAGTACTCCCTGCCGAGTGGCTGGTTGTTAAAAACATAGAAAGGCTTCCAATCTGTATTTTTAAATGAAATTTTCAATACTCCCTCACAATAAATTGTGCAATATATTTTGAATAATATAATTTGAATATGTTCTATTGTTTACATTAATAGTTGATTGAATGAATTTGCTCCTGTCCACAAACTTTTAGAACAACCCTCGTATAATATCATATACCATTTATCTTGTATACAATTCCTTTACAACAGATGTGGTTCACATCCAACACAAATAATTCATGTTTCATTCATGTACCATAAATACTCATCATACATCATATAACTAATTCCATAAAACAAGTTATGGTACAGACTGATTAAATGGGTATATAGGTCCACATCTATGACAGGCACACATCAACAATAAATACCTCATAATCATCGTCTGATCTGCTAGACCTACTAAGGCTAGGATGAGGTTTGTTTGTGGCACTGTTTGGATCCTCCCGTCCGGAACCAATATGTGTAACATACCGCTGTTTGTTACGTTCTTGACGTTCACGCTCCTTATGCTCTCGTTCATAACGTTCCCTTTCTTTACGTTCTTTTTCTCTTCTCTCTTTTTCGCGTTTTTCAAAATCTTTCCTTTGCTTCTCCTCTTCTTTTCTCACCTTTTCAATCTTCTGTTGGCGTTCTTTTTCCCTTTCCTTTTCACGTACCTGTTCACCTTTTTTCTCCTTACTCGCATTACTACCACTTTCCCGGGACGAGGCTGACAGTTGACTCGAAGGTTGTAAGATAAGATATTCGCCAGATCCTGGTGTCTGCAGTACGTTCTTATCCTTGCCTAGATCTATCGATTCATATCTGTGACTCGAAGCTTGAGATTGACGGATGTGGTCATAATTGTGGCTTGCCTGTGACTTTCTAGCTGCGTTCTCTTCCTAAAAAAGCATTTGGCCAAATAGTGATGCTATAATTTTCTTACAAATTAACCAAAAATCTACCTTATTGTTCCTCAGTAACTAAGATAATTTATATAGCTTATTAACTGTTTCATTATTTCAGTCCATTGTGCCCAGGATATATAAATCAAATTCAAGTCAGCACTAAAGAAATCCTATTTACAATTCTGTGCATCTGGATGCCCTGTGACTCCATACAATTTTTGTATCACTTGTAAGCGTTCTTAATGTGAGACGAAAAATATGAAAATTTTGCCAAAATAATATATTAAACAAGTGGCTGATTGTCTGGAACTTTGTTGAAGTTAACAACATTGCTAACATCATCATTGCTTACTTTAAAACTGTATATCTCTGGAAGTTCACAGGTACACTTACACTCTACAGTGCTCCTAACAAAGTTTGGGACAATGTTTTATCTCACTCATCACTTCTTATTGGGAGCATAGGAGCACATCAAAGAATATTTCACCTCTTTAAGTTAACAATGATATTGTTAATCATGTTGTTTACTTTAAAAAAGTTTTATTTATTAAGAACAAAAAAAAATAAAAAAAATACTGGAATTTATCCATTCATCAGTCATTTATTTGATATAGTAATCAGTAAGCAACACCCCTTCAAGGATTATCAAAATGATGGGGTCACAAGGAATAACACATATAATTAAGGCCCAATGGTACATGAAAATGAAAATCTTGTTTGAACATCCGAATACCTAAAGGTATTCTTGACATTAATATACAATGTAGTTCATTATAAATGTATCCTTTTTAACCAAATCAACCAGTGCAATGAAAAGGCAACAATAACCACCATTTCCAGTTCAAAGCTAATATATGGTGCACAGCCATTAAATAATATAATGAAAAGGATGTGAGCGTGTTTTCCTAAGATAATGAGAAAAAATGAAATGCAACATTTACACCGAGATCCAACTATCGCATGCAAAATGTGGTCAAGCATGTTGCTGGGTTACCCAAGAATGTCTATTTCTCTTTCTATGGTCTTTCCTTTCATAAAACTAGAAGAGGAACATAACAATTGGTTAAATTAATGAAGTTTCATCTACACAGTTCAAAGTCAAACAGAAGTAGGAAAGTTTTGAATATATGGGTATATAGAGGATAATTGTTTGTTTCAGTGTGAGATAGCAATATATTTCACTGAGTGAGCACCAAAAGTTATATTTCATGGGTGGCTTTACCACGAGTAAATTATTGACTTTTGGTCTTCATAGGTGAAATTTAAACAGTTTTTCTTGTTATTTAAAGCTCATAATTCAACAAAATCAATAACGAAATGATTTTTAATTCCAAAATCAATTTAAATTTTAGCCAAATGACATTATCCAGAAATTACCTCATTGAATTTCTCCCAAGCATTGTATGCATTACCGGTAATTTTCATTTTTTTGCAGTGAAACACGCCAAAATTAGCGAAACACTGTGAAGTTATATTTCGATAAACTCCCTGTTTCAAACGGTTGGTCTGTCAGGGTATACTTCACCATTAACGTTCATCCAAATAAACCATCAAAAAGGGTGAAATATAATTACATGTTGTACTAGAACTGAGAAATGTATGTCTACAGTATAGAAGAAATTTGAAAACTCAAGTATAAAGACTGTCGAATAACAGCTGGAGAACCTAAACTTCAGCACGGACGTATAAACCATGGTTTATAGATCTGTGACTTCAGAAACTGTCACCAGAAGAAGAAGTGAATATTCAAGTATTTATACACAACAATTCACAAAGAGTTGTGTAACATATTTTACCAGAAACCATTTAACGAATTTTCTTTGTTCCTGAATAATTAAAATAATGGTGCATGTACATTAAATTGCTTAAATATAAGTTAGATTGCAAATTAGTTTTATACAAAATATACTGACTTAAAGATATTTGTAATATTTGTTTCGCAAAAAAACTATTACTACAATGATTCCTTCATAAACTTTTATAAATATTTTATACTGATTATAAGTTATTCATATAAACTATTAAAACAAGATAAAATGGAAACAAACAAAAAACAAGATGACTGTTTCTGTTGGATTTACACTATTACAGGTACAAACTAGCTGGGCATTATTTACAACTAGCAACTAGCAAAATTTACAATCTAGACCAGAAGAGAAGAACGTACCTCAGGTGTCCTTGAGCCCGTCTGCTCAGGCTGGCGTCTCTCGGGCTTCGGAAGTATGGATGATATACCAGCAGTGCCACTCATCACTTCGGACTCACGCAGGATGTTGGAAATCTTAACATCGTCAAGGTCGACTGCCCGAGCCCCTGGGGCGCCCTTGTCAAGCTTGTTGTTGGTGATCACGTTATTGTCACACAGGTTTGCAGTTCCACCCTTCTTTGTCTTCGTCAGTTCTTTCATCTGACGGTCAGCTTCCAGGAATGGATTAGTTGCTGAAAAAATGTGTTCCATTCATGTTCATCACTCATCACGTAATTGTGTTACTTTAATACCACTGAATATTTGAGCTCAATTAAGGGGACAGTAAGCTGTTTGGAACCACTTGAGAATGTTTCCAGAGTAAAACCAGTACTTGTGTTTTTTTTGAGAGGGTATAAAGAAGAATGTCTGAGTGGTTGGGTGATGAGAAGAGTACCTCTTGTGGGTATTAAACCCACAAACTCCTGGGTGAGAAGCAGACAGCTATACCACTATACCACTCTGACCTGTTGAAATGAATGTTGCTTGCTGACATTTGTAGGCTGTAGTACAGTCAAAATTGATGGAACTAATCAATCATTATTTGTCAAGTGGTTAGTGTTATTTTAGTCTTATTAGGGTGAATGAAAGAATGAATTGGTAGAATAGGTAAACATGCAGCAATACATTCCATTTAATGGTGAATTTGTTTTGGACGCTCAGAGCTATAACCCATGAACTTCATTTCAAGGAATGTAGCTACTCACTTGCTTTTTCCAACTCATTTGAGTTTGACGTGGATTTACTATCCCCTATACCGGTGAAACCCTACAAACAAAATGACAATATCTTAGTATGCTCATTATACAGGTTTAGGAATAATAGCCTTTATACCTCAGCAATAATTTATAACTGCAAAAAAGCATCACTTGATTTAGCGCATAATGATAACTGTTAATCTGTGCACATATTATATTATCAGTTACAAACTTATTTAATCTAGGACATTAAAAAAGTCATAAGTAGACAGAGTGAAATTCTTGGCAATCTGTTGAATTTTACTTCAACAATGCTGATGATCGTCAACACTTTGCTTACTGTTGGCTCCCCAGTGGAGTGTTGGTTGGACTGTTTGTTGTATGATTGTTCGAATGTCGCGAGACTCTTCTTCCTCTTGCTTCGCTGCTTGAGACCATCTTTTAACTGAAGTCAAACTGACTGTTTAAGACATACACCATCCACAGCATGCAATCTATAGTACATTAACTATAGAACAGATTGTTTAAAATGAGATACCTCATTCTGTATGTATAATACATTGCATAACTACAATGTACATAAATATAATAAATATAATATACATGTATGTATAATGACTTTATCTGTATAATCTGTCATCTGTAGGATGGTACTTATCATCATATATTGTTTTAAATTCGCAAAAAGCAAGAATACAATGCTTTGCTGGGTCAACATATTTAATTATAGGGAATAATTATCTCATGTTGACTACTATCTTTCAAAATAAGTTCAGGATAGGATATTTTACTAATAAGAATGAACACCAACACATAAAGATATGTATTTGAACAGAAAAATTCCTACCCCTTTGATATGAGAAAGAATACTTACTTGTTTATTTAATACACAATGGAATATAAATATCAGCAATCCCTGAAATTAGAAAGAGAAATTATCAAACTATTTAACAATATGGATTCTTCAGGTAAGATTTATTTGACATTACAATGAAAAACAAGTAATAAATTCTCTTTAGAGCTTTTATAACGACAAACATATGTGCAGTTTAAAATCCGTCATTCCTGAATGATGACCATTAGCAGCAAGAAGGAGTTGTTATTAGTCCCAGCCATTAGTAAATATAATCCACAAAGCTCCAAGTGGGGATAGACCTCGTCACCCTCGTCACCCTCTAGTCCAGAGTACCATATGCTAGCCACTAATGCATCACCATCGATAAAAGGCCAACAAATCTTGATACTATATCGATGTATATTCTAAAAAACCTAAAAGGAATAGACAAACTATACAAGTATGATGATTCATAAGCTTACCTGAAGTGAATTACATATTGCAAATATATACTGGAAGGCGACCATGTTTTCATTCACAGAGAACACACCGAAAACCCAGGTTAGACCCATGATGGGCACTAGAACACATACACTCCGGATACCTAGCCTGGAATACACAGGGAATCATAGTTATCATAATGAACACATACACTCCGGATACCTAGCCTGGAATATACTGGGAATCACAGGTATCATATTGAACACATGCACTCCGGATACCTAGCCTGGAATATACTGGGAATCAGAGTTATCATATTGAACACATGCACTCCAGATACCTAGCCTGAAATATACAGGGAATCACAGTTATCATATTGAACACATGCACTCCGGATACCTAGCCTGGAATATACTGGGAATCACAGTTATCATATTGAACACATGCACTCCAGATACCTAGCCTGGAATATACTGGGAATCACAGGTATCATATTGAACACATGCACTCCGGATATCTAGCCTGGAATATACAGGGAATCACAGTTATCATATTGAACACATACACTCCAGATACCTAGCCTGGAATATACTGGGAATCACAGGTATCATATTGAACACATGCACTCCGGATACCTAGCCTGGAATATACAGGGAATCACAGTTATCATATTGAACACATACACTCCAGATACCTAGCCTGGAATATACTGGGAATCACAGTTATCATATTGAACACATGCACTCCAGATACCTAGCCTGGAATATACTGGGAATCACAGGTATCATATTGAACACATGCACTCCGGATATCTAGCCTGGAATATACTGGGAATCAGAGTTATCATATTGAACACATGCACTCCAGATACCTAGCCTGGAATATACTGGGAATCACAGTTATCATATTGAACACATGCACTCCGGATACCTGGCCTAGAATACACAGGGAATCATAGTTATCATATTGAACACATACACTCCAGATACCTAGCCTGGAATATACAGGGAATGACAGTTATCATATTGAACACATGCACTCCAGATACCTAGCCTGGAATATACTGGGAATCACAGTTATCATATTGACCACATACACTCCAGATACCTAGCTTGGAATATACAGGGAATGACAGTTATCATATTGAACACATACACTCCAGATACCTAGCCTGTAATATACAGGGAATGACAGTTATCATATTGAACACACACACACACACTCCAGATACCTAGCTTGGAATATACAGGGAATGACAGTTATCATATTGAACATACACACACACTCCAGATACCTAGCTTGGAATATACAGGGATCATAGGTATCATATTGAACACATACATTCCCAATACCTAGCCTGAAATATAATGGTGTTTGATTAATGGCAACGGCTTTTTGCACTCCGACAACAAGGCTATAACAGTATCTCAACTTTTAATCTCTGAAAAACTGACAGTTCTAAATGGACACCCTAACAGATTTTATGTTACAATTATTTGTTCAAGCATTGTTCAAATTGCATAATTTCACTTATTTTTATGAACAAACACCAAACATCATCTGGCAGAATATTAACTCATTTGATCTTAATTTTATTAATCCAAACCTTAAGTTTTTCAATATTCAGTAGCATTGCTTACACTTTCAGCAAAATAGAGCATTTTCTGTGAAATATTTGTTACCAATACTGCTGTTTTAAGAACTTTTAATGATATAAAATAAATCAAGCATTTTGTTCAAATTTTGAATGTCTGAGCCAGTGACCTCATAAAACGTAAGCTAGTCCCTTTAAAATGACTGCAATGCTAAGAAGTAGAATCCTGATGGTTTCATTAAATTCTTACCATGCTTTTTCTTTATCTGACTTTGTCATCATTGCTGACGATGTAAACATCTTCCTGATCACAGCTATCACAATAATAAAGTTTATCTGAAATAAAGACAGACCATGCATGAAATTTGACAATCTGCTCTATTATAATTCCTAATTAATGATAACTTCTTAATTTGAATCATATGTAGAAAATAATATAAACAATAACGACAATCAAAAAATAGAACCAGCATGTCATACATAATCATAAAACAACACTTGTACATATATATATATATATATATATATATATATATATATATATATATATATATATATATATATATATATATATATATATATATATATATATATATATATATATATTCAATTATTTAAATTCTTAGTGATAATTGTTCAATCTTAAAGTCTATTTTTGTGTGATTAGCAAATCTGCACCGGATTCGTGAACAAAAACGGAGTTTGGGTTGTTTGGATTGTTCACAACATGAGCGCACTTCAGGGCATACAGCTTGTTGGCTTCGTCCACAGCAAACCCACCAAGCGTTCCTTGTCTTAAATCTGATCTGGCTTGTTGGTCAGGCCATGGAGAATGAATTGTTTTTCCATGCTCGTGTTGGACAAGAACGAAAGACTGTAGCTCCTTTGTGACGATCTTTACAGTGTACGAGTGTACATAATTGTGTTCTTTTATCAAGGACCTGATTTCCCTTTCAATGGCATTGTAATACGATCGATCCTCAGTCATTGGTTCTCCACCGCTTTCGAGTGCCTGGCTTCGTACATAGACGGCAAACTCGTCATACATCGTGCCAACAGCATAAACATTTGATAGTCTGAAATAAAGTAAAATGTAAATCTCAAAGCATTCAGACTGAAAAGAAACACTTTATGTAATTGGTTCATTTTTTGGAATTAAAAATTAAAATTCATTAATTTAAAACATTGTGAATAATACCCATTTATAAGTACATGTAGTATTTTATCAAACATTTTTCATTGAAATGATGGAAAAGAGCATTATTTTAACAACTTATGTAAGCATACTTTAGGAGAGCCTTTCTCAACTCCTGTGATACGTCAGGGGCTTTGGATGCTAGATGAAAGTTTTCGTCCGCCTGTTGAAGATAACCCTCGACCTCGTACGCCATTTTACGCACAATCTCAACATAACGTAACGCAGACTCCAAGCTTTTTTCAACATCAAACACTAGTTTCGAAATGTCTGCCACTACTTTGTCAACCAACCAATCATACCGAATTTCTTTCTCTTTGAAAGTTCTCTTGCTTCCCTTCTTTAGAAGTGTCCGATGCATTAAAGGTTTACCTTTTGCCTGGAGAACCTGATCTGCAGCCTTCATCATGAAACTCTTGGTATTTTCGGACACACTTTCCTTGAAGCGCTTCTCAAACTCTGCTTCCTCTAGCAGGTAGTTGAATATTCGAATCCCCAACTGGCAACTGGTAAGTAGTTGAATATTCGAATCCCCAACTACCAACTACCTTCCAACTTTACCGTCATTAATTGCTGAGATCATTTATTCGGTTAAACTTGAAACAACAACATTTATTATAATAATTTGGCAATATATCTACAATTAAGTTATACGGGAGGTGTTTTATTGATATGGAGTTAGCTTTAATTCAATTGAAGAGCTATTCAATAAGGTTGATCTTACAATATCTTCCATCGAATTGTAGAGAACTCCTACTGATTTGGAATTTTCTCTAACACCATTGATTTTATCCATACCATGATCATAGTGGAGCACAGGCTCTTAAATGAAATTGATGAGGTCTATAATTAATCTATGAGCTCTTACAATATTTGAGTTTATAAAGTTGGCGTTCCATAGGGTTTGATACTAAAGTTTCTTTTCTGCATTCATAACAAACAATCTATAGATAGTTATAAAAGCACCGGACACAGGGATTATCTAAACAAACCTGCATTCAGAAACATATATTTGTGTTACATATTTCATTGCATATATCTTCGATGAATACCATTTTAAACTCCGTCCATCCAACCCTCCCTTCGTAATTTGAACCCGGGGGTACTGAGTTTTCCGCACTAGCAGATATACACATCGGGCTGATGTAGGCGGCTCACGTTGCCGATATAGAGCCGATGTTGTATTAAATTAATAAAGATTAGGTGTTCAAGCATGGCAGTTCGCTATGATTCAACTATCGACAAAGGAAACTCAATTATATTTTTACATTTCTTGAAGAGCATGCTAAAGTATAGTTGTTACTACTATATCTATCCGACCAGGGTCGATCGATCGTGCCAATATCATACATGTATACTACTTTTCAATGGCCATTTTCTCTTCCACTGTTGTCTGTCGCATGATTAACTGCAATCAAATCCCTGTGAAAAGTTGTCATTGTTCCGTGTGAATCGTTTTTGTTATATATTTAAGTTGTTATACGCATTCGTCTCTAGTTTAGCTGTCCATTGCCGAACGGTGTGTATGTTTTATTCTAGTAAGTAACTATTACACACTATTTCAAAATTCCAGAAACCAATATTTCGTATATGTAACCGGGGAACAGGATTGGTTCCAAGTGTAACACATATCACATTTAAAATGTTTTTACACTAATCTATGTTGTTTTAACATTGTATGATCAATTTTAATATGAAATAATATTTATGTAACTGTGCATTAAATACTGGGTGTTAAAAATACGCTGATTAAAGTATGACGATGAAACACCAGTCATCTGAAAGTTGAAATTTTAAGTTGTTTCAATGTTCGTTTTAACTTTGAAATCACAACGTACGCACATCATATATAATATGAAATAATAAAAATAACACTATCACATACATACGGTGATAATTCGGCTATGTAGCGGCTTAAAGGCGGCTAGCCGATATTGAGCCGCCATAAAACGGTTTAGCATCCACCTTAAAATCCGATGCAGGGCCGATATAGCTTGTAAAATCGGCTTGATGTCGGCCCGATGTTTGGTTGATAGCTTCGTTCATGTTCATGTCTCTGCCAGCGGAGTCGCCAGAATGATTCTGTTTAATCGCGTAAAAAGGATTCCAACAAAAACGAAGGCAAAACTTCTTATCAGTCATTAATTTGTTTACATGATTCAATGGGTTGCCCACAATCTGCGATGGTATGACCATGCATTGATTCACTGACATAGTTAAAAAAGAGAGAAAAAAGAAAAATCGTGGAATTGATAACTTCCACCTGATTAGGCAAAGTAGATGGAGTGGAAATCAAACGTTGGTGAAATATTCCAATCGAAACATGAAAGAAAGCCGAAGAGTGATGGACTTATATGAACGTTGGATATGGGATATGATTTTGTTTGCAATTGTTTGAAATAAAAGAATACTTTATATAGTTGGCATTTACACTAGTAACCCCATGTTTTAAACTATTAAAATATCTTATCGAGGCAAACATTCTCATTAATTTTCATGAAAAATGACCTAGAAATACTGCAAAAACATGGTATGTTCACAATGGTGTTCCTGTTTTGACTCCATGTAATCTAGTTTAAAACTTATCTAAGATTCCATCGAGGCAAAAAGTTCATAATGTTTAATAAAGCTTGAAGTGGATTAATTACCTGTTTGTTCGTTAGATTTAAGATGTGACCTAATGATCTAGTTTTTGATCCCATGTAACCCTCTTTTAAAGTCCACCAAGATCACACATAGGGGAACATTCTGATTTCTGAGCAACTGAAAAAAAAGTTACATGATTCAGAACATGTGTGACCAAGTAACCTTATCTCTGACTTCATGTGGCCCATTTTCAAACTAGTCAATGATTTCATCAAGGAAAAAATAATGCTAAGTTTCATAAATGTTTGACCGGATGTAATTATTACCATGTTCCCAATATTTTTTTCTAAGATTTGACCTAGTTCCTTAGTTTTTGACCCCATTAGACCCACTTTTAAAATGCGGTGAGATTTTATCTAGAGTAACATTCTGTTCAAGTTTGAACATAATTTGACCAATCATTATAATGATGAGATTCCAGACAAAACAATCTAAGATTTGACATATTTACCTTATTTTTGATAGTATGTGTCCAGTTTAAAATTTGTCCAATAGTTCATCAAGGGAAACATTTTGATTAAGATTCTTGAATATTGGACCAAATTTAATGTATCTCGTGTGTTCCAAAGAGTTTTCTAGCATTTGACCTAGTGGCCTAATTTATGACCCGATGTGACCCACTTACATAAGCGGTCAAAATGTTATCAAGGAGAACAATCTGACCAAGCTTGAACTGACCAATACATACTATGACATTGCAAAACAGGAGCGCAAACTGGCACTTCCTAATCTTAGGACATAACGTTGTTTTGTTTAGTGGTTAAATGTAAGGCAAAGTTAAGAGAGCGAAAACTGTCAAGACAGTTTTTGACAATTCAAGTGTCGTATCTCTGGAGTGACTGAATAGACAAGTGGATATCGAACCTGACCAAGATATTCTGCCAATATACATTCTGACTAAATTTTGGAATGATTGGACATAGGATTCAAAAGTTATTGGTCGGACAAGTTCGATAAGAGATCATATTAATAGAGGGCGATAACTCTCTATTATTCAGCAATATGTCTGGTTATTGTTCTTGTCCGAGATATTATGCCAATACACGTTCTGATTGAATTTGGTGGTGATTGGAGAAAGGCTTCTTAGATATTTGGATGGACAAAACCAATTTTAGGTCATTTCTATAAGTAAAGGACAATAACTCTCGAGTGAGTATACCTTATTTTCTAGCACAACGGATAGGCAATCGTGGTGAATTCGCCCGTGCTGGAAAACTCCATTTAGTGATAAAGTGGAAACTAGCCCCGCCCCAGGCAACAGACTGATGGTCACCTTAAGAATATATCAGTGAAATTATAAGTTTACCATATAGACATATAGTGAAAAGTAACCCCGCACCGGGCGGTCGTGTTTTTAATAAAATCAACATGGGTGAAGGAATTTGAAAGTGTCATCTAAGGAACATTTCTGTGAACTCATTTTGAAAAAGAATCAGCGGATTCTGAGGAGAAGATTTTCAAAGTTTTCCATATAGACATACAGGTACATTGAAAGTAGCCCCGCCCCTAGCGGTCATGTCGTTTAATCAATCAACATGGGTTGAAACAAACATGATAGAGGGTTACCTTACTTGCATTTCTGTGAAATTATTTAAAAATTCGGCCAACGGATTCTGAGGATTTTTTAAAAGTTATCCATAAACATATAGTGAAAAGTAGCGCTGCACCTAGCGGCCATGTTTTTAAACGATAAGGGAAAACGAATTTAATACACGCTCCTCTAAGGAACATTTCTGTGAAATTATGTTGAAATCGGGCCAGCGCATTCTGAGGAGATATAAAAACAAATCAATGGCAACCCGAGTTCTGCATAGAACCACATTTATTGAAGGAATCTGGAGGAGGAACACTCATGTGTATGTGGAATTGTCCCAGTGGTTTAGGAGGAGAAGAAGTTTGAAGGAAAATGTTGACGGCGAACACCCTATCACAAAACCTCACGCTGTGCGCAGGTGCGCTTAAAAAAACATGTCACACTGAGTAGCTTCCGAATTGGTCTAATTTCACCTCAATGGCATCATAACAGAAGTCACTGCAGATTATGGAGGACAAATCTCGGCTATTCAAAGTCATGAAAATCTAGGTTTATTGGTAAAAAGTTGTAATTATTAACAAATGAATTAATACACAAGGGCATCAAATGAACAAGTGTTAGTATAAGTGGTACTCAGTAAGTATAGGTGGTCCTCAGTATTCGACAGCGCTTCATATATTCGTCAGCAGAAAAAAATAATAACAATATAATAACAAGACATTCCATTGGCCAGATAAAGAATAAAGGCTGTCGAATAATTATATATGAAAGAGCCGATATCTTTAAAAATATAGATTAGGATGCATCCCTATTTCCCGTTAACATGATTTTGGGTGAGTTTTTTTCTTAAAAAGATAAATTAAGGGCACCGTGCATAATTTTATCGATGAACTCATTATTCGCTGTGGATATCTGTATCACAGAGACTTGAATGTATGATGCCGATCCCCACAGCTGCCCCTGGCTTACTTTAAATAGTTGCCTGTGGCCTCAGCTGGGTAAAAACAGTCTTGGGTTATATAAAGGTCGATTATATAACCCTTGTGGGTTTTTTTTATTTTATAGAAAGTTGAAATATTGTCAAATCATGATTACTAGTTGTAGTGTGTCCCATGACGTCATAAGCAGCCAATAAAATGTTGTATTTTTTCATTTTCAGGATCAAGACTGATTTTACCCAGCTGAGGCCACAGGCAACTACATGTATATACAAGTAAGCCATAGGCAGCTGTTGGGATCTGCATTATACATTCAAGTATCTGTGATCTGTATTGGCGCATGACCCATTAGTGTAGTAGATAATAAAATGTTTTACGCACCCCCCCCCCCCCCCCAACGTAGTTTACATTAAGAATGAACCAAAATCTCTGGCGAAATGTCTTAACGACTTCAATGATATATGATAGGAAAACGTTACATAAAACATCGTTTTAAATACAATAAGGAAGTCGTTTACCATATTTTTAAAATCATGTTTTTTTGCAAATCGCGGCAATATACAAAAATCAGAGAATCTTCTCCTGGATTGTATTCACTTTTTAAATAATTAAAGAAAATCAACAAAGCAAACATTGTAAAGGAAGCAAACGTGTAACGTAATCATTGATATACAATCAAGCAATTTAATAAAGTAATCGTTACCAAATAATTTATCTGGTCGTTTCCTTCTTGCAATTTTAGTTGCAGGTAAAAAAACAAGAGCTGTCGTAAGACAGCGCGCTCGACTTCGCCGCTTTGACTTAGAAGTGAATACAATAACGATGTAATATTACCAAGTTTAGTGTATTTATGTCAAACCTAACTAAAATTATTCAATACATAAGGTGACTTTAATGCTATCCTCCCACCACCCGAAAAATGCCGCAAGTCATTCAAATAACTTGATTTCCCATAATGAAAATGTGGTAAAGAATATACAAGTATGCCTTTCAAAAGAAATTTTTAAAAAAATCAAGGGCCATATATAGGATAGCCGTCCTTGTTTTCCATTGGTTAAGAATGAAAAAAATGTGCCTGTCAAAAGAAATTATAAAAAAAAATATTTAAGGGACATAATTTGTATTTAGGGTTAAAATGGAGTTATGTTGCTTGTTGTAAGATGGTCGTCAATAATTTTGAATATTATTAAGTGCATTGAATGAAAGGTATAGAAGGTTTTTTTTATTAAAAACCCAACTTGCCCTTAACTTTTTACTTGCCTAAAACTTTAACCTAAGTCAATCAGGGGCCATAACATGTATTAAGGAAATGGAGTTATGTAACCTCATTGGGTGATGGTCCTGAACAATTGTGTGAAGTATTAAGTCAATTGAATGAAGGGTATAGAAGTTCTTAATAAATAATAACCTAAGTTCCATAGTTAATTAGGGGCCATAATTTGTATAAAAGATAATATGGAGTTATCTAACCTCATTATGTGATGACTCTGAACAACTGTGTGAAGTATTAAGTCAATTGAATGAATGGTATTGGAGTTTTAAGTGAAAATCCCAACTTGCCCTAAAACTTTAACCTAAGTCAATCAGGGACCATAACTTGTATTAAGGATAATATGGAGTTATGTAACCTCATTGTGTGATGGTCCTGAACAACTGTGTAAAGTATTAGGTCAATTGAACAAGGGTATAGAAGCTATTTATAAATATCCCAACTGCCCTAAAACTTGAATTTAAATTTCATAGTCAACCAGGGGCCATAATCTGTGTAAAGAATAATATGGAGTTATCTAACCTCATCATGGGATGGCCCTGAACAACTGTGTGAAGTATTACCGCAATTGAATGAAAGGTATTGGACTTATATGTTAAAATCCCAACTTGCCCTAAAACTTAAACCGGACGCCGACGCCGACGCTGGGTCGAGTAGTATAGCCCACCTATTCCTCGAATAGTCGAGCTAAAAATCAAAGAAATAAACTTTCACGACGTAAAGAAACATGTCACTCCAAATTATATCCAGGAACATGATGAAAAACGTATAAAAAACGTTATAGTTTAAGATAAAGACGACTTTCTTAAGTTTAGTTCTGGAGAAATTTGGAGAAATACTCGAATTTACAGAAATCCCAAATGTTGGTTCTTTGCCCAAAGAGCCTTCAAAGCAACATTCAGTCGGACGGAAACGGTGTTTTCAGGTACCTGCAGTTCAGGTACCTGCGGTTCTGCTTCTTCAATGTTATCAAAAGTCTCCGCAAACATCTGCATTTCACCTCCAAACAAAATGGACACAAGGAACATCCTGGGTTGTCTTGCACTGTGGTCGTCAAGTTCAATCACGCAAATGACAGAACCGCTATCGCCTTGCATGGCAAATCTTTCCGCTGAACCAGGTTTGTCTTCTATGAGAACAACATAATTGCTCGTACAATCTGTCGAACTCATTTCAAAATCACCGGATACAATAATACCAGTCGTAAGAGAAGATTTTGCCCCGTGTTTAAAAGCCGTACGTCTACGTAAATTTGACGAATTTCCTTCGAAACGCTCCGCCACTCTAAGCTTGGAATCTGCATCCAAAAACTCTAATGTGCATTTATCACATTCGTTCATTTTTATTGCTGCAATATCTACCAAACTGAAATTAATATTTTCTCCCGCGCGCACACTCATATCTCGCGAGGTCAACCCAATTACCGCGGGGCCTAATGTCACGTCGTGAATCTCGATCATCTCCGCCTCATTCACGCACTCAAGCACATGGTCGCAGGTGATTGCAAAGGAGCCATGTTCATTCCGGAAAAATCCGCCAAGCGTTCCCCATCCGTTACTGCCAACTTTTGAAATTTTCGAACCAGGAAAGTAGTGATTATCAGCAAATGTCTTGATAGGCCTCGAAACAACCTGAATCTTGTACGGAAAGAAGGTGCAATGTTTCTTCATCAATGCTTTAATGTCGTATTCTGCGACCCCTTTCAATGTTGAAAACTGGTCCTCTTGCAATTCTTCGGTTTCCATAGATTGACAGCCTTCTCCGTTAAGGTATACTACGAAGTCGTTATACACTGTGCCAACTGCATACACATAGTTCAACCTGAATAAAAAAAGAAATGGAAAAACATCATGAAATTTGCATATGATTTCTTATCATGTAAAGTGGCAATTACCAAACAATTTATCAAATTAGGAAAACTCTTATACAAAACTAAATAGTCCAGAAACACAAATAAGACTTAGCTAGTAGGTGATGATGGTTTCTAAATAATTAATTGCAATAAAATTGTATTAGTTACATATTTTATTACTGGAATACAACGATGATGATCAATTTTTTACAACAGTATCTCAACGATTTTACGATTATGTTTTTGTTGGCGATTTGATTCTTCTTTGTTTGATTTAAATAAACGTACATGAGAATCTCCTTTCGTATAACTGCTGGTACAATAGGCGGTTCTGCATAATGCCTGAAGTCGTTCCCGATTGCTTGTTCTAGATACCCTTCAATTTCGAACGCTAGTTTCTTCACAACACTCACAACTCTGGCAACTGATCCCATTTTCTGTTCAGCCTCTTTCAGCAAACCTTTTAAATCTGTAAGCAACTTGGGACTTACCCAGCTAAAACGTTTTTCTTTCGTTTGGGTTCCGAACAGGAGTCCAAAATCATTTGGTTCCTTGATTTCCCTTCGTACATTTTCAATAGTCTTGATGATGAATCTACAGGTTTCGTCAGTAACGCTAGTCTGAAAGCGATCGTCAAACCGTATTGAATCTAAGACGGAAGAACAAATCCATGAGGGGATGCCATACTTATTTTGCAGGTATGGTGTAAATATGCTGCATCTGAACAGGCGTCCCAGCTGTGTTAAAATCCGTTTTATATGTTCGTCTGTAAATCCTTCGACATCCCCAAACTGCATATGTACATCACTCATAAAAGCAAGAATGGCTGAGTGCACCCCCTTTCTTCGTGTGTAGCCCTCCAAAGTAGTTACACATCTCTTATGTCCTTCTTTTGGAATGAGCGACAGTACAAATGAGTACATGTCATGAAAAACTTGAACGAGTTCACTTTCTAAGTACTGTGATATCGCTGAAGGTAATGAAACTTCATTTTCAACGAAAACAATATTCAAATTCGGTCTCCGATGACCTTCCGCTTGCACCCCGAGCTTTTGTAGAACATAACTCGTAACTCGATGAATATCTTCATCGGAAACTGGGCAGTTGAAATCGAATGCAAGAAACGCAGTGTCTGCTGACCTGCTGCCTGTCACGTTTATGAGGCTCCGCAACACTTCGTCAATATGCTGGAAATAGTGAAATAATGTATGTATATTATTCAGATCTTCAATCTAGAATAGCCCGTCGTCGGAAACGCAAGTGCGACCAATTTCAATATTATCCATTCGAGTGTACGGTGAGGGTCAGTCGTGGATATCCGACGATAGATCAGCCGATGACTGAAAATCTTTTTTATAGTTATTTCCAGTGGGGTCATTTGCGTACAAAAAGGGTAAGGCGTAACATAGAAATGAACAAGTGTTTATGTATTAACAGCATTAATGATAATTGATGTTAAAACTACTTTTTTCAGTTAAAGTTCAAATACATATGTACATGAAAATGTATGTGTTGCCAAGGCTCTACAAACCATAGGTCCGTGGTGTTGCAAATGTATACATATATCTATTATTGTATCACGATATCTTCCCAAGGTGATGTTCTTGCGCCAAAGTTTTTACTCTAAAGTGAAGTTCATGTTAATTATAAATGTAGTGTCATCACATTGAATAATCCGTGTAAGTGAAAGTTGCTTACCTTTGCAAAAGCATCATCTAATTTTGCACAATGTATGTAGCAAACGCATATTTCAAGCGACGATGGCACTAGGATGCCAGCCGTATCTTGTAAAACTGTCTCATCTAGAATGTACTGTTTAACTGATAAATCAGCGTCGCTTATAACATTTATCCGCAGAGATCCTTTTAGTTGTCCATTTACTGCATCCAGTTTATTAAGAAGCCCTTGGTTTTTAACAACTGCCGGCAGTGAATCTGTAAAAAAGATGGTTTGTATTAAAACTGTTGGTTTACTATAATAAATGCTAATTCTCAAACAGGTAATTAACTTGACAAACTCGTGATGCTCGATACTGTGTTAAATAGTTATTTTTAGACTGCCTATGTAAAGGCAATATGTTTACCCATGTATGGAACTTCAGTACAGTATACTTGTATATTTACAGTCGCCTAGTCCTTAGTATAGATGAAAGTTGACATTTATATTTTGTAATATGCAAGGGGTTTTGACGCCATTTCTTGTTTCAATATTGTGCTTTGATTTGATTAGCGCGACGCAGTCATTTAACCAATGATATACGACGTTACCAAAAAACAGCTGTTCTTTCATACAAACGTATGCTCTGGGTTACATTGCTCTCAGAACAAATGCTCAATTGAAAAAGATAGTGCTTGTTTTTCATCATAATGGATAATTCGTTAAAATATATGTATTGATCACACCTTTTCTTGCGTTTATGCTGTAAGAACGCCGTAGGGCAAGCAAACAAATGACCAAGAAGCATGGAATTTGCAGGCGTGTCCTACTGTATTCATACAGCAAACACAAGAAAAATGTGATAAATCCTAAAATCTACAGAAAAATATGTTCTTACATAAGTATAACAATTCCTTTAGTCATCCTCAATGAGTATACACTCTTGCGCACAGTGGTCAGAAATTGGCTCAGTGTGAGCATTATTTGATAAGCATATAGAGAGCTTAGTCCAAATAATTGTACGTTGACGGATTTTTTTTAGATTTTTGATATGGCAAATCCTTCACGTACAAATTGTTTAGTATCAAAAGTGGGTAGTTGTTCCGATCAGGAATCCGGGTTAAAGCATATAGCGTCTATAAAATATCATAAAAACAAGAAATATTACCAGATAATGTTATTTTATATTAGTTCCGTACACAATAAAATAAATATCCAACTTATAATTATGAGTTTGATGGCTTTTTTTCATTTCATTCTGTCAAAACATAACGATATATACATTCGCCTTATTCCAGAAGCCCATAATGCTTTGCGACAAAGGTGACTTCCGGTTTATTTCCGCATTCAATTTCCTAGTTATCGATACGAGTGAAAGGAAGAGCATACTTGGCAAAATAGATCGATAGGTGAGTAAAACATGTTAGGAACATCAGGTTATACATTCGTCTATAAATATCTACCGTTTTTTGTAAATGTCAATGAAGTTTTTGACGTTTATACCCAACTTCAATACACATTTAAGTGGGTGGGGTAAAATAACAAATATAATGGTAAAGACTTTCATAGTAGTTCTCAAAGACTTCAAATACATATTGGTTGTTATAAAGTATGCATTCAATTGTGGTTTGTTGAGTTTGTTATTAAATTAAATGAATGATATGTTGCAATTAGTGTGAAATTGTTAAAATCTGCAACTTCAAAACAGTCAAGTAAATGAAGCTTAAATGTGATTAAGAAGGGCATTTAAATACTGACTGCTGTGCTGTATGTAAACAAATATGCAGGTCTTAAAATAAAAGCTTATTAATATTGTACTAGTAAATTGTAACTATATAAATATCTGACAGATATTAAAGCTGCACTCTCACAGATTAAACATTTTGACAACTGTTGTTTTTTTTGTCTTCGACTGCCAATTTATGCAAACGTGCAAGAAAACCGGCGATATAAGACTGCTGACAAAACATTGGATCGTAGATTTTCATTTTTAAGTAAATAAAATAATTTTTTATGCATTTTTCTTAAACCGTTAGTAACGCTTTTAAAATTAGCCATAAAATAATAATTTTTAAATGGAGATATGAAAATTGGTGATCTGATTTTTTTGTCAGCAGGCTTATATCACTGGTTTGCAAATATTTACGCAGAAATTGCCTCTTTCCAAGACAACAAATAAAAAAAGTTGTCAAAACGGTATATCTGTGAGAGTGCAGCTTTAACAGTTGAGTCTTTTATATTTTTATTTTTTCTGGCTAAGTTGGATGATGATAAAACTATTTATTTTATTTCAGAGATGTCCATTCTGGATGTTTGATTCCGCCAAGTTGATGCTCAACAGGAGTAGGCAGTTGATACCATTGATCTGATAGCACCTGCTATATCAGTGGTTTTACAAGAAAAATTTGTGCAAAACACAAGAGACGGAATCGGTTCAAGAACAGAGATAAAATAAATGAAGTGTGTCAATATGAATGAAAACTTTCCTTGACTGCAAGGACTAAAGAAATGCACACAAGTGACATAAATTTAAATGTTTAGTACAAAAAGTAGACATGTAGAACTTAAAATTATGACACAGGATGTGAAACAACACTTTATAGCCGATAACAGTCGAACAAGAGATTTTTCAAAAAGAAGCAAGATGTGGTTTTTTAACCCTTGGCAAATGAACCTTTAAAGGGATTATTGCATACCAAGGACAATTTATTGTTATTGAATTATATCATGTTTAATGTTATTATTAAATTGTAAAAAATACCGTTGTTATTAATATGATTGTCTATGATCTTTTTATTCCAATGACTGTGTAAACTCCCATGGTTAATATTAAAAAGACATAAAATCGAGTTAACATTTGTGGGCAATAACTAGCCACCCGGTTAACTTAGTTTGTAGGAGCACCGTGCTTTTTCTGGCAGCCCTTGGTTCGAGCTTTTTCATATCATGTTACTTTAGTATTGTTATAGTCAATAAGCCTAGGTGTCGTTAGCGCAGAACTGTAGGCCGAATATTTTCTTGGCCCAAATTCAAACAGCCTTGAGATTTAAATGAAACTTGGTACACATGCAAATTTCCAGAAACAATACATTCAATGATGCAATTCAACTTATTCATTTTGATGAGAATCAGCATTTAAAGAAGTTACCATGAGCTCTGATTTTTTTGCTGTGCTTTTTTTATGACAAATTTATCATTTCTGTAGAAAATGTCTGACACTATCATACAAATTGTAGCAAAAGAAACAAAAAATGGTTGTACAGAATTAATGTTTATTTAAATATCTATAAAAAGAGTTGTTCATATAATAAAACACATTGTAAATGTAAAACATAACTAAAGTACAAGGACATAAAAAAATATTTAATTTTATATATTTATATGATTTTTGAATAATAATATTTCTTATGATAACAATAATAATAATAAGTGTTGAATACTAAGCACTTAACATATTATACATGTATGAATATCAATAATAACAGTCAAAAAATAACAGTTCAACCAACAAAAGAGATCCAACAAGTACTAGCAATGGGAATCAAACCAATATGACCCAACAGTGATTCAAATAACACTAGTTGTCTATCACACATTCTGTCCAACAAGCAGTCCAAACAACACTGGTGGTCCAACCAACACTTCCAGTCCAACCATTTATAATTGTTCAACCAACACGTATGGTCCATCCAATATAGCGGCCCAGTAAGCAATAGATGCCAAACCAACAATAGCATGTCAGGTACTAGCTGTCAATCACGTTGCTACCAATCTAGAAGCCCAACCAATTGTAGTGATGTTCTTCATTGAAAGTAATGATCTCAGAAGGTAACATCAGCATATTTGAATCATATCTGTAAAGAAAGGAACGGAACATAAAAAGCATATTTTTATAAAGAAGTAAGTTACTCTCAGACTTATTTATGAATGGGTTTTAAGACAATCTGGAAACCGATTTAATTCCAGGCCTGGGGGTATGCGACTAGTCCGGTGGCCATCATAATATTTGAAAATAACAAATCATTCAGAAGACTACACAGGTGACAGCATGACATAATTACTCTAAGTAAAATGTTTATTACATAGTTATAAAATACACACAGCAGTATAAATATCATAATTTATATTGATGATGATTTATTTATGTTCATTCATAAGACTATTAGTTATACCTGGTAATGTACATACAGATTCCTCATTAGATTATGACTGTCAGATAGTAAAACAGACTAATGTATTATTTGTGTTAATTTTCAAAACAAATGTTTTAGAATAGATGAGAATTTGTTGTTTATAATACTCCAATAAGAATAGTAACTGCAGTCTTTTCTGAACCATCTACCCCACCCACCAGAACTAACTGTCCAAGTAAACAGTCAAGCGATTTATAGCTCATGACATTCAAATAATATCACAATAATGTAATATAAACTCATTAAAATGACAAATCTAATAAAAATAAATAAATTATAACAAACCTGGAATGATAATTTGTCCGTATTTATCGCTGTTATTGTACTTCGTCATAACCCGGAAATAAACCGGAAGTCACCATGCCGCAAAGGATTATGGTCTATTGGAAAGTCGAGAATGAAGGGCACCTGCAAGGCTTTAGGGCACAGTTTTAAATCGCTCGGAACATTACGGCCATGGCCGAGTTGTTACGATTGTATAACGAGGTCTATCTCGAAGCTTTGTCGGAGGAGGCCGAGCTATTACGATTGTATCGAGTTGTTCCCCTTCGCATAATTGTTGTCTGTGTCAGTCAACTTTCGTTTTATTGGAAAGGTAAACAACTTGTTTTAATGCACTAAATGCTTGTTTAGTGCAAAATAACATTTCACTTACATGGCAAAATATGAATATAACTCTTTATGATCAATTTCAACCATAAACTACTTCACTTAAAACAATTTCAATATTTTAAAAACACCCCCGTTTTTTGCACATTCCCGTTTAGACGTTAGGGATTGGAAGAATCCCGTATAACACGTCTATTATTTTAGACTAATAGAGAGCTAAATTTTCTACCTTCTGTACCCTGTGCGTAGGAGTGTATAAGCGTTTGATTTCAAATAAATGTCCCCGATTAAGCTAATATACAATGTAATGTCTTTAATACCAATAATCTTTCTGAATCTTGGATGGAGGTCTACATATTGCGCCCTGAAAAAGCCAGGCCTAGGATACACTGTCCATGGAAACAGCCTATACGATACAGCAGGGACCGCAGACATAGTTCAGTTAGTATTCCGGCTTCACCCCGTACAGTGTCATATTGTCTGCATCATTTCAACAGGAAAGGCCGTCACAAATCATCCCTGAAACATTTAAAGGCAGACTTCATTTCACAATATTCATTTTTTAAATTTGAGAACGGACATATAAACCACGGTGTCCGTGGTCTGATCCAAAGGGGGTTGTAACATATATATATATAAAGGGGGTCACATGTTTTTTGGGGGTCTGGACCTAGTTTTGATCACAACTGACCCTTGTATAGAGTCCTGGCACCATGACAACCCCCTTTGATCTGATCAATCAGTATATACTCAACATGTAGCTCTTTTTCTCAATCAACTTTTATCCAGCCTTTCACAAATATTAACAATTTTGTTAATATAGTTTCATGGCATATCACACGATATTTCCTTTACCAGTATTCAGATTTTATTCTGGCGGGGGAGATTTCATGTGCGCTTAACGAAAGCCTTCTTATTTTAAGAGTCCGAAAAACTTCGACGGTGTCCGAAATATACACATTTTCTGAATTAAGATATTTTGAGCAAAGAATAAAACAAATATAATCGAAAATTCAAAAATTACCTCTGTATGAAATTCTTCTTTTAATAAAAAAGGTTGCAAACTATATACGTGAGTAAAGCGGCATATAATTACGATCAAAGTTTCTCTACTTTCCTATTTACAAGTAACCGGAAATTCCAATGAACTATATTTAGAATGAAATGTTGATACACATGCTATTGACACTTAATGTGTTATTTTACGATATTTCGTAAAAACAATTTTATGGCATTAAAAATGCCCTATTTTCATTCAAAGCTTGTGTTACGTTTCCCCTTCATCCATACGAGTTCGACCCGGCCTGTAGTACCTTGACGTTTAGTCTAAAATAATTGACGTGTTATACGGGATTCTTCCAAATCCTAACGTCTAAACGGGAATGTGCAAAAAACGGGGGTGTTTTAAAAATACTGAAATTGTTTTAAGTGAAGTATTTTATGGTTGAAATTGATCATAAAGAGTTATATTCATATTTTGCAATGTAAGTGAAATGTTATTTTGCACTAAACAAGCATTTAATCCATTAAAACAAGTTGTTTACCTTTCCAATAAAACGAAAGTTGACTGACACAGATAACAATTATGCGAAGGGGAACAACTCGATACAATCGTAATAACTCGGCCTCCTCCGACAAAGCTTCGAGATAGACCTCGTTATACAATCGTAACAACTCGGCCATGGCCGAAATGTTCCGAGCGATTTAAAACTGTGCCCTGAAGCCTTGCAGGTGCCCTTCATGTATATATCGTTATGTTTCGACAGAATGAAATGAAGAAAAGCCGTCAAATTCATAATTATAAGTTGGATAAAAAAAATTGTGTACGGAACTAATATAAAATAACATTATCTGGTAATATTTCTTGTTTTTATGATATTCTATAGACGCTATATGCTTTAACCCGGAATCCTGATCGGAACAACTACCCACTTTTGATACTAAACAATTTGTACGTGAAGGATTTGCCATATCAAAAATCTAAAAAAATCCGTCAACGTACAATTATTTGGAATACTTAACGTTGAGCAATACATAAAGAATGCAAGTAAATTTGTCCGGTTAGGTTTAACTATTGAACAAGATTTACTGTCGATTGACCGCTTACTCAATAATTTATGAATGTAATGTTCACCATTATTATGTAATTTTTCGAAGTTTACCGGTTGTTTAGCTTTGAGAATATTTGAATAAGTGACACTAACGAATTGAACGTACAGGAAATAGTTTGGCCATATGCATCTTGTCTATATTTTTTATTTCCCTTTCTTCGTAGGCTAACCGCACACGGTCATGCACTCGTAATACTATTTCTCCTTCTTCGTATGCGAACCACACGCAGTCATGTACTCGTAATACTATTTCCTCTTCTATGTAGGCGAACCTTACACTGTCATGCCCTCATAATACTATTTCTCCTTATTCGCAGTAGTCGAACCTCACGCATTCATGCACTCGTAATACTATTTCTCCTTCTTTGTAGGCGAACCACAAGCAATCATGCACTCGTTATACTTTTTCCTCTTCATCGTAGGCGAACCGATGACTTTTTAGGCGAACCACACGCAGTCATGCACTCGTTATACTATTTCTCCTTCTTTCAAGGTAGACGAACCACACGCATTTATGCACACGTAATACTATTTTCACTTCTTCATAGGCGAACCACACGCAGCCATACGCGTTTATACACTCGTAATACTATTTCTCATTCTTCGTAGGCAAACCACACGCAGCCACAAACTCGTAATACTATTTCTCCTTCTTCGTAGGCGAACCACACGTTGTCATGCACTCGTAACACTATTTCCTCTTCTTCGTAGGCGAATCACACGTAGTCATGCACTCGTAACACTATTTCCTCTTCTTCGTAGGCGAACCACACATTGATATGCACTCGTAACACTATTTCCTCTTCTTCGTAGGCGAACCACACGTTGATATGCACTCGTAACACTATTTCCTCTTCTTCGTAGGCGAACCACACGTTGTCATGCACTCGCATTCATGCACTCGTAATTCTATTTCTCCTTCTTTGCCGTAGGCGAACCACACGCATTCATGCACTTGTTATTCTATTTCTCCTTCTTTGTAGGCGAACCACACGTTGATATGCACTCGTAACACTATTTCCTCTTCTTCGTAGGCGAACCACACGTTGTCATGCACTCGTAACACACGCATTAATGCACTCGTAATTCTATTTCTCCTTCTTTGTAGGTGAACCGCACGCATTCATGCACTCGTAATTCTATTTCTCCTTCTTTGCCGTAGGCGAACCACACGCATTCATGCACTTGTTATTCTATTTCTCCTTCTTTGTAGGCGAACCACACGCATTCATTCACTCGTAATTCTATTTATCCTTCTTTGTAGGCGAACGTGTAATTCTATTTCTCCTTCTTTGTAGGCGAACCACAAGCATTCATGCACTCGTTATACCATCTCTCCTTCTTTAGTATTTACGACGTTTATTTACGGCATATCCTAGGCTCTACTTTTAACTCTTCATTTTGCTTCTTTGTTTCGACCACAGTGATGAATAACTGGCAGACTTTTAAATTTGGTCTCCTGCCGAATGCCTCGTGGTGTTCCGCTTACCCAGAGCCCTAATTCTAGCAACGTCCAAAATGAATAACATTTTCACTGACGTTTTACTTCATGGGATCGCCAAGGCTTTCTTATTCGAGAGAACACTACTCGCCAACCCTTCATAGCATATTGGATCCAGGAAGTCCATGCGATCGGAAACAATGTCAACTAGTGTTGCACGCGTATGCTTCAAGCAGGGTATAGTAACACAAAGTTTTATTACATGTAACATATATACTTGGTGTTGATCAGTAAATATTTCCTTGTTGTTTACAGAACATATATCCCCGCTGCAAGCTGAAGCTTGGTGCGCAGTCGTACAGTTCTGCGCGAAATCTATTCATAAGAGGTGAACTAAGCCCCGTAAACATTCGTCTCGAAGTCTTCTAAGCATGCGTTTGTGGTCAAATACATCAAACGTTGACTAAGCATCAAGTGATATAACATTCTTGGGAGACGTATTGTCGTTCATATTGACTTTCACTATACAATTATTCTATGATACATGCCGAGTTAGGATTTGATGCGTTATTCACGAAGCCACGTTAAACAGTCTTCTGTTACCGCTTTGACTTCGATGTGAATGTTTATTTTATGGTCCTGGTATGATCATAGATGGGAGCGTGGTGATAATACGCTGTAAATGTTATCTGCACGTATGAAGAATCGATGTGGCCACTGGGTTGATTATACAAAGGTCTTGGTTCTTTTGGTTGCTTTTTGTAAGATGGAGGCTCGACGAATCTATTTTCTTTTGCTGTATATCGTAATAGTTTCCCAGTGTGCTTGCTAGTGTCGAACGTTGGCGTTTGGCTGATAAAGGGGGTTTCCCAGTCAGCTTGCTAGTGTCGAACGTTGGCGTTTGGCTGGTAAAGGGGGTTTCCCTGTCAGCTTGCTAGTGTCGAACGCTGGCGTTTGGCTGGTAAAGGGGGGTTCCCAGTCAGCTTGCTAGTGTCGAACGGTGGCGTTTGGCTGGTGAAGGGGGTTTCCCAGTCAGCTTGCTAGTGTCGAACGGTGGCGTTTGGCTGGTGAAGGGGGTTTCCCAGTCAGCTTGCTAGTATCGAACGGTGGCGTTTGGCTGTTGAAGGGGGTTTCTCAGTCAGCTTGCTAGTGTCGAACGGTGGCGTTTGGCCGGTAAAGGGGGTTTCCCAGTCAGCTTGCTAGTGTCGAACGGTGGCGTTTGGCCGGTGAAGGAGGTTTCCCAGTCAGCTTGCTAGTGTCGAACGGTGGCGTTTGGCTGGTGAAGGGGGTTTCCCAGTCCGCTTGCTAGTGTCGAACGGTGGCGTTTGGCTGGTAAAGGGGGTTACCCAGTCAGCTTGCTAGTGTCGAACGGTGGCGTTTGGCTGGTAAAAGGGGTTTCCAAGTCAGCTTGCTAGTGTCGAACGTTAGCGTTTGGTTGGTAAAGGGGGTTTCCCAGTCAGCTTGCTAGTGTCGAACGTTGGCGTTTGGCTGGTAAAGGGGTTAATTGGTACAAAAGATGATGCGGAGTTTTAATAGTTGGCGTATGGTAGATGATCTCATCTCCCTGTATATGATCAATGGCGAGGGCATGGATGTCTGGATTGTTCTGTATGCAATAGGGAGGATTGTATCGTTATAACTACACACTAGCGGATCCAGGGGGGGGCGCACCCGGCGCACGCCCCCCCCCCCCTAAAATTCCCGGAGCTTACATGTTCTTTGGTATGGAAACAATAAAATATACTATATTTTCCTATTTTTTCTTCGCTCGCTTCGCTCGCGTATCTTTATACAACATTGCCTTTTGAGATGTACTCGTACACAACACAGAGTGCACGCAATTTAAACGTTCCCGCCTTCCCTTACTGTAATAATTCGGCACTATATAACATGATCATGTTGATGCGCCGTAAAACCCATACAAACAAACACATCAGTCAATTAATTTCCTTTGGGAAAAAGTTACGCCCCCCCCCCCTAACCCAAAATCCTGGATCCGCCCCTGCTACATACACTGTATGTCTGTAAATATGTTTTCTATTTTCGTCAAAAGTTTTCGATTCTGGAGAATATCATATTTGAGATATTGCTACCGATAGTTTGAACCCTATTTGCTTGTTTCAGATGCGCACGTTGTAGGCGTAGACCTCAGTAGTACTGTTTGTTGAATTGAACAAGGCAGTTTTAAGTATTCAATTCCATTATAAAGGGGTTTCGTTGTGTATATACTCTTGGCTGCTATTCGTTGGGCATATGCTTATAGTTAGGTAGGTTCTTTAGTTTCACCAAGTTTCTTTTCTTTCAGAGCGAGTTCTCTTGGCGTTTCTTTGTGTTCAATTTAAACTCTGTTTGAATGTCTGGCAGGTGACATGACATCGTCTTTTTCAGAAGTATTGCTAGCATCTGCTGCTGTATGAGTATAATTATGCGGCCGGTATGACCCTTGTTCTACAGGCTGGACATCTTAAGTACTTGTTTTGAGAATAGAATGAGTGAGCTTCTGGAATTGGTATTGTTCATACATTTAGTGACTATTGCTTATATTGTCATTATAAAGAACATGTAAGTCGTTTAAAGCTGTCTTACATGACACGAGATCAAAGGCAGTTAAGTTAATCACATGTAATTATTTTTCACCGACATTTACAATGCAAAATATTGAAATACAATGTAGTAAAATTAAGTTTGTTAAATTAAAACTTGGAACGTAAGCTCACATAATTGCATCCCCTTCGAAACGAAATGTGATGAAATGCATATTATTAGGCATATTTATTTGATATACATGTAATTAGGTCATACAATTAAGCCAGTGGCGCATCCCCTGGGTACGTTGATTATAATTTTATAGTAAAGCCACTGATGTCTCGATGCCATCGGGGCTTGGTTGTAAACAAGGTTAAGTGTTTATGCACTATTATTTCGGCTTAGTTAAGCGTTTTTTCAAGGGTTTTGACCATAGCTGACCAGTCTAAACTACGCTTTCATTTCGGGTTGGTTGCGAAGGCCACAAAGCGTTTAAATATTTGTTAAGTCGAGTTCATACGCTGTAGAAACATGTATTTGCGTATTAATGACAACCATTTCCAAAGGCTTGATAGAAAATGTCATAAAATTGATGCGAACTTCTGTTTTAAAATGCATTCCATATAAAAGAAGAGATATGTTCAGGGCTTTTTTTCTGGAAACTTAGACACATTTACATTTGCCAGGTTCTGCCTATCTTTTATCACTGGCAGTATTAGGCATGTTGCGAAACACTACCTGTAAGGGTACATGTATGAGGACATAAGTATTGTTGTGCATTTCATCATCCAGGTATGTGTTACATGTAGATATACCACTACACGTATACGTGGTGTGTCACAACCTCATTTTGAATACCACTAAAACTTGCATGGTTCTAGGTCAGTATTTTTCAGTAAGTGTGCGGTCAATGTTTTCAGAAGAATCTTTGACCTACTGGATCCCAAAAGATCAGTGATCATCTACTGGGTAAAGTTAAAGCTTTCATTGAATTTGTATTGTTCTAAGTCAAACTTGTCTGATAGTTAATGGTATTGTGCTGACATTGACCTTGACCTTGATATACTGACCCAATAACAAGAGGAGTCATCTACAGTTAAACAGGCAGACCAACTTATACAAATCTATACAACCTCGTCAACACAAACAAACGATATTTTGATAAATTATATTTTGTAAATAATTTGCACATAAATATAAATTCCATGTATATATTTCACATTTCTATGTTACGATCACAAACAAAATTATTGATAAACAATCGAGACATTAATAATATCAAGGCACTACAAATACACGGGAACAAACCAGTACAGTTTCCAAGCATAATTGTATAAAATCAGCATTGTAAATGCATAAAAAAAACAAAGTATAAAAGTAACAAAAACATATTGCATGTCTATGGTCACATTTTGTCACGATAATTTAATTTGCTAAAAAATTGGATGTAATTAAATGTACATGAAAAATAACAGAAATAATGAAATACTTCAGTTTTATGGAATACATGTACTGTTGACGAAACAAACATGAAGTAGGCTACAGGGAAGTGAAAATAATAAAGTATATGTGTAAGGTACCATAACAACATCATGTAAGAACAATATATGCGCTTTAAATGACAATATCATACCCTTATATTTTCGAAATTTTACTTTATCAAAATATTTTACCCTCATTATACTAAAATATTATTTTTTCAAAACTATAAATTGATATATAGATGGCAATTGTATTGCTTACATTGATAAAAAATGTTCCATTAACAACAATACAAGCACTTTATGGATAAATCTGATCATCTGTCTATCTCTTAGAACTGGAATTCCACATGCAAAACATGCATTTCATTACCTTTCTCAACCAAGCATGTTCACCTGCATCGACGCTCTGACGTAATCTACCATTAGAGGTCATTTTTCTTTATTCCAAAACAAAATAGTTTCCACTTTAATATACTCAACTTTACGATATTCATGAATACAACAAATTTCAGACACCTGCATGCTCCGTCGCCTACCATCTAAGTACCCTACATCTGTGTGAGCGTTGTTGGTCAAGCTAGGACAGGCTTCACCAGTACTGGGAGCGGCCATATTGATCCTGTGGGTAGTGATACTGGTCCCAGTGCTGTTGCTGGTGGGTGGGGCGCCCTGTCTGGTACCCGCTCATACCAGGCATATGACCATATGGGCTGAAATATAGGGGGAAAAGGGATGTTGTCTGAAGTAAGAAATTAAGACTTTCATTATTGTATATATAAAGCGATACATAAAATTTCCCACACTCAATGCCATGGGCCATGACAATGATGAAGACAACTCAATTTAGGGCTATGACATGAGAAAAAAGCTTATTATAGACAACACAATATACATGTATAACAACTTGATAGTTATGTTTAATTCAACGTAAAGACACCACTAAAAGTAACAAATCTTCATGAACAATGACACAACATGACATATACAAAGCTTTGAGAGTGGTTAGGGGAGGTGATTTTCATCATAGACTTACAATACACTGTTGTTACAAGACTAACAAAAGGTGACTGTTAGTACAAATGTAATCAAAGGTATGCCACGTGCATATTCAGCAAATACCTGTACCCATATTGATGTTGCATGTTCATGTTTTCCAGCGAGGCATGACGGGATGAGCCGCCAAGGTATGTGGTGTCATATGAGTACTCGTACGCACGTGAACGGTCCCGGAGTTGACCGCCCTTGGGCTTCTTTCCACCCTTCTCCTTCTTCGGTAGACTGTCTGTCTTCTTTGAGCTTGATGTGCTACCCTTCTGTAGAGGAATAGTGCAATCAAAACTACAGGCACAAGCCATTCAGCCAAAAACCCACTACAGTCTTGTTAAAAAGCACAATAAGGGCAAAAGACAAAAATATATAATTTTGTTTACACAGATCATGACTCTAAATTACCTGGTAATCTATGATAGCTAGATCTATGGCTGAATGTGATAAATACCCCCATTACACCACCTTCTAATAAGAAGTATCACCGGGACTCTGGGAGTGATTTATGCTCATTAAATGTTAGTTTGAAGCCATAAATTAAGTTTATGGTTCTATACAAATAAGGACTATAACATCAGGTAAATAAGGCATATTTATTTTAGTTTTTAAAAGCAATGCAAAATTTTGAGTTCACAAAACATTAATATGTTTCTTTAGTACAGTTTAAGTCAATACCTCAAAACATAAATAGTTATGGAAGGAAGTAAAAAAAATAGTATTACAAGGGCAGCCACACACTGCAATATCTGCACTCAGAGTTGCAGTGCATGTGCACTGCGCTTCTCTGCAATGAGATGTAGCTGTATATAAAGTTTAAAGTCAATATCTCAAAGACTTTCCAAGTTATGCTTTGGGCAAAACATAAGTATGAAAATGAGCAAAGGGCAATAACTAAAAAATACTGTTATGGTTGCTGTTCACTGAACTTCTCTTCTGTATATGAATTTTGAAGTCAAGAGCTAAAACAATTTCAAATTATGCTATGGACAAAAATAAGTGTAAAAACTAACAAAGGGTAATAACTCAAAATGCACGGCAGCAACAATTATTGCTCCAATGCCATGCACTCTTCAATGTAATCTATCTGTATACAAAGTTTGAGGTAAATACCCGTTAAAAATTAAAATAGTGCAATAACTGTATTCTGAGTCATGGTTCTTGTACACTGCACTTCTCCTCAATGAGGCCTGTTTGTATATGAAGTTTGAATTCAATACCTCTGGACAGAGACAACTTAATTTTTTTTACTTGATACCAAGAACTGAATCCTCCATATAGAAGGAATTAGGTGAATAAGAAGTTGAGAACAGACTTTACCTTATTCTTTCCTTGATGTTGGTCATATTTCTGTGGAAGCGCTGTTGCTATAGAAGATATGTTTTGCCCTGAACCACTCTGACCCTGAAAATAGTCATGATATTATAGATGATAAAACACTAGTAAAAATTGTATAATTTTTTTTAATAATAGAGTTAGAAATGAAAACAGTTTTATGCTTTAAACTGCAATTATAACCTTGACAAGCTATGCCATAAAACACTACCATTGTCTTACACTGTTAAAATCATACAAATCCTACAATAAGACAAAATTAGTGTTATGACGAAATAGATATGTTAAATACTTGATATACCATATATTTTTTTAAGATAGAAAATACTGCTATATTTTAACAATTTCAAGTAACTGTTTCTCATTTAATACATTATACAAAGATACAAGTCAAAATCAAAGACCCAACACTTCAAACAAATGCTGAGCATTAATGAAAATAAACTAGAAAAGTGTTTTACAAAAAAAAGCACTACTCTAAAGAAGTGTTGATAGACGGAGACTACATATTAAATAAAGATTCAGTAAACACAAAGAACACAAATTCCAGAACATCTATACAACACACAGCAGTCAAACCTACCGTTACCCTACGTGGCGAGGCATATGGCAAGTAAACTGTTGTCATTCTGTTACGGTGTTCTACCACCCTAGCCTGAATAGCGAGATATACCGTAAATAGTTGCAGAGAGAGACAAAAGCTATAGGGAAAAGATGTTAGGAGTACCAGAGCATATCAGAAAATAACCCTGTTTGCAATGAAAGGGTGTGTGAAGTCTACTGCATGTATGACCTTTCTTCTAAATTAATTAATAACTCAAATACCAGCATTAAGTTACTAAATGAATCTTAGCAAAGACACAATTTGAAAATTAAAACTCATACTTTAAAGATTCATTCTACCATGGGATGCTAATATAAATATCATGACACCTATTAAAAAGGCAAACACCTTCAAACTGATAATCTTCACTGCTTTTCTGATACTGTGTATCTGGTATAACTACATCTTTATATTCTGCCAGAGGTTACATAAATGAATGCAAAGGCAGTATGAAGTAAACCATTTGGGTTCCTACTTATATCTTTATAATAAATATAAGTACCGACAAGTTTCATTTAAATTTCACTTCATTTATATGGCACCCAAATAGCTATGAAAGCATTTCTAGTTATATATATAAGCATTGACTATATTGTACATGCATACCAGGGCTGTTTGTAAAGTTCATAGACAGGCTTTATAATATTATAATATTTATGTTAAGTTGATCTGATATTTTAAATAGTCACCTATTTCAAATCATTTTAGATTAAGATAATGCAGCTAAGAACATAGAGTATTTTAGTAAACATTATGCTAAGCCAACTAAAAGTATGGAGCACGGAGCACTTTTTGGTTGTAAAATACTTAAAACAAAGTTTACACGCTACAAACGTCATACAAAAAAATATCACACATCATCAATTTGATATCTAATAACACAAATATCCCTTAAAACATTCTACAAAATTTAATTGTGTTCATAATGGCAACAAGAATTTTAAGGGATGGAGAAGCTCATTGGCGAAAGCAGCAACATTGAAAACCTTCAAATTGACCTTTGGCAAGGAGCAAAAATTCTTGTTATCTAATGTTTTTCTGCTTTTTCTGAACATAAACCATCTTACACCTGATCATTTTTAGGCTGTGGTACCACAAATCGAAATCAGGTATCGTCAGATCTACTTTTTCACTTGAAATGTTAAAAGAAAAAACGTGCTGCGGTAACAACATCGGTCGAATGTTGTTTAAAATAGTGTGAGTTATTTTACCATTTGTGACAACATTAATGTGAATTTGAAAGCAAGCCAAAAGATCTTAAATAAATCTTGATGAGGAACGGAGGGGAATAAATAAAAATAGATAATTACGCACAAAATGAAAATGTGTTGACTTAAAGACCCTGCCATATCTTACCTGCTTCAAAAGGTCAGAACTTTCTCTGCCAATATTGGGTTTCATCTAATTAACTTCACACTGGCAATAAATTGCGAGATGAAAGCAATGTTCATATATCCTAGTTAATATAATTTAATCAGTTACTGTTATGAAACTAAATAAATGTATTAAAAATTCATCAATTTACATTACCTATTCTTAGGTAAAGATGAAGGCAGATTACTGTTTTGAAATAAATTGCTGCTTTTTTTATTTGATGATGCCATGACAGGGTAAAGTACTCCCTGCCGAGTGGCTGGTTGTTAAAAACATAGAAAGGCTTCCAATCTGTATTTTTGAATGAAATTTTCAATACTCCCTCACAATAAATTGTGCAATATATTTTGAATAATATAATTTGAATATGTTCTATTGTTTACATTAATAGTTGATTGAATGAATTTGCTCCTGTCCACAAACTTTTAGAACAACCCTCGTATAATATCATATACCATTTATCTTGTATAAAATTCCTTTACAACAGATGTGGTTCACATCCAACACAAATAATTCATGTTTCATTCATGTACCATAAATACTCATCATACATCATATAACTAATTCCATAAAAACAAGTTATGGTACAGACTGATTAAATGGGTATATAGGTCCACATCTATGACAGGCACACATCAACAATAAATACCTCGTAATCATCGTCTGATCTGCTAGACCTACTAATGCTAGGCTGAGGTTTGTTTGTGGCATTGTTTGGATCCTCCCGTCCGTAACCAATATGTGTAACATACGGCTGTTTGTTACGTTCTTGACGTTCACGCTCCTTATGCTCTCGTTCATAACGTTCCCTTTCTTTACGTTCTTTTTCTCTTCTCTCTTTTTCGCGTTTTTCAAAATCTTTCCTTTGCTTCTCCTCTTCTTTTCTCACCTTTTCAATCTTCTGTTGGCGTTCTTTTTCCCTTTCCTTTTCACGTACCTGTTCACCTTTTTTCTCCTTACTCGCATTACTACCACTTTCCCGGGACGAGGCTGACAGTTGACTCGAAGGTTGTAAGATAAGATATTCGCCAGATCCTGGTGTCTGCAGTACGTTCTTATCCTTGCCTAGATCTATCGATTCATATCTGTGACTCGAAGCTTGAGATTGACGGATGTGGTCATAATTGTGGCTTGCCTGTGACTTTCTAGCTGCGTTCTCTTCCTAAAAAAGCATTTGGCCAAATAGTGATGCTATAATTTTCTTACAAATTAACCAAAAATCTACCTTATTGTTCCTCAGTAACTAAGATAATTTATATAGCTTATTAACTGTTTCATTATTTCAGTCCATTGTGCCCAGGTTGTATAAATCAAATTCAAGTCAGCACTAAAGAAATCCTATTTACAATTCTGTGCATCTGGATGCCCTGTGACTCCATACAATTTTTGTATCACTTGTAAGCGTTCTTAATGTGAGAAGAAAAATATGAAAATTTTGCCAAAATAATATATTAAACAAGTGGCTGATTGTCTGGAACTTTGTTGAAGTTAACAACATTGCTAACATCATCATTGCTTACTTTAAAACTGTATATCTCTGGAAGTTCACTTTAAATACACTCTACAGTGCTCCTAACAAAGTTTGGGACAATGTTTTATCTCACTCATCACTTCTTATTGTGAGCATAGGAGCACATCAAAGAATATTTCACCTCTTTAAGTTAACAATGATATTGTTAATCATGTTGTTTACTTTAAAAAAGTTTTATTTATTAAGAACAATTTTTTTTTAAAAATACTGGAATTTATCCATTCATCAGTCATTTATTTGATATAGTAATCAGTAAGCAACACCCCTTCAAGGATTATCAAAATGATGGGGTCACAAGGAATAACACATATAATTAAGGCCCAATGGTACATGAAAATGAAAATCTTGTTTGAACATCCGAATACCTAAAGGTATTCTTGACATTAATATACATTGTAGTTCATTATAAATGTATTCTTTTTAACCAAATCAACCAGTGCAATGAAAAGGCAACAATAACCACCATTTCCAGTTCAAAGCTAATAAATGGTGCACAGCCATTAAATAATATAATGAAAAGGATGTGAGCGTGTTTTCCTAAGATAATGAGAAAAAATGAAATGCAACATTCACACCGAGATCCAACTATCGCATGCAAAATGTGGTCAAGCATGTTGCTGGGTTACCCAAGAATGTCTATTTCTCTTTCTACGTTCTTTCCTTTCATAAAACTAGAAGAGGAACATAATAATTGGTTAAATTAATGAAGTTTCATCTACACAGTTCAAAGTCAATCAGAAGTAGGAAAGTTTTGAATATATGGGTATATAGAGGATAATTGTTTGTTTCAATGTGAGATAGCAATATATTTCACTGAGTGAGCACCAAAAGTTATATTTCATGGGTGGCTTTACCACGAGTAAATTATTGACTTTTGGTCTTCATAGGTGAAATTTAAACAGTTTTTCTTGTTATTTAAAGCTCATAATTCAACAAAATCAATAACGAAATGATTTTTAATTCCAAAATCAATTTAAATTTTAGCCAAATGACATTATCCAGAAATTACCTCATTGAATTTCTCCCAAGCATTGTATGCATTACCGGTAATTTTCATTTTTTTGCAGTGAAACACGCCAAAATTAGCGAAACACTGTGAAGTTATATTTCGATAAACTCCCTGTTTCAAACGGTTGGTTTGTCAGGTTATTCTTCACCATTAACTTTCATCCAAATAAACCATCAAAAAGGGTGAAATATAATTACATGTTGTACTAGAACTGAGAAATGTATGTCTACAGTATAGAAGAAATTTGAAAACTCAAGTATAAAGACTGTCGAATAACAGCTGGAGAACCTAAACTTCAGCACGGACGTATAAACCATGGTTTATAGATCTGTGACTTCAGGAACTGTCACCAGAAGAAGAAGTGAATATTCAAGTATTTATACACAACAATTCACAAAGAGTCGTGTAACATATTTTACCAGAAACCATTTAACGAATTTTCTTTGTTCCTGAATAATTAAAATAATGGTGCATGTACATTAAATTGCTTAAATATAAGTTAGATTGCAAATTAGTTTTATACAAAATATACTGACTTAAAGATATTTGTAATATTTGTTTTGCAAAAAAACTATTACTACAATGATTCCTTCATAAACTTTTATAAATATTTTATACTGATTATAAGTTATTCATATAAACTATTAAAACAAGATAAAAAGGAAACAAACAAAAAACAAGATGACTGTTTCTGTTGGATTTACACTATTACTGGTACAAACTAGCTGGGCATTATTTACAACTAGCAACTAGCAAAATTTACAATCTAGACCAGAAGAGAAGAACGTACCTCAGGTGTCCTTGAGCCCGTCTGCTCAGGCTGGCGTCTCTCGGGCTTCGGAAGTATGGATGATATACCAGCAGTGCCACTCATCACTTCGGACTCACGCAGGATGTTGGAAATCTTAACATCGTCAAGGTCTACTGCCCGAGCCCCTGGGGCGCCCTTGTCAAGCTTGTTGTTGGTGATCACGTTATTGTCACACAGGTTTGCAGTTCCACCCTTCTTTGTCTTCGTCAGTTCTTTCATCTGACGGTCAGCTTCCAGGAATGGATTAGTTGCTGAAAAAATGTGTTCCATTCATGTTTATCACTCATCACGTAATTGTGTTACTTTAATAACACTGAATATTTGAGCTCAATTAAGGGGACAGTAAGCTGTTTGGAACCACTTGAGAATGTTTCCAGAGTAAAACCAGTACTTGTGGTTTTTTTTGAGAGGGTATAAAGAAGAATGTCTGAGTGGTTGGGTGATGAGAAGAGTACCCCTTGTGGGTATTAAACCCACAAACTCCTGGGTGAGAAGCAGACAGCTATACCACTATACCACTCTGACCTGTTGAAATGAATGTTGCTTGCTGACATTTGTAGGCTGTAGTACAGTCAAAATGGATGGAACTAATCAAACATTATTTGTAAAGTGGTTAGTGTTATTTTAGTCTTATTAGGGTGAATGAAAGAATGAATTGGTAGAATAGGTAAACATGCAGCAATACATTCCATTTAATGGTGAATTTGTTTTGGACGCTCAAAGCTATAACCCATGAACTTCATTTCAAGGAATGTAGCTACTCACTTGCTTTTTCCAACTCATTTGAGTTTGACGTGGATTTACTATCCCCTATACCGGTGAAACCCTACAAACAAAATGACAATATCTTAGTATGCTCATTATACAGGTTTAGGAATAATAGCCTTCATACCTCAGCAATAATTTATAACTGCAAAAAAGCATCACTTGATTTAGCGCATAATGATAACTGTTAATCTGTGCACATATTATATTATCAGTTACAAACTTATTTAATCTAGGACATTAAAAAAGTCATAAGTAGACAGAATGAAATTCTTGGCAATCTGTTGAATTTTACTTCAACAATGCTGATGATCGTCAACACTTTGCTTACTGTTGGCTCCCCAGTGGAGTGTTGGTTGGACTGTTTGTTGTATGATTGTTCGAATGTCGCGAGACTCTTCTTCCTCTTGCTTCGCTGCTTGAGACCATCTTTTAACTGAAGTCAAACTGACTGTTTAAGACATACACCATCCACAGCATGCAATCTATAGTACATTAACTATAGAACAGATTGTTTAAAATGAGATACCTCATTCTGTATGTATAATACATTGCATAACTACAATGTACATAAATATAATAAATATAATATACATGTATGTATAATGACTTTATCTGTATAATCTTTCATCTGTAGGATGGTACTTATCATCATATATTGTTTTAAATACGCAAAAAGCTAGAATGCAATGCTTTGCTGGGTCAACATATTTAATTATAGGGAATAATTATCTCATGTTGACTACTATCTTTCAAAATAAGTTCAGGATAGGATATTTTACTAATAAGAATGAACACCAACACATAAAGATATGTATTTGAACAGAAAAATTCCTACCCCTTTGATATGAGAAAGAATACTTACTTGTTTATTTAATACACAATGGAATATAAATATCAGCAATCCCTGAAATTAGAAAGAGAAATTATCAAACTATTTAAAAATATGGATTCTTCAGGTAAGATTTATTTGACATTACAATGAAAAACAAGTAATATATTCTCTTTAAAGCTTTTATAACGACAAACATATGTGCAGTTTAAAATCCGTCATTCCTGAATGATGACCATTAGCAGCAAGAAGGAGTTGTTATTAGTCCCAGCCATTAGTAAATATAATCCACAAAGCTCCAAGTGGGGATAGACCTTGTCACCCTCGTCACCCTCTAGTCCAGAGTACATATGCATCACCATCGATAAAAGGCCAACAAATCTTGATACTATATCGATGTTTATTCTAAAAAACCTAAAAGGAATAGACAAACTATACAAGTATGATGATTCATAAGCTTACCTGAAGTGAATTACATATTGCAAATATATACTGGAAGGCGACCATGTTTTCATTCACAGAGAACACACCGAAAACCCAGGTTAGACCCATGATGGGCACTAGAACACATACACTCCGGATACCTAGCCTGGAATACACAGGGAATCATAGTTATCATAATGAACACATACACTCTGGATACCTAGCCTGGAATATACAGGGAATCACAGGTATCATATTGAACACATACACTCCGGATACCTAGCCTGGAATATACAGGGAATCACAGGTATCATATTGAACACATACACTCCGGATACCTAGCCTGGAATACACAGGGAATCATAGTTATCATAATGAACACATACACTCCGGATACCTAGCCTGGAATATACTGGGAATCATAGTTACACAGGGAATCATAGTTATCATAATGAACACATACACTCCGGATACCTAGCCTGGAATATACAGGGAATCACAGTTATCATATTGACCACATACACTCCGGATACCTGGCCTAGAATACACAGGGAATCATAGTTATCATATTGAACACATGCACTCCAGATACCTAGCCTGGAATATACAGGGAATGACAGTTATCATATTGAACACATGCACTCCGGATACCTAGCCTGGAATATACAGGGAATGACAGTTATCATATTGAACACACACACACTCCAGATACCTAGCCTGGAATATACAGGGAATGACAGTTATCATAATGAACACATACACTCCGGATACCTAGCCTGGAATATACAGGGAATGACAGTTATCATATTGACCACATACACTCCGGATACCTGGCCTAGAATACACAGGGAATCATAGTTATCATATTGAACACATGCACTCCAGATACCTAGCCTGGAATATACAGGGAATGACAGTTATCATATTGAACACACACACACTCCAGATACCTAGCTTGGAATATACAGGGATCATAGGTATCATATTGAACACATACATTCCAAATACCTAGCCTGAAATATAATGGTGTTTGATTAATGGCAACGGCTTCTTGCACTCCGACAACAAGGCTATAACAGTATCTCAACTTTTAATCTCTGAAAAACTGACAGTTCTAAATGGACACCCTAACAGATTTTATGTTACAATTATTTGTTCAAGCATTGTTCAAATTGCATAATTTCACTTATTTTTATGAACAAACACCAAACATCATCTGGCAGAATATTAACTCATTTGATCTTAATTTTATTAATCCAAACCTTAAGTTTTTCAATATTCAGTCACATAGCATTGCTTACACTTTCAGCAAAATAGAGCATTTTCTGTGAAATATTTGTTACCAATACTGCTGTTATAAGAACTTTTAATGATATAAAATAAATCAAGCATTTTGTTCAAATTTTGAATGTCTGAGCCAGTGACCTCATAAAACGTAAGCTAGTCCCTTTAAAATGACTGCAATGCTAAGAAGTAAAATCCTGATGGTTTCATTAAATTCTTACCATGCTTTTTCTTTATCTGACTTTGTCATCATTGCTGACGATGTAAACATCTTCCTGATCACAGCTATCACAATAATAAAGTTTATCTGAAATAAAGACAGACCATGCATGAAATTTGACAATCTGCTCTATTATAATTCCTAATTAATGATAACTTCTTAATTTGAATCATATGTAGAAAATAATATGAACAATAACGACAATCAAAAAATAGAACCAGCATGTCATACATAATCATAAAACAACACTTGTACATATATATATTCAATTATTTAAATTCTTAGTGATAATTGTTCAATCTTAAAGTCTATTTTTGTGTGATTAGCAAATCTGTTAAAAAATATATATTTTGACACTTACAACAATAACTAACAGGGCTGGGCCAACAAACGCCCATAAAACACCGTCCTCAGTTGACAGCCAGCAACTGTAAATTGAAAACAACAATTAAGTACAGTTTTTTTTTATTTGCAGTATCCAAAACATCAGTTTATCAATCAATTCATTTAATATAAAAATATCATGAAAAGTCTGGCGATATGAAAGAGAGGCAAAACACAATCTGATCATTACAGAATAAAGTTCTAGATTGATAATAACAATGGTGACTTACAACTCCTCATTCCCGTAGCCTTCTAACTCAGTGACCCCCATCGAAATGCCAACAATAACTGCAGGGATGCCTGTAATAGACGCACATATTTAAAATATAACTTCTTGAATTTGATAAAGACAATGTGGCCATCTTACCAACGATAGAATCATATGTTCACGCTTGTCATATCAATATCATCTAAAGTTAAGTCCAAGGCCAACATTAGTGTTCTAGATTTATTGCAATAATATAATAACGCAAGAAAAAAAAGAGACACAAACAAAAGACAGAAAAATCACTTAAAATATCAAAGCATCATGATCTGTCTATAAAGAGGTAGATGTTACCAACAATCTTGATACAGTCGGGATAACACATACCACTGAAATTGTCTTTCAAAATGTATCAAAATCTTGTATATCCATGTAGTCAAATGAAACTTCATAACACCTACCCCAAGCTGCGGGTATGAGCCATTTCAGCCGGGAGCCTACAGCAAACACGTAGATGATGGATATGGCAATTTCCACACCATATGCGAGCATCATGAAAAACACGACCAAGTAGAAGTAGTGCAGCAGGGCCGATATCACCGTACATACCGTCTGCAAGTGGTAAGAAAACAAGAAAGTGGACATCAATTATGTTGCAGGATATACCTTAAAATTGAAATTTAATGCTTTTAAATTTTATCCAACAAACAACATGATCAATGATTATGTTCAATGTAAATGCATACAGCAATTGAAAGAAAAATCAATGACATTATTTAGCTTATTTATATATTAATTTGACATAATTTTCCAAATGGACATCAATTAATGATAAGTTTAGATGAAATATTATGAGCATGAAATAAAGAGAAAAAAGATTGTTTTTGTGTAAGATTGCCATATATCACATAATAATCCATAATACTGGCACAACGCCATTGGTCCAGGACTGGTCATGTGGTGACCCCATATTTATCCATATTGATTCACCGAAGTTGTATCGTATCAATATGGCGTTTATTTTCCGATTCAAATGAATATTCCGATGAATAAATGAATCATTTAAAACATGTAAACAGGTTGTCGATGTGATATATACCTTACATAACGTAACTTATAATATTTTACCTTCACTGCACAGTAAACACCAAAAGTAATCTTGCCTACAGACACCAAAGTAATCTTGAAATATAACTATAGGTGCTCACTAGGTGAAATATATTGCTATTTTACGCTGAAACAAACAATTATCCACGATATGCTCTATCTAAGGTCTTTAAACATAGCTGTTATTATACCTTTTACAAAGTTTTATCATCATGTATTTGAGTATGCATGCTAACAATGTCAAGCAAACAGCTATTGCTTTGAACCAAGCAATCCGCAATTAAGTTATCTAAATTGAAATACACACACTGTACCTGATTTTCGGAGCGACCAACTCCAGCCAGGAAGAGAATGTAGGAGATGATTAATGACGCACACAGGTTCAAAAGAAGTACTGCACGATCACTCTTGACATACCTTAATTAAAAGAAAACTACCAATAACATGTTTGCATGTATACTATAAATAACATAACAAGAGTGTCTCAGAGCAATGTCTGAATGCTTTCCTGAGTCTTTTTGTATTCAAACATACATGTTATTCAACATTCATACAGGCCAGAACCATTAGCCTTGTTTTACATGAGCATATTGGCAACATGTATATAATTTTTTCAAAAAATCGTATGAATTAGTTTTTTGCATTATGGCCATGGATAAAGTCAATGCACGATGATGATGCCAACATTGACCACAAGGCTATAACAATACTCCAACTGTTTTTCTTTGAATACAAATAGGAGTCATCATGTTTAATACATTTTAAAAGCCCGTAAGCATCTAGTTTGATGTTATAAAATACAAAAACATTTCTAAAAATTTCAAGGACATCAAGGTCAATGTGGGACTATATCCATTAATACACCACTGTGGCAAGATAAAAAAGGAGGATTTTATTTAACCGTTATACACAATAACAAATGTGGCATAATTTGTCAACCTTGAAACAAACGTCGTCAACATTTGAATGTTAATTGTTAAGGTTGAACATACTTTACATCAAAGCTATCATTTTTGTTGCCAGCTTTTACAGGTACTATAGAAGCAGCGTATTAAGATGCTTTCATGAGGCCTAATTTAACCTGCTATTTCATTTGTAAATATAAAAAAATGTACTGGAGATTTTTTTTTTTTAAATGGGGGCAATACATGAATGATTTACAATCAGGATGATGTATATAATAACTTAAGATAGCCCTCAAACATCATACATCAACTGAAGGTTTACTCCTGTAAGATTGGTTATGATCAGAATGCATGTAACTATGTTATGAAATCTATTGTAAAAATATCTTTCAAACTGGACTAAAGGTACAAAAATTACTCATGAATTTGAACCAAATGTTCAGATTTACAAACCTCCACACAAGGAGATATGCAGCGACTGTGAGGAGAAGACAGAAGATGGAAATAGCGCAGCCCACTGCCGAAATGATGCTGAGGGCAAGAGCATCGACACCCACCTAAAACACACAATCACATCATGTCTTCAGAAAACTTAGTTCAAATGAGTAGAGATAATATCAGATATTTGGACTAACCCTTACTGCTTTAATGGCAACCATATTCACACGGTTGTATATATTTGTAGTATGGAAAGAGCCTTATTCATCGGTGAAATTAACACATATAACCCCAAACCACACTGACAGTCAATACTCACAGCCTTGCCAGGACTCATGAGGATGGCAAAGTTGGTAAAGTGGTTACACGCACACACCGTCTGCTCATCATTTGTAGACACCAGCTCACACCCGTCTGTTACAAACGACCTGTAGTTCAGATGGGTCAACAATATCAACGTTAAAACATCTCAACTGTAAACTTTGGTCCATTTTTGTACTCTTACTTGTTCACCCCAACATAATGCATAATATGGGTTCTTCTACTTTTTATCTTGGTGACACACCAAGGCAATATGACATAATAACAAACAAGGGCCCCCCTTAGTTTGGTAGGCAATTCCCTTTCCTGTGTATGTATTAAACCTACCACTCTACATATTTCCCATACTAGTTAATGTACTTGTGATAAGCATTTTTTGTTAATAACATATATTTACGGAGCATTGAGTTACAATAAACAATTCTTACTCTGATTCAAAATCCCAGAAGCAGCAGATGGGGTTTGAATAGTTCGCCTGAAAAAATACAATGATATGCTTGCAGTTTATAAACACCTTTACTACAACAACTGTGTCATCCTCTTAATTGCTATGCTTATTTGTTTTTATTAGCTTCATTCCACTCATACCTTACATGGACTACCAACTTCACATGTCATCCTCACTACAATTACTTTGTCCATTATGTTGCATGTTAATTCCGTACTGAACATCATTAGACTAAGATAAAGTGTTAAAACGAGGTTTGTGTTGATGGGTCACCAACATCACATTTTCCCACACTTGAAAGGCCACAATGTTTCCACACAGATATCAATTCTACCATTTCTGAAAAAATGATCAAGCAAAGAACAGTATGTGCGTCAAAGTGATTGACAGAGATCTCTGCATGCAGGTCAATTATGCTGAAATCTTCCACACTCAGGAGGGCTAGGCTGTCGCTGCGAATGTCCACCACACCACTCATGTCTTGTACCAGACATAACACATACAAACTACATATGTACCTTAAAATACGTCCTAACCATATGTAACATGTTTACGGAAACGTACATCAAAATGCCGGAAGGTGATCTCTGCGGGCGGGTCAATGATAGCGATGTCTTCCTGGATCTGGAAGGCCACGATGTCGCTGTTGAGTTCCAGCTCACCACTCACTTCCTCTACCATGCTATGAAAGTACAAAACATTTGTAACAAAGAGGTACAAGTAACCCCAACATTACAGATAACATTATTTAAGTTCTCATGTGTCTGTTGTCTTGCAAGGTTTTGCACTTTTCATTGAGTGTCAGGTTTTCATTTCGGTTTCCCACATTTTGAATACAAAAGTCTAACTATTGATGAAATTGATTGGATTTAATGATGAGCAGGACATTTTTAATGAATAATTTTTTTCATTCATGGTTTTTTTGTTTCACATAAATGTTTTATTTCATATCTACATAAATAACTGAATGAAGCTAAAACAAGGACTCACTTATTTCTCTTCAAACGAGTCACGAGTATTGAGGTTATATTTCGGTAGAAAGAACTCGCATAATTCAATGTAGACAGACCTGTAATGTAAAAGTGAAGCTATTCAACAACAAGCAAGTCTCAAAAGTACCCAGTAAGTGATAGTCTGCAGTAGGTTACATATCATTTTTTGTAAAGAAAATTTGACAAGAGAAAACAAAGAGCTTCATGTATGTTCACCATTAAAAGACTGTGCAGGTATCCTGATTCCAGAGCCTGATTCCTTGAGCCAGTCTGGCAAGTCTGGGCTCGACCTGTCCGGGAAAACATAGTCACTGTTTTGCTTTCCACGACCAATCTTCACATCTGAAATTCCACATGTTTATATTTGAATGGCCAGTCTTGTCATTGGTCAACATTTCAGTTTATTTCTAGCAGTAACTTTTAACATTGGTCGAAAATGTTTGTAAAATTAAACCAACAAGTTTCTCTTATACAATCTCAAGGACAATGTTTATATTTACCTTACTGTTTAATCCATATAGCATAATACAGTACATTTAAAACATGTAAATAATGTGCTATTTCTTTTGATGCAGTCATTTATAACATCATGCAATGATATTTGATATGATTCGGCATTGGCAGATTGGAAGTCAAATTGTTTTCTTTCAAAAACTAATGTCTCCTCTTTATGGATGTACGTTTGAAGAAATTGTATATAAAGGTGGAAGCATAAGAAACAAGGGGCATAACTCTGCTTAGTACAGCCACAAACAAAACCACAGGTACACAACATGACATGCAGAATAACAAATCTCTCAAGGTTGCATGTGCCATATTTTCACAAAGTCAATGGCCATCACTCTGCACTTATTGGTCGAGACAACACACAAAACAGCAGGTGGGCAACATCTCATGCTGGTTTACAGTTGGATTTGTGACTCTGACTTATATATTTATTGAAAAACGTGCGACAAAAAATTGCATGCTCTATATCATGATTTGTAACTATGTTAAGGGCTTTTTCTCTGCATGTACTGGGTACAGTCACACTCAAAACCGTTATTTACCATTCCTGTAAAGGTTCATCATTCTGGCTAACCCACTTTTGGAGAATACACGTCACACAAGAATGCATGCTCTGATAAGCCACTTTTATCTTATTCAGTTACTCCCCCCCGACAAACATTTGACGTTGCCTCAATTCATTCCTCAAATTTAGTTCTACCTTTCCTCTATTTAGCAACATATAGTACTTTATCCCATTTCCCTCCATTATAACCACAGTGGACTTGTCCAGCTGTGTCAAACCCACAGATTATGGAAGACAAAATGTACTTGCATTGTAAACCTAGAAGTAACAGGTATTTAGTGCAATTCAATTTTATAGAAGCGGTATATTTCAGATGAAAATATATTTAGACAGAAGAATCCAACGTCAAGACGCACAGACGACAGGGTTTGCTTTGACGTGGGATTTTGGTTAATTTTGGTAGGCAATGTCATCACCAGAATCCCTTATCAAGCAACATCATACTGACATCAGGTGTTTGCTGGGTCTGCACTTATCCAGGGCAAAGAAAAACATAAAACCAAAGGTGCACAACTTGACATGCAGGTTTACATTTTGGTTAGGGGTTGTTAGTCTGGTTTATCCACTGGAGATTTGTATTACATCAGATTGCATGTTACTTTTTTTCATGCTATTTTTTAACTAAGTCAAGCAACATGACTTTGAAATAACTCAGTACAGTCATACACAAAACCACAGGTGCACAACTTCACATGGTGTTCAACATTCATGTAAAGTTTCATCACACTAGCTTATATTGTTTTGGAGATACAAGTTTTTGTGAGGGACAGACAGCTAAAAGCAATATGTCTCCATTCAGTTGAAGGGAAGATACAATACAACGGTATTGAAGTAGGTGAATATGAATAAGCGTATTTTGCCTGCATGTTTATAGTTGGTATTCAATAAACTACTATCCCTCTACATACGGATATTATTGGATGTCAGGGTGCGTGTTTGTCCATCGGGTGTCTGGTTGAATCTCTGGTTTATAAACTGCTCGACAACTCGCGGTACATCGATAGCACCCTTCCGACTCTGAAAGAATGAGCATACCTGATTGTCAGCAGTTGTTAATTTTATGTTAATTTTTTTAAGTTCACTAAACATTATTAAAATTATAATGGAAATATTTGAATTAGTAATGTACAAAAAGAGCAAATTAATTTCAATTCTGACATCATTTCAAACTTTGAAATAACTTACCGACTCAATGCGTGATTCCCACGTTGGTTTATTTCTTTGGCCTATTAAGTTGCTTGCACTTTTCAAAAAATTCTGTAAAAATAATTCTTGTTATTAGTGAGTAGCTTTATAAGGTAAAGACATTGCCTAGTACATATAATAGTACAAAAGAAACAAGTGAAGATTTGATGCAATAAAAATAAGAGTGAAATGCTGACAACCCTTAATATCACCAAATACTCAAGTCATATCTCACTCACCTCAATTTACCATATAACAGCATAAAATGAATACAAATATCACTTTTTTTACACTTTAAAAAATATAATTCTCATACATTGTATATTATGTCTATATAAAAAAATCAATATTCTGAAGAAATATAAAATTAGGGCATAAATTGTACTTTAGTACAGTAAAATACATCAAAATTTTATTAAAAAAAAATGCTTTAAAATTACCCTTTGAAGACAAAGACAAAGCACAAGGATGCTATGACTAGAAAGATAGGACATCCTCACGGATTTGCTGCAATTGTCCATTCACTGACTCTTATTTGAGGTGAGGCCCTATGACTTGTTTTTTCCAGACTTCTCTTTTTTGACACTTGATAAATTAATGTAATAAATAGTCTGATTTCCCTTAGATAGCATTTGGATGCACCTCTGCCTTAATGTTCTCTGCCCCCTGATCACCATTCAGCTGTCATTGGTGTCTTATGTTCTCAGCTCCTCCGCCAGCTCCGCCTAGAATGACTTAAATTATTCTCCCTCTTTTTAACGAACATTCTACATACCTCGGCCTCTGTATTGCCAGCATCTTCGCCAGTATCAAGCTGTCCAGCATTGTCCAGTGTGGTCAGTGCAGTCTCCAACTCCCCCTGATAGAGGTCAGTGTCCGAGGTGGCCTCATCTAGGTCAGCCAGTAAGTTTGTCAGGTTTGCTGTGCTGGACCCATCCTGGATGTCTGTCACCTATGGAGGAAATGGTTACAGGCTTAAATGCTGGTAGCTTATTTTATAACATGATGTTTCTTGTTTCAAGTGTAATATGACCATTGCACATTTTTCTTATATAACAATGGTGCAATGTAGCGTAATGTTGGCATCATTTTCTACCAACTGAATGCGAAACTTTTTACTGATGAAAGAATAAAATCATCATTTTTGGTATTAAATGTGTCATTTGATAAAAGATTCTCACACTGTGATCATTACCTTGTCATTTCTTATAGAGGGTTAAGGTTAGTTAAAAGGTACAGTTTTATCATGATTGTTACCGTGTTTTCAATGTCCTGCAGTGAGTCGCTCACGCAGGAGTCAATTGGAGGCCCCCAGGAGCCAACAGTATTGCAGACCCGATAAACCTCACCTGTGGATTCAAACATGCAACGGTATAATGCATAAACTATCTCACTTAAATTGTAGGTTTTATACCCTAAGGTCAGTATAACCTTACTTCAAAAATGTGTAAGGTTTTCAAAAGTGAAGGCATTTATACCTATTGCAATAACATTACATAATGTAAATTTCAGCAATGATTTGATTAAGAGCAACTGCAAAGATTTTAAAGACCTGGAAATCAGGGGATTCGGAACAGTCTCAATTCTGAGTTTAGACTTAGACTAAGAGAACGCTTTAAGTTAATCACAAAGAATCATCTTTATTCCATTAATTTACAAAATAAATGTAAACAACTTTCCAGTTTCAAATAGTAATACAATTCAGCAAATTCACCATCAAAACTAACAAAAGTTACAAAACAGATTTGAAATTGTGTGTTTTTGCATTTATTTTTTATAAACATTGCTCAAATGATTCATAGCTAGGAGAGACTTACAACACTGCATGTATATAAACATTGCTCCTAGGGTACGTAGCTAGGAGAGATTTCCAACACTGCAGATATAAACACTGCTCCTAGGGTTCGTAGCTAGGAGAGATTCTCAACACCGAAGGTATAGATATTGCTCCTAGGATTCATAGCTAGGAGAGATTTTCAACAGTGCAGGTATAAATATTGCTCCTAGGATTCATAGCTAGGAGAGATTTTCAACACTAAAGGTATAAATATTGCTCCTAGGATTCGTAGTTAGGAGAGATTTTCAACACTGAAGGTATAGATATTGCTCCTAGGATTCATAGCTAGGAGAGATTTTCAACACTGCAGGTATAAATATTGCTCCTCAGATGCATAGCTAGGAGAGATTTACAACACTGCAGGTATAAGTATTGCTCTTTCATAGCTAGGAGAGATTCTCAACACTGCAGGTATAAATATTGCTCCAAGGGTTCATAGCTAGGAGAGATTTTCAACACTGCAAAATAGGTATTGCTCCTAGGGTTTGTTGCTAGGAGAGACTTACAAAAGTGCAGGTATAAACATTGCTGCGGGGATTCTTAGCTAGGAGAGATATTCAATAGTGAATGTATAACATTGCTCCTAAGGATTCGTGATAAAACAGTCAAAGAGGAAAATATCTTCATCGAAAGATTTCCTTCAATTAAAAACGTAGAATACCCCACCTGTGAATCCCGTGGGACAGTTTATTCTGACTGTGGCACCGGCAGCAGATTCTGGCCATGTGGCGCCATTTATTCCAGTTGTCTGTGGGCAAACAATGCTCTGCAGGGCTGCAAGACAGAAAAGCACATGTATGGACACGGCCCAGATTTAACTATTCCTTTGAAAGATATTTTGTAGTTATTTCTGTGAATGTAATTACATCTACCAAAGTATTGACTTAGATGATAACACTTATACAAGAAGATACTGAGGTATATTACACAGCTAAGATCTTTTTTCAAGAAATGCTTTTATCCATTGTTTCTCCAATAATTATATTTAAACTTACCATTTGGTCGTACGTTGACAAACGACCTTGACCTTGCACCGATACCAGCCTTATTGCGTCCAGCACAGCCATAAACAGAATTCACTTGTATGTTACGTATGGTCAATGTAGCATTTGATTCTTGAACATCCAGGTCATTATCTAGAAAAAAGCCATATAGTGTTGATGTACAGAGTACTAACAAAATATACATCATGAAAAGGAATGTCAATTTATGGTTTTTTTATTGCATGCAAATCTGGATCCCAGTCACAATTCAAGTTTAATCTGATTAAATTATTAATTACTTTGTATTTGTCGATTAACTTTTATGATTACGTTGAGGGTGAGAATAGTGTAGTTGTAAAGAGACGATCCCTTACTCAAGGGTCATGGGCTCAAGCCCGATCAGGGGTATGTCCAAGCCCCATCAGGAGTATGTTAAAGCCTAATCAAGTTTATGTTCAAGTGTCCTTCTCTTAATCAATGGGTCATGGGTTCAGGCCCCATCAGGGGAATGTTCAAGCCCCTTCAGGAGTATGCTCAAGCCCCATCAGGGGTATGTTCAAGCCCCTTCAGAGGTATGTTCAAGCCCCATCAGGGGTATGTTCAAGCCTCTTCAGCGGTATGTTCAAGCCCCATCAGGGGTATGTTCAAGCCCCATCAGGGGTATGTTCAAGCCTCTTCAGCGGTATGTTCAAGCCCGATCAGGGGTATGTTCAAGCCCCTTCAGCGGTATGTTCAAGCCCCATCAGGGGTATGTTCAAGCCCCATCAGGGGTATGTTCAAGTCCCTTCAGGGGTATGTTCAAGCCCCTTCAGCGGTATGTTCAAGACCCATCAGGGGTATGTTCAAGCCCCTTCAGCGGTATGTTCAAGCCCCATCAGGGGTATGTTCAAGCCCCTTCAGCGGTATGTTCAAGCCCCATCAGGGGTATGTTCAAGCCCCATCAGGGGTATGTTCAAGCCCCTTCAGTGGTATGTTCAAGCCCCATCAGGGGTATGTTCAAGCCCCATCAGGGGTATGTTCAAGTCCCTTCAGGGGTATGTTCAAGTCCCTTCAGGGGTATGTTCAAGCCCCTTCAGGGGTATGTTCAAGCCCCTTCAGCGGTTTGTTCAAGCCCCATCAATATTTAAATTTGTTCCACTGAAAGTATTCTGGAGTCTACCTGATGGTTGAAATTCAGCATCATCTTTATACCAAAGCAGTTGCAGGTATGGAGTAACTTCTCTACACACTAAGATGACATCTCTACCATAGTCTACTGTGACCTCACGCGGTGAGATGCTTACGACTGGCTGAGAAATTACTGCAACATCTAATGATGCCGAGTCTGTCTGCTGTCCACTTTCTCCACGTATGTGACAGGCATATTTTCCTGTTAAGAGAAAATCAAATCTAATTTCTATAATGCACAGTGAAAAATCATCCCAATTTTTGTCAGGTTGATTTACTTCCCATACAACATATACTGGTAATCCCCTGAAGAGTCTCCATAAACTCTATACAATCTTTGGTTACAATAAGTTACCCCATACTAAAGATCTACAGTTTCAGGTGTAATTGATACAGCAGAAGGCCCTCCCATCAGCCCATGTGCTCTCCCAAAGAAGGACATAGCACATTCTAATAAGTAGGTTTTCAATATGTGAAAACTAGGTTAAACATATTAAATATAAGGCATGAATTTTGATCATACATGCCATTTTTTTTAAATTCTTCCCAGAGAATTTGACTTACATGCCAGGGGATTTTCATCATCGCCATTTACCACTTTGATGCGGGTAGCATTTCATTTTTTTACCCTTTTTTTGCAACATACAAAAAAGTATTTTAAGTATTTTAGGTATTTTATTTACACTTCTTAAAGTCATTTATATTTTTATGATACAATGTCATATTGAATACTGCATGACAAAATATTTCATAGAAAAATATATTTCAGATACAATTTAATGGGCTGACCTTCCTCTAACATGGATAAAAAAATCTGATGTCTATCAGAAATGATGACTTTCAGACTTATAGAAAAAATGGAATGACTATCAATATTTTTCATTTCTTCCATTCCCCAATAGTCAAATTTGTTTGCATTTGATTGAGAAGTAAATTTATCCTTTTTTTGTTTAACTTCATAGACATGTTTCCTTTTGGCATTTTTGATGAACATTTTTTTCTTGTTTTAGTCAAGTTTGATAAAGTATCATATTTCCCACCTTCATGTTGACGGAGCATGGGCGTTATGGACAGGATGGACATCTTTCCTTCGTAGATCAATGCATTCGGTACAGAATTTGTAATGGAATATCGTGAGAGACTGGTGGGTTGTATCATGACATCTTTGAAGGTCCACCAATAGGTGATGGTTGCGTTAGACGGATAACCAATGGCATTAAACAGACACGTAATTTTGACATCAGTGTTGTTGAAAACTTCTGATGGTGTAACTGAGATCTGGGCCACATCAACGTAACCCTCTGAGAATAAAACATACAACTATTAAAATATCAATGGTCACAATTCAACAGCAGATCAATATTCATTTAATAAAATTTTGAAGCATAACAATAGTTTATGAAGAATAGCAAGTACATGTATAATTATGTAGCGTATATACTGCTTGTTCATTCTCCATAAATAAGCAACTACATGTAGATAACAATACTAGATACTAGATTACAATACTAGATCACAATACTATTAATACTAGTAGTAGTATTTCTTTGTCTAAAAAGTTTAGTAGCAGTGCAAGAAGTTTGATTGTTTTTTCTTTCAAGTAACAAAAGTTACAAGGAGGGAACTAATTTAAAACAGCAATGTAACTTGATAATTGGGCATTGCAGCCATAGCTGACAACAACACCAAGGCTATGATGTTACGTGACTTTTTTCTTATCTTCGAATGAAACAAGCAAAAAATCTTAGTGAGCAAACTAGAAGAATGTACAATGCCTTCATTGCCAAATGCTGATCACAGGGTATAAAGAATACACTGACAGGTTTTCCAGCCAGCCGAAACTTCTAACTGGCCCACTGACACCAGCAAACAAAGGCAACTAATATACTTTACAGGGTACATGGAATCCAAAGAGGGAGTTGTCAGCCAGCCAGTCTGCACAATGGAGCTGAGCAAATGCAGGATCTCTGAGACACAAAAACACCAGGAATAAATGACTCCTATAACACTTACCTCCGATAATAGCCACAAAGTACGTAGAGTCTACAGAGATGTTTCCCAGCCAGCCTGTCTGCACTGTGGAGTTGAGCAACTGCAGTGTCTCTGTGGCACTTCCACTCTGGTTCACCGACACTATGAAGTCCACATACAGGCTGTTAGCTGGCCTATTTGGAAATAAGAAGGCAGAAATAATGTGAAATCATAATACAATATAGATAAGCAGAAGAAGTAAAATAGAAGCTTTGATTACAATATAGTAAGAGAAAGTAGGATTTTTTTTTGCAACAACAAAAAGTAGAAAAAGAAGAAAAGTAAGTACATTTGTTTAGAATTATTTTATAACACTTCTCTCTGTTAGTCAATATTTTTTGTACCAATTTCATCAAAAATCCCTGAATAAATTTGATTCAATTTGTTGAACAATTTATAGCTATCAGGTCGACAATAACAAAAGATCAAAACTGATCTTAAGATCAACATATTAAAAAATAAGTAGTAATAGTAATAGCCTGCATTGTTTAATTTCAAAATGGCCACTTTCCTACCTGAAGCCCATGATCTTGACACTGTAGAATCCTTTGAACTGTGGCTGCTTGAGAACAAACTCCAGCTACAAAAAAGAAGGTACTGTAAAGTATTCAATCATGCAGAGTTCACAATTTACAGAGCTCTCAACTCAAAAAGGGGCAGAAATATTGTCTGTAATATTAATACAGTATAAGTTTCGATCTATACACAATAAACCTTTCCAAATGATACTAAAAAAGCATGGGTTCATCAGGAATTCGAAATGCACACTATTGTACAAACGTTTAATACCCTTAAAAGGGTGCAACAATTTAAACTGTATGAGAAAAGAGTCAGAATGCTTTCCGAATTGAATCCCTGGGTTTTCTTCAATGGTAGTTGTTGATGATGACCATATGTCTCACAGTGAGAACACCATACCTGCGAGAGGACATTCTGGGTAGTGGCGTAATAAAGCTGTGAGTCCAGGTCGCGAAGTCTCGGGTCGAAATTTGCCGCCAGATACCGGACGGTGGCCGCCAGGTGCGTGAAAACTGGAACCTCTGAAGGTAGACAAGTAGAAAAAATAAACAGTGAATTCCTTAGACACAAGGTGAAATAATAAATAATGTTGGTGATAGAGTTATCTAATAATGCACAAGTACAAGTATGGTTAAAGATTAATGACACAGTAATCAAATGCCATATAACAAGAAACACACACCATAAAAACAAGCTACCGGTACATTGTATGTCTAGGTTTTAAGAAAAGGCATCACATTTAACAATAAATATAGCTATAAATACCACAATCATAGGAGGTTTGAATAGTTCAATTATAAATTGTTTCTGCACTTTACCGGTTGTTTGAATGGTGATTTGTTGAGAGGTGCTACGTCCATACGCTGTCACCGCTGCTACGGTCACTGTGTACTGTGATTCTGGAAGAAGATTCCGGATCTCATAGCGTGACATGGCCGACAAGGAGGCTCTTATTGTGACGTCCGTGCTCTCACCTCCAGTCAGACGTACAGAAATGGTGAAGGTGCCCGTAACCTTCACATAGTCTTCCCGTACGTAAGACCAGCTGATAATGGCATTGTTGTAGCCTACTTCCTTGACAGTGATCATCACAGGTGGGGGAAGCACTGAAAAAACAACTTTGTACTTTAAACACTCAATATTATGAACATGATTTGATGCATCGAAACATTAATCTGCTTTATTATATGCTTTCTTGTAAAGAGATATATCAGTGAAATAAAAATGATATTTCACCATTTTGAACAGTGAAATAACAATATTTTTCACTGTTTTGAAATTTTCGCCCCTTTTCACTTCCAAATCAAACGTCAGTCTCATAGGCACATGACACAGTTTCAAGGACGTCATAGGATGTCATAGGATGTCATTTCCAAAATTCAGTTGTGCTTGCATATGATTTGGTACACTTTTCTTTACATACTACAAATAACTGTTAATTCATATCACTTTTAGGCATATAATTACCTGAAAAATGGTTTGTTTCAGTGTTTATATATTTCACTTCATGAGTACCACAACTAAATATTCCACTCCTGAAATACAGCTTTACGTGCTCACTTAGTGAAACATATAGAAGATAATTGTCCATTTCATTGTAAGATTCATATATATTTTACCGAGTGACTAAAAGCTACATTTCACAAGTGAGTTAAGTATTTACTTTTGGTGTTCATGAGGTGCAACATTTTGCAATCTTACACTGATACCAACATAATTTTATTTATATAACTAAAAAGGATATAAAATGACATTTAATTTAAGTTTTTAAGAAAAATGTGCATAATTGTATTTTGATAAATGTATATGATTTGCCCATAATCATTGATTTCTTTATCAAATTTATTGCTTACCATGGCAAAGTTTATTTTCTAATTTTAATTTGATGAAATGTACATTTACAGTTGACTTTAAAAAATAAAGATATCTTTAATGCTCAAATTATACAGGAATCTTCAGATTTTATTGTCAAAACATACAATTGACTGTTATGGCGATATCTTTTACAATGGACAGTCCTCCGCCATCTGCTACCAACACGGACACGTCATATTTTGCAACCGTGACGTCCAGCAGCGCCTTTGTCACCAGCAACTTTGATGTACCATTATTCATCAGTTCAAATGGTGAAGAGTCTGATAAAATGAAAAACAATTGTAAGAAAAATCTGAAACAGGTCAATATCATTGGTAAACATGCGAAACAACTGCATCATATTTCCTAGCAAAAGAGATTGATGTACTCTCGTAAGGAAATGGGGTAAGATATTATTTTTAAAGGGATTAGCTTACCAGACACATCAGATTTCAGAAGTGATATTGAGTTCATAGATAATTCTCTATGTAATACACTGCACATTCAAGAAGTGAGATAAAAAAGAACTCAATCAAGGTAATAATGTAGAAATCATCATAGCTCACAAATCCCAAACATTTGCCCAAATGGATGACCTAAGAAAAGATCAGGGGTAAAGGTCAAACCATTATAGACAGATGGTTTAAAGCAGTGTTTTAGGGGATTTCACTTGATCCAGAAAGATGGGTACATTTTATATTAACAATTTTTTGTTTTCTGTACAAAACCTGTTATCTCACCACGATCCAGTTGGTAAGTTAGGGTCTTATACTCCAACTTGATGTCACCATCAACACAGGTAATGGCCGTGACAACTGTGCCTACACTGGCGTCAACACTGATTACATCAATGGTTTCAGTTTTGGTGGTGCATGTCGGAGGTTCATTAATGTCGATTATGTTTATCTGTACTGTTGTGTCAGAAGACAACTTCGATCCTGTGTCTTCAGCCTGTGATAAAAACATAGTTGAACAGACATAGCAGCATTTAGAGAATAAAATATATGTGTGTCTTAAGTATACGACTATGCCCACTGGTAATGGGTCAGAATTTTTACATCTGAATAGTGATAAATTTAAATATCGATTTGGGTTCATTGCTGAAAATTTTAATAAAACAAAGATGAAATAAAATCAGATATAACAATCAATTTGGATGAATGGTGTTTTTAACGGTGTTAAAAACAATAATGGAAAGTTACAACTTATACTTGAGTAATGAAATATTTTTTTTTGTTTTCGGAAAACCAGAACAGATCTAGTTTATAACTGACTAAACTGAATAACAATCCATTTCTGCAGTGATACAGTCTATTCCTTCCATTTCTCTCAAATTAAAGAATTGAACTATTTTCTATAAATATAGTATAATAAGAAGCATACGAACCACCACAGTGAGGCTGTACACAAGGTTGGCGAGGGGCTGCAGGTCCTTGGTGGCTGAAATGGTGCCTGTAGAGCTGTCTAGAGCAAAATAGTTTCCCCAGTCACCAGCAGGGGTTCCCTCTGTTCAAATAAGTTGGACTCGTAACAAATAATATTTATATTTCAAAAAAGGGTAATACATTAAACATAAATATATTTAACTGTAAATGAAAATTTGTATATTAACACACTTTTACCTTTAAAACCTTATAGAGAAAAATTTACAAAGTTATAAAACAACATACAATATTGTTAAGAATCAATTAATAGGGCAAAAAACAAAAACATTTAGAAGCAAAGCTTCTTAACATTTAAGTTAAATTCGCACCTGTAATTCTGTATACAATCTGTCCAATCAGGTTTGCAGAAGTCGCTGTCACCTTAAACACTTCGACGTTTGCAACTGCCGTCTCATTAATGTCAGTAATGTACTTTGAGGCCCCAAACACAGGCGTTGCCTGGGCGTAGCTCACCTCAATAATCTCCCGAAATCTTGCCTTGGTCAGCCCATTGTACACATCAATGACAATCTGAATTGCATATATGACCTCTAATAAGTAAAATAGAAGTACAGCTAGATATCTCAATGAACCCATTATAACCTCAATATATAGCTTACAACCTCCAGAAACCTAACTGCTCAACTAGATACACAAAAGACATACATCAATGTACATATAGATAGTTCAGTGTATAGCTTGATAGCTCAGTGTACAGCTATAAAGCTCAAAGCACAGTTAGATAGCTCTGTGCACAGCTAGATAGCTTGGTGTACAGCAAGATAGCTTAGTGTACAGCTATATACTTTAGTGTACAGATAGAAAGCTCAGTGTAGTTAAACAGCTCAGTGTACAGCAAGATAGCTTAGTGCACAGCAAGATAGCTTAGTGTACAGCAAGATAGGTCAGTGTACAGATAGATAGCTCAGTGTACAGTTAGATAGGTCAGTATACACATTATACAACTTGCAACTTGATAGCTCAGTGTACAGCTAGATAGATAAGTAAACAGTTAGATGATTTAGTATACAGCTAGAAAGCTCAGTGTACAGTTAGATAAGGTTAGTAAGATGTACAGCTACATTATAACTTCAACGTTCAACTTGACACCTCACTGTACAGCTATAAATCTAAGTGTACAGCTAGATACCTTGGTGTACAACTAGATACCATAGTGTACAGCTAGAAACCTTAGTGTACAGCTAGAAACCTCACTATACAACTAGATACCTTAGTGTACAGCTAGAAACCTTAGTGTACAGCTAAATACCTCATTGTACAACTAGATACCTCACTGTACAGCTAGAAACCTTAGTGTACAGCTTAATACCTCACTGTACAACTAGAACTAGATACCTTAGTGTACAGTTAAATACCTCACAGTACAACTAGATAGCTTAGTGTACAGTTAAATACCTCACTATGCAACTAGATAGCTTAGTGTACAGTTAAATACCTCACTATGCAACTAGATAGCTTAGTGTACAGTTAAATACCTCACAGTACAACTAGATACCTTAATATACAGCTTAATACCTCACTGTTCAGCTAGATACCTTAGAGTACAGTTAAATACCCCACTTTAAAGCTAGATACCTCACTGTACAGGTAGATACCTTAGTGTACAGCTAAATACCTCACTGTTCAGCTAGATAACTTAGTTTACAGTTAAATACCTTACTGTGAAGCTACATACTGCCAAATTGCTTATTGAACATCTTTATAGTTGTTTACAGCTAGATAGCTCATTATACAGCTAAATACCTCACTGAACATCAAGAGCTAAACACCTCATTGTGAAGCTTCAAACATCACTGAACAGCTAGAGCTAAATACCTCATTGAGCAGCTTGATACCGCACTGAATAGCTAGAGCTAAATACCTTATTGTACAACTCGATACCTCACTGAACACCTTTAGCTTAATACCTCATTTTACAGCTATATACCCTAATATGCATCCAGATACCTCACTTAACAGCTAGAGCTAAATACCTCATTATACAACTAGATACCTCACTGTGCAGCTAGATACCTCACTGAACAGCTAGAGCCAAATACCTTATTGTACAACTTGAAACTTCACTTAACAGCTAGAGCTATATACCTCATTATACAGCTAGATACCTCACTGTGCAGCTTGATACCTCACCAAACAGCTAGAGTTAAATATCTCATTATAAAGCAAGAGACCTCACTGAAAAGCAATAGCTAAATACCTCTTTATACAGATAGATGCCTCACTGTGCAGCTATATACCTCACTGAACAGCAATAGCTAAATACCTCTTTATACAGATAGATACCTCACTATGCAGCTATATACCTCACTGAACAGCAATAGCTAAATACCTCTTTATACAGATAGATACCTCACTGTGCAGCTATATACCTCACTGAACAGCAAAAGCTAAATACCTCTTTATACAGATAGATACCTCGCTATGCAGCTCACTGAACATCTTGAGGTAAATATCTTATTGTGCAGCTTGATATTTTAGTGTGCAGCTTGATAACTCGCTGAACTGCTAAAGCTAAATACCTCTTTATACAGCTGTATACCTCACTGAACAGCTAGAGCTAAATACCCCACTGTGCAGCTAGATACTTCACTGAACAGCTAGAGCTAAATATCTATTATACAGTGTCTACCTCACTGAACAGCTAGAGCTAAATACCTGACTGTGCAGCTAGATACCTCACTGAACAGCTAGAGCTGAAAACCTCACTGTGCATTAGAAACCTCAGTGAACAGCTAGAGCTTAATATCTCTTTATACAGTTATATATCTCACTGAATAGCTAGAGCTAAATACCACACAGTGCAGCTAAATATCTCATTACACAGCTCAAGTTAAATACCTCACTGTGCAGCTAGTAACCTCACTGAACAGCTAGAGTGAAATACCTCATATTTTCCACTAGTGGTGAGTTCGTAGCAAGTGGATAATCGATTCTGCGCGATGACTGGAACTGTAAACCCGAGTGTTATATTCCCGGATGATTCATACGTAAGGTGACTGAAATAGCAACATAAACAATACTGAAAAGGTAAAACAATCTTCTTACAGAAAACAATTGATGTTTGTCAAACATAATCCCCCTGGGTGCCACTTTGTCAGACAAGAATATCACTGGAAGCGATGGATGCTCCCAATATGCCAATTTTCAATGAAAAGGCAGCACTTGTAATACAATGGGCCACTAGAAGGTAAATGGTTGTAGAATTATTATACACAAGCAGGAAATATTCATTACATGAAAAGATGTGGACAGGTTTGTGAATTAAATTTTAAAGTAAATTTCAAGAAATTAAATAAAAAAGCAGCAATTAATATTCACAGATATCACAGATATGGCCTGGACAAACTCCAATTTTCAAAAGTCATCAGATGAGGGACGTTTCAGGGGAGATAACTAAAATATGCAGGTCAGGAGTATGGTTCTTGGGTGATGCACTATCTCTTATTGTCATCTATCTCCATTTCATGTTTCAATTCAATCCCTTTAGTATTTTCCAAAAAATGGCCCTAGACAAGCACCAATCATGAAAAATGATTAAGGGAAGATAAATTAATAAATTAATTAATATGCATGATAGGATTATGGTTCATGTGCACTGCCTTTCCTCTCATTGATATCAATCTTTATACCAAGTATTATTTCAATCCCATCAGCAGTTATTCTCTGCACAAGGGTTTGAAAGCACCAACTATAAAAGAAATGGTTAAAGGGAGATTACTTAATAAATATGCATGCTTGGATTATAGATCTTCAGCACTGCCCTTCCTCTCATTGCCATCTATCAACATACAAATTTTTACTTTGAATCCCACCAGTAGTTATGAAGTTATGGCCCGAACAAGCACCAATTATGAAAAAGTTGGTTAAGTGAAGATAACTTAACAAATATGCATGATATGATTATGGTTCTTGTGTGCAATTCCTCTCATTGCTATCTATCTATATTCCAAGTTTAATTGCAATGCCATCAGTAGGTTTTCTCCTGACATTAAGGTGTGACACACAGAAGGAGAGACAAAGTGGCAACTTATGCTCTGCTCTCAGGCATCATAAAAAATGTATACGATTAAACAAGAAATGTACTGATTATTTGAAAATGCACAATTTTTTAAAGAAACTAAAGATTAAAAGTTTGAGCTGAGCTGCGGACAATGTTTTCATAAGAGACCATGACCTTCACCTTTTATCTACTGATTCCCCAATCTCCCACCTTTAAAAGAAAAGAAAAGCCAACTAGTGAATCAACCTTCATAAGAAGATTCATGGCCATAGGTCTGACCATTCTAAAGTGATTGTGCAGAAAAAAAACCAGTGAAATGTGCTGGAAATCAACAAAGGCAGCAGAAATTGACAGTTATTTCCCTTTTTTTTTACAACAGCGTTGTGACTGTCTTAATTTATGTTGCTTTCCTTCTGTAATCCACTTGTCTCATCAACCAAACTGGAGGTCTGGAAATCAAATCCTAGGGTCATGATTAGGAGTGGTCTCAAGTCTGAGTTCAGACTCAAGGGTCATGATTAGGAGTGGTCTCAAGTCTGAGTTCAGACTCAAAGGGTCATGATTATGAGTGGTCTCAAGTCTGAGTTCAGACTCAAAGGGTCATGATTATGAGTGGTCTCAAGTCTGAGTTCAGACTCAAGGGTCATGATTATGAGTGGTCTCAAGTCTGAGTTCAGACTCAAGGGTCATGATTAGGAGTGGTCTCAAGTCTGAGCTCAGACTCAAGGGTCATGATTAGGAGTGGTCTCAAGTCTGAGTTCAGACTCAAGGGTCATGATTAGGAGTGGTCTCAAGTCTGAGTTCAGACTCAAGGGTCATGATTATGAGTGGTCTCAAGTCTGAGTTCAGTCTCAAGGGTCATGATTAGGAGTGGTCTCAAGTCTGAGTTCAGACTCAAGGGCCATAATTAGGAGTGGTCTCAAGTCTGAGTTCAGACTCAAGGGCCATGATTAGGAGTGGTCTCAAGTCTGAGTTCAGACTCAAGGGTCATATTTCACTTTAACTTTCCTTCAATTTTTTTTATATATATTACTTATCAAAATTTTACAATTATTCACATTATATATTGTAAAACGAAAGGAGTAAAAATATTCTTGTAATGTAATAAAAGTGCTTGTTTGAGTGTGGACTTTGACTTGAGGTTGTTTGTAATCCTAACCCAAGGACATCTGGTTGTCCAGTTGGCACAGTGGTTAGTGCACATGCTTCTCACCAAGCCTACCTGGGAGCGATTCTTGGCCTAGGTACATGTGAATTAAGTATGTGGTCACCAAGCCGGACAAGTGGGTTTACTCTGTGTTCTCCAATTTCCCTCAGAACACAAGATTACACTCTTGCTGAACATCTTGCCAATGAGAGTTTCTTAGTATAAGTTAATACTACTTTGTTCACAATTGTTGTAAAATAAATAAAGTTAAAACAAATGACTTCTTAAGACTTCAGAGCTAAGTAAAGAAGAGATACAAGTGTGCCGAGTATGGCAGTGCCCAGGAAGCTGTAACCAAAAAAGAATTTTTATAATCATATAACCCACCAGAGCAGATCAATTATTCTTTAACGTACTTGTTGGAGGTAGTTGTGGGATCAGTACAGTCCATGGTGATGTCAACACACTTCCCCTGCACCCAGATATCCGGGGGTGTAACCCCCACTGTGCACTCCGCCCCAATCACGTCTGAAAATAGATACATACACATCATATAAGAACCTTGGTCATCTACCATAGTTATTTAGAGTTAATCTGTACGTAATGATAGCTTTATACAAATAGCTTTGTAAAATGAAGAAATTATCTGGCCACTTATTTCAAGATCTCATTTGGCATCCCAATTACTTGCACAACACTTTTAAATTGGATGGCTTTCTATTTTTAATGCTAACAACATTGGTCACCTACTGTTAACAGATATATAGACGCTGACAGAAGTCCCTAGCCGGGGTGATCCATAATCTTCCACTCGCACCTGAAGGGTTGTACTTCCTGTCCCGTACAGCTTCGTACGTGGCAAATTTTGGCTAACAATAACATCACCAGATGACGTCATATTGAAATAGTTATCTATCAACAAATAAAAACAAATTCATCACATGCCTTTCCATATCCCACAGCTATTCTGAAATAACTGAAGAGCTGATTTATGTTTATAATCAAGAACATGCACTTAGTTATAAATGTGATGGAATTATGACATCTTTCTGGAATGGAAAATCTAAGAAATGTAAAGGCTAAATGCAGGTTCATTGAATAAAACAGCATACAGTACGATAAAACAAGTAATTAATCATTGAAAGGACGTATATTATAAAGGCTTTTTAATGCTTTTCTGACGACCTGTATAACGTCTCGTTTGGTGCATCCGATGCATGGATACGTGATAACACACCCAACCTGACCTGATACAAGATGTCAGAAAAGCAACATTTCATAACATCTTCTATATATATCATTATTCATCTTGAGAAGTATCAGCATTCTGATTCTATTTGCTCATTGGTTTTTTTTGCATTGAAGGGAAAATAATGGGTGGCATTTTGTGAACAGATCCATATATGATCGACTATCAGTCAATGTGGAATCATTGTACGATGCAAATTAACACAGTTATGATTATATATATTGAATATGTATGCACAAATTAATATGTTTCATAGAACAACTTGATTTGTTTTTAATTGAAATCATTGTCATAAATATAAACTTACTCTGGTCACCAGATGTGATGTTATAGTTCAGACGAATGTTATCAGGGTCTCTATCGCCATCTGTGCAAGTGAGCGACTGAAGGACGTGGCCGGGAGCAGCAAGGATATCGGTGGTAGCCTGGTAGTTGACAGGGTTGCAGGAAGGGGCGGAGTTCAGGTCACGCACATGGATTTCCACCCTTGTCTCTGTGCTTTTCCCTAGACCGTCAGTAGCCTGTTGGTGGAAGGGACGACGTAGGGTGGAGGAGAGTTGAGAATATCGATTTTATTGGAATGATTCCAGTTAATCAGCACAATCCAATAAATGCAATGTTTATTTAATTCAATAACTTTGATCTCTTTGTTATGATTTTAAATACATAATATGAATTAAATACATACAGTAACATTGTAAAGGAACAAATTCCGGATGGTTGCATCCAGGGTCACAGTCGTGAAGAAGGAACGGACCGACGGGAAAAACAAAATGGCACCAGACATTGCGTCCTTGAAATCAGCATTGTTTGTCACTAAAAGAAGGTATATATATTATTTATATTTTGTTATTGATTTTGGAGAATACAAGCTATCATGGGATTTTAATATTTGCTAGCTTCTACCATTCATGTATATTTCTTATAAATTCCAGTTCAATGCCTCAAGGTTTGCGATACTGAGGTATGGGATCATTGGAAGCCTGCCGACTCCCCAAATTATTATTTTTTGTGTCACTTAAAATGGTTTATGAGTACTGTATAGACAAAAATAAAATCATTATTACGAAAAATTATTAAAAACATGCATTTTGGACACTTCAACATATTCTTCACATTGCCTTTCAGTTGAAATACAGATCAAATGTACAAACTGCATATTGTTTTTCAATATTAAAAATATATATTAAGTGGTTTATTTGACATATTTGTAACCAGCAAGCAAATGCCTTTCAAACGCTAAAAAAAAGTCATGGCTCTTACACTGAGCTCGAACTTCCTTCAGCTCAAAATCCGGATTTCCCTGACCATCATCCGGGTCTTTAACTTCGAGCACAAGAAGTGCTTTGTTGGTGTCTGCAGGCATGTTCTCATCCACAGTTATGTTATAAAGGGCGCTAGAGAACACTGGCGCATCGTTAATGTTGGTCACTGTTAGCTTCCACGTAATTGTCGAGTTTGCTAGACCATTAGAGACTGTTCCTACCAGCTGCATAAATAAGAAATTAAAAGAAAGAATAGAATAAAAATACTCTTAAAAGAGTATCTAACAATGGACCGAATATTGAAGTCTAAAATCAATGCATGAAACCAACAACACATGTAGACCACTGACCTCATATTGTCCAAACTGGTTTCTCAGACTGGACTTGATGCAGGCATTGAGGCCCATCTGTCCTGTGGAGGAGTGGCTGCGAATCTCTAGAAGCCCGAGGGCTGACCCCGTCTGGGCAACCAGAGTCACCGACACACTGGTCGGGTCGGTGCATGTGAGCTCATTGTCCAGGCACGAACCAACCACAGCATTCTCAGGAAGCACCTTGGTAATGGCGGCCGGTGTGCAAACAGGGCCAAACTCAGCTGATGGTTAAAAAGTGTAATTTTAAGTTCTTTGTGATATCTGTTTTTGCCTTTTATTATCTTTAATTTTTTTTAACTAAAAACCTGATACTTATATGTCTTTGGGTATGATTTGACTGATATAAACATTAACCTTGATTATTTGCCTACAATTCACATGTTACTACACTAAGAACTACCAGATATTGAAGTTATAGGATATAAATAAACTGTTTGGTTGTTGCCATTAAAACTGCTTATAAATGAGTAGACATTTCATTTACTGTTCACGGCCACTGTAATCACAACTTCCACACTGAAGGCTGGGTCGTTTGCTTTGTTGGAGTCGCGGACTTTCACCCTAACCACATAAGAAGTGACATCGCGAGGTAATGACGAACTCAGCGTTACATGACCAGTCTGGTTGACAGCAAAACCTAGAGAATAGTTAAAGGGTGTTGGCTATTTTTGTTGAAATGTGACATTCACTATAAATGCAATAAGTGTTCAGGTGTGCATTCAGATGTGCATTACCCTTGCTTTATATATTGTAGGATTGAAATGTAATACAGTATTAAGTGACATTTAAAGTAGAAACATTTCTTAGAACTTTTGCGCTTTCACCTCGGTAAAATACCCAATCTTTAGGCATCCTACCTTGTGCTGGTGACAGGAGTGTGTACTCTATCTGTCGGAAGGCTGGTGAGCGGTCACCATCTGTGCACTGTAGGGCCGTCACTACAAATCCCACAGGGGCTAGCAGGTCTACATTCACTGTGGGTGTCATCTGGCTGCATGAGGGTACCTTGTCATTGATGTCCACCACCTCAATTGTGACAGTAGCTGTGGCTTCAAGGGATGAGGGAGCTCCATCGATGGCCTGTGGAACGTACAATGGCAGGTAATTATTCAAATTCAATGCCATGTAGAATCTGGATTTTAAACCCACTGTATAGAGGTAAAAAATGCTGATGCAAACTTTAAAAATAGTTTTGGTTGAGTCAGTAGAAACTTAACCGCCTTGCAATACATGTGTGAAATTCTCTGGAACATATATACCAAGTAGCATCAAGAAATTTGAACGTTTTTTCCATCGTGGCCAAGATTAAAGTTTTAGCCTCCCAATAATGACATCTTAATTAGGATTATGAATAAATTGTTTAACACATACCGTGACAGTAAAGATATAAGTGTTGTCTGCTGCCGTGTCAGCATCCAGAGAGTTTGTCAGGGTGATTGCCCCCGTGTTGGAGTTGAGAGCGAATAGTTGGGAGACATCAAGTCCTGCAGGAAACAAGGAATACATATATACAAATGACCTTAGCTCATCATTGCATCACAAATATCTTCAAATGCAATCACATTTTATTCAATGCTACAGTTTTTAATATGGCCTGCACTGACCTTGTGAATAATACGTCACAGATCCAAGTTGACCGGAGTCTGGGTCAGTGGCGCTGACTACCAATATTGTGTTACCGATGGAGGTGTTTTCGGGAGTCTGGACAGCAAAGGGTGTGTTTATGAATGTTGGCGGATCATTGACGTCACTCACCGTGATTGTGACATGAAAGATGCGCTCACCGTAACTTGAGCTCACTGCACCATTTAGCTGGATGAAATAATCAAAGTATTTTTTATTTAACACTGTTCTTATAAACTATATGTTTACAAAATCATAAACTGTAGCTGCTTGTACCCAGTGACTCACAGATATAAATCACAGGTCTAGTACATCTTTAATTAACTTAATTAACCCTGAGTGATGTTCATATCTAAATTTAACATCATTATTGAATCCAATTCATTTAAACAGCACCTACCACATATATTCCATAGTGGTTTTTCAGCGCCTTCAGAGTACAGAGCGAGATTTTGTTTCCCGTGGTAGCTGTAGCATCGCTGTTGAGCGTGAAGAACTCTGTACCATTACCGGAAGAGATGGCATACGTCAGTGTCTCTCCCTTGACGGGATCGGAGCAGGCAGTTGCTACGTCAAAGCACACATTTGCAAGAATATCTTCGGCTTTAGTTGACAAGAAATCGTAAACACTGTTGGCACATGTGGGCGGGAAAGAATCTGAAAGTGGAACACACATATTAATAAAATATCGTAGAATTTTATCTTTCTTCAGTCCCTCACCTTGTTTTTAATTAAAGGTTAAAACAACTGGTTGCTGCTTGCCAATATGCAACAATCTCCCGGAGAAATCTCCAATGGCCTGTGGGCAACTAAATCACAAACTACTGTTGGGCAAGGCAAATTTATAAACTACTTTAAGCAACATTGGTATTGAGTTGACTCACTGTTGACTTCCAAGTTGATGGTGACGGATGACGATAATCCTCCGCCATCTGCTGCCACGACGTCAAATGTTAAGGTTGTGTCTGACATTGTTATGTCCGATAGTGATTTTGCAAGCTGAACAGACCCAGCCTCATTCACATTGAAATAACCTTAAGAATAAAAGTGGGGGCATAAATTTGTGACAATATATTAATTAAGTCACTTTTTTAAATTAAGTGAAGTATTGTTTGAGAAATTACTTTAATGACCTTATGTTACATCAATGTAATCAATTATAAATCCTTCAATAGCAAAAATGTGAAAAAGTTCTACAATAACAGGCTGTTTGTGATCTTGAAACATCCATCTTTCATTTGGCCAATTATTCAAAACTTTGTAAAAGTTCACAATGTTATTAATATCATCGTTGTTAGCTTTAAAGCTGCACTCTCACAGATTTACCGTTTTGACATTTTTTTTTTTTGTCTTGGAATGAGCCATTTTTCTTAAACCGTTAGTTAAGCCATAAAACATTAATTTTCGAACGGAAATATGAAAATCTGCGGACTGATCTTTTGTCAGCAGTCTTATATCACTCGATTGAAGATATTAATGCAAAAATTGGCTCATTCCAAGACAAAAAATAAAAAAAGTTGTCAAAACGGTAAATCTGTGAGAGTGCAGCTTTAAAAGGTGAAATAGCTTGTTTTGTGCTTATATATTTGAAAAAAATCAAGTACAGCTGAAACAGCTGTCTCAAATCTTTTTAGAAATACTGCGGATCACAAGTGTATCCATGAAATGTCCAGAGCAATAAAGATTTGAAACTTAACAATGATAATGTTATCAACGCCTTGAACTTTAACAAAGTTCTGAACAATATGATTAATATCATACTTATGACATTGGCGTCCCCACTTAGGCTGTATGTGAGAGACGAAAATACAGCTGTAAAATCAGCGTCAGTGCACGCGACGCGGGCAACTTCATACCCAATGCCATCATTAACACTAGCACTAGCAGAAATGGGGCCGTTTGGACATGTTGGAGCAGAGTTGATGTCCGTAATAGTAATGTTGAGCGTGAGGGAACTTGCAGCGCCAACACTATCCGTTACCTAAATAATTAATAAAATAGTAGTTATAATAACATAGCAATTGAGGGTTTCAGCCTCAAGTTTATTTCAACTTCTTGTATACATGTATCATACCAAAATTTATAAAACTTTGAAGTTTTCCAAAGGCAATCTTTTGGCCCATGTGCATTTATAATGATTTGATTGGTAAATAGCAAAAATTGGAAATAAATTGACAAATCAATCATATTTTGGCTAACTTTGGCCAAAACCAAACCAGTTTTGTACAAATTGCTGCTAAAAAATAGCACTGAGTTTGTCATTCCACACAGCCACTACTGTTTTTTGTGTTCAACAAAACCAAATGTGATTACATTACCCAATTTGCATTTCATTGGAAGCAAATGTCATTACTCAAAATAAGCCTGCAGTTCAAACCTTTAGAGTGAGAATGTAACTGTTTCTCATTTTGGGATCAAGTTGCCTGGAAATCACAACAGATACTGCATTCTGCTCCTCACTAATGTTGGCAGTAAATGGTAGGCTCTGAGCGGATCCTGCGGGATCTGGAAATGTAACAAGATGGATGGTAAAGGCTGGATAGTAAAATGAAGGCTGAATGGTACAGTGGTAAAGGGTGGGTGGAACACTGGTAAAGGCTGGATGTAAAGGCTGGATGGTGCAGTGGTAAAGGTTGGATGGTAAAATGGTGAAGGCTAGATTGTAAAGACCAGATGGTACAGTGGTAAAGGCTGAATGGTACCATGGTAAAGGCTATATGGTAAAGGCTGGATGGTACACTGGTAAAGGCTGGATGGTACAATGGTAAAGGCTATATGGTAAAGGCTGGATGGTACACTGGTAAAGGCTGGATGGTACAATGGTAAAGGCTATATGGTAAAGGCTGGATGGTACAGTGGTAAAGGCTGGATGGTAAAGGCTGGATGGTACAGTGGTAAAGGCTGGATGGTACCATGGTAAAGGCTATATGGTAAAGGCTGGATGGTACAGTGGTAAAGGCTGAATGGTACAGTGGTAAAGGCTGGATGGTAAAGGCTGGATGGTACAGTGGTAAAGGCTGGATGGTACAGTGGTAAAGGCTGGATGGTAAAGGCTGGATGGTACACTGGTAAAGGCTGGATGGTACAGTGGTAAAGGCTGGATGGTAAACGCTGAATGGTACAGTGGTAAAGGCTGGATGGTACAGTGGTAAAGGCTGGATGGTAAAGGCTGGATGGTACACTGGTAAAGGCTGGATGGTACAGTGGTAAAGGCTGGATGGTAAACGCTGAATGGTACAGTGGTAAAGGCTGGATGGTACCATGGTAAAGGCTATATGGTAAAGGCTGGATGGTACAGTGGTAAAGGCTGAATGGTACAATGGTAAAGGCTATATGGTAAAGGCTGGATGGTACAGTGGTAAAGGCTGAATGGTACAATGGTAAAGGCTATATGGTAAAGGCTGGATGGTACAGTGGTAAAGGCTGAATGGTACAATGGGAAAGGCTATATGGTAAAGGATGGATGGTACAGTGGTAAAGGATGGATGGTACAGTGGTAAAGGCTGGATGGTAAAATGGTAAAGGCTATATGGTAAAGGATGGATCGTACAGTGGTAAAGGCTGGATGGTACAGTGGTTAAGGCTGGATCGTACAGTGGTAAAAGCTGGATGGTACAATGGTTAAGGCTGGATATTAAAGGTAAGAAGGTACAGTGGTAAAGGTTGGTTTGTTAAGGTCGGATGGTACAGTGATAAAGGCCGGATGTAGAAGGTTAGATGTTAAAGTGGTAAAGGCTGGGTGGTTAGGCAAAAGCTTTAATTAAAAGGTTGCATTTGTGCTTCTTTACTTCTGCAAACAAACATCTTAAGATCCAAATTACTACCAAACTGTACAATTAAGCCAATGTGGACATCAACTATATTGACTATGAAGCATTTGTTGAAGCATTTAAAACTACCAATCAGCAAGTGATAACAACCTCCAATGCTCAAATATAGGAGCAGATATTTAGAGATGTTTTGTAATTTTCATAACATATGGAATATGTAAGGGACAGTGGCAAGTCCCCTTAAAATAGAAAATATGTAAGAGACACAGTGGCAGGTTCCCTCACCTTCGAGTGTAGCTGTAAGTGTGTCTGGTGGGTCGGCAGCCACATCCGGGTCTTCTACCACCAGTGTGATCACCGCCCCGCTTGCTGTCTCTCTTAGGCTGATTTCTTCCACACTCGCTCCTGGCACACTTGGCCTGATTTTCGGTGGGTCATTGATGTTCACTACTGTTACCGAAAACTGCATCGTAAACTGGCCGTATGTGTTTGTGACATTGTTGGAAAACTGGAAAAAGCATGCAGGCAAGTCGTTTCTTTTACTTCTTAATTGCTAATAAACAGTTTATCTGCAAAACAGTGCTTACACATGTAGTTTGTGATTAAAAATGATACAAAGACCAAAAATAAATACTGGGACCTGATAAATATAGAACAAGAATGCCACAGACAGAACATCTATACTTGTCTGCTGTCTCCTCTTTCAATCAAACAAGGGGCATTACTTAACAATAATTAAAGTCAGGGTTATGGCCCTTAATAAATATGTGGGTTTGGTCACAGGAAACTTGTGTGCCAAGTTTTTTTGAATATCTTGAACAATTTTTGAGTCATTGCAAAGTTCTTGCACAACAAAACCCACAATGCTGTATATGATAATGACATCAATTAAAATACCTCAACCAAGAAACCTACAAGCTAAAAACAGTTTAATTTACATTATTAACCTACATTATATGTGCCAAATTTCTGGTCCAAGGGTTCGGCAACACAAATGCTGGCTATTAGAGCCCCTGATTCTGCCTGTGTGCAATCAAGATTAAAGAGTGATGGAATGTTTCCGTTTTCTGAGCATGTCATTTCAACACCAGCTAAATTTGTACAGCTGTATTTGACGCCACTGCATGTGTCATTGACAGGCGCCTTTTCACTGAATGTCAAACTGGCAGGAATGGAACAGATTGGCAAGAGGTCACCTGAGAAAAAGAAAACTCTGAGATAAACTCAAATATAAAGAAGCTTCATTATATTATATTAAAGGCAGAATAAATCAACAATAAACAAATTTCTGAAATTTGTTCCCTAGTAACCCGATGATATCAGCAAAATGAATTATTGTTAGATTTATGTTTGCTTAATCCTGTGTTCTATTACCACTTACCTACAATAACACTAAATGCAACATTGGTTGATAAACTGACGTCATTGACTTCAGCCGTAACCTTGACATTGACGGTGGATGTGCCGGACTCTGTCCAGTCTGTATTGTAGGTTAATGATCCAGAAGCGTCTACTGCAACCGGACTGGACTCAGCTAGACCAAATAAGTTAAAGAAACTTCAATGAAAGTCCATTTAGAACCAATCAACAACATGTTATAAGCAGAATAGGACTTGGTACTACACCCTGCAAACATATTAATATCAAAAAAGAAAATCAATGTATAGTACAGTTATAAACGGCCAGTGCCCAATTCACTTCAACAACAGAAGTAAAAATTTAATCTAGATTTAAGTTGCAGACAGGCACTGGGCTTAATAATCAGCTATTATTTCATGTGTCACTGGATTTACTGTGGATGTAAACTTAAAATTTGAATGTCTAGCAAACATTGAAACATAGGTGTAATTTTATTTAATTTTACGAACCGTAACTTGTCTGCCAATATTTATTAAAAAATATTTATTTAAAGCAGGGAGATTAAAAATTATCCATGTTTTTGTTTTGTTTTGGCAGCCTTAAGTGTGTCTGAAAAGTTTAACAAATGTCCCTTAACATTGTGACTAAGGTGTTTAAATTACCTATAACAGAGAAAGACGTGGGTGTTAAACCTGCCCCATTTTTCGTGCACGTGATCTGTCCAAGGGCCTGACTTGGCCTATCATCACCGGTCACATGGGCAAGGAGAGGATCCGGCAAAACAGTGCACGTGATACTCGAGTTAATAAACTGAACCTCCATGTCACCAGAGGCCGTTAATGACGGGATACCATTATCTGACAGCTTGAATAAAAACAGAGAGATTCTAATATGCTATTTTCCACAGATGAGGAAGGTCTTGTGTTCCTTAATCGCTAGTAATTAATGCTACTGGCTACATTTGCCATTCATGCAGGATGTACACAATCAGACATATATGTTTTTAAATGAAATCACTAAATTAAAGCAAGGCTGCACTGGCATTATTCAATAAATTGTAACAAAAACATGAAACATGAGTATCACAGGATTACTTATACATGCATACTGAACAATAGGATGTTTGTTTGTTGAAAATGTTACCATTAATTCAATTTATAAAAATTTGGGAGGATAAAAATATAGATTCATGACCAATGGCTGAACCCTCTACTTACCTTTAAACTATCAAAAATTAGTGTTGTAAATATATTTTGTTCTTTACATGCTAAAAGATGAAAATAAATAATGATTTCAGTTTTCACCATTGTAAGGCTTACCTGTAAGGTGACGGTAACGGATACGCCAGTCTCTGGGATACCAGCAGTGGGCATCTGTATTGTAAGATAGTTACCAGACACCGAAAATGACTCTCCATAACTGCCAGGAGCGCCTGAAACACACAAGAGTAAACTGATGGAAATTGTAACTATGATATGACAGGGGACTTTCATTGCCATGATCATGATCATCATCCAGGTTAACTCTACATGGGCTCACACCCTCAAGTATGACTTTAAGACTTAAGACTGGCTAAAATTTCTCGAAACTTCTTAAAAGTTAAAACAGGACTATAAGATAAGCTCCCAATTTTTTATTTTCAAAAATATGCATAATTTTTACTTCTTTAAGAGTTTTTATACTTTATAATAATCACAATAAACCATTTTCCATTCATTGAAATGGAATTGAAGTTCGTATTTTTGCCAATTATATAAGCAACTTGAGCCTGTTAAGCTTAAAGATCCACTCTTACTCCTAAATAAGATGTACCACAATTAATACAATTGTTTTAATTTACCCAAGGATGAATAAATATCGTAAACAGTGGTTCCTATGAAGGATTCTGTGTCTAATTTGAAAGAAATATAGAAAAGTGAAGAAAAACACTGTATTTCTACCATATGCGATGATAGTTTATCACTGTAAATCTTTTAGCACTTACCAGTCATTTAGTATTTGTGCGTTTTCAGCTATAAAATACAAGTTGTTACAATCTTGTTATCAGTAATTTATATTTTCCATACATGCCCTATTAAGTAAGTAGTTAAATTTTTATCACTCAAAATTTGTTTGTTAGATTAATTAGTATAATTTATGTACTGATTTTAATAAAAAAAGTGTCACTCTAGGAAGTTTCAAGAAATTGGGGCCTGTAGTTAGGCATATTTTTAGAATTCTATAGAATCATTTATATTACATTCTTTCACAAAATCTGTGTAAAACATTTATGAATTGCCTGAGCTTTAAATACAGCATGTTTTCCTCTATTGCCCTTCCAGGCAGAACGTTGGAATAAAATGAAGCATTGCAGTTCTGTGTCCCAGCCTGGAGACTGTGTGTAAAAATGGGCCCTGGAAAGCCCAAGTAGCAAATTCACGATGTCGTAATGTCTGTTTCCTATTTTCTAAATGTTTGTATCATGATGCCATAGAAATATTAATTGATTCCACTTTGACGATGATTTTCTCATATATATCAATTTGCATAGCATGAATTAGTAAAAAAAAGCAATAATGAAATAAATGCAATTTATAGTACCTAGTTATTCATTCAAAATCATAATTGAGATAATGGTATGAACACCATAATGACAATATAAGATGCAAAATTTAAAAATAATAACCATGGGTATAAAAACATACTTAATATTGAATAATGTATGGTTTGCCCTTCCAAGTCAGTGGCGTTTAGAGTGACACCTACAGCATCAGCCAACATGTCAGCGACGTTATAGAGCAGTGACGTCGGCCCTTGGAATGCCGGTGGACTGTTAAGCACAAAGCAGACACGTGCTGTAGCGTTTATCCAGGGACGCAGAGAACGGTCGTCTGCTTCAAATGCAATCATGTCCACCTAACATCATAAGTAAAACAACATGTATTTACAATCACAGTAATAAACCATGTTGAAACTGTTATATAATTCCAGGTCACTTTGAGACAATAAAGGCCATGAATAGTTAGAATTTGTCTCATACTTATCCAATAAGTTGTTCATGAATGCAAAGTGTTTATACCCTCCATATCACACAACCACACTCTCGCACAACATCGTGCCAAAGAGAGTGACTAAGTATAAGTTATCATAACTTTCTTCACAATTGTTGTAAATTATAGTGTTTAAACTAAACATAATTGTTGCTCCTTAGGTCATTTGACAATATTATGATTAACTAGTAGAATGAAATATTCCAAAGACAACTGTATGGAGTAAACTCTAAGGCTCAGACATGTAATGAAGACAATCTACCTAGTATCATTGTCATTACTTACACAGTAGGTGGGAGCAGGCGGGTTTTCGTTGATGTATGTTAGACAGAACTCTTCCCCATCTGCCTCAGTGATGAAATCTGGGTCTGCAGGAGGGGTCAGCTCATATACAACCCCTTCATCTGGGTTGTGGCACACGTTGGTAGAGCTTGTTCCAATCTTTGGCAGGCAGAGTGAGTTCTTAGGAGGATTTAAATCCAGCCTTAAGGTGGTGTTCAGGTTTTGACAGGTTATTGGGGTGTCATCTGAAAGGAGAAATGTCAATATAATCAATGCAGTATATGTTAATATTTTATCATCAGTTTTGCTTGCATAATTCTTGCATGCATGTAGAAATGATGCAAATTTCTTGTTACTATGATGGTCAATTTATTTTTTCAGCATTTCGGATTGAAGTAAATGTTAATTTAACTGAAGTTTGTCTAGTATGCTTTAAAAACAGGACAGAATCGATAAAACAATGTCATAAAGTCTTTTTTAAGAAAACACAAGCCTTTCCATACAGAAATGGTTTTGGGGTAAAAAAGAATATTTAAAAAAATAGACAAAAAGTTGTGTTTTTTCATAGGATTTATATTTACACATCTGGGAAAAGGGATATATTTAAGTTTTGGGAATGGAGCCAAAGTTTGGATTCTGGTCAGAATAGCACAACAGAATTTCAGAACATTACAAATTCGATTTTCTAGGGTCTTCCTATTAAATGTGAATATAAAGAATTTTGATAACAGTCAAACACTTATTTCACTAACTTAGATCACAGTTGTTGCCCTTGTATCCTACAGCACAGATGCAAGATCTCTGTAGGGGCTCACCGGACGTCACACAACCTCTGGCATTGCTAGGACATGGCTGGGTCACACACAGGTCTTCAGTCTCACAAGCAGAACCTGGGCATACAATGAAGAAATAGGCATTCCAATTATTAAGAATAAATATATATATATTGTGATACAAGTATTGGTTTATATTAGGGATGCAAACGAATGGCAAAATTGATATTCCAATATTCGGTAATTTTTTCGATCGAATATTTGAATATTCAATTAGCAAAATACATATTTTAGAATTTGTTGTCAACTATTATTATTACTCGCCAAAGTAATAGCTGGAGCATTTTAACCGACTTTGTCGTAGCTAGTACGCGCGATGGACCCTGATTTCCCCAAATGAGTCTCTGGAATTCCCCATTTTCAGAACATATTTTGATTAATAAAAACAATCAAATAATTTCCATTCCACTGCCTTCATATTTGTAAACAACGTGAAATTAGATGGATTCCTGGTCAAATGGGGTTATGCTCCAATGGAGGGACTTTCCGTAGGACGAGCAGCCTCATTTTGTAATTGACCTCTACTTAATATAACTATGGAAATACAAAACCAACTCGGGATTTAGTAAAATAATAAAACGAAAACATATGTGGATTTTGACTCTTCTAGTGTACATCAACAGAGGAAATATACTAAAATGCTATACAGTTTACCATAACTAATTGAAGCTACTGATGTCACTTGTCTAATAGCCAGTTATTGTAATATTACGGGGACCTTTCCAAGTACCCGAAGATATGTCCCTAAATGACATACATGTATGACGCATGTTTAGTGCATTGTCAGGACATTCACACCTCTGGCATTATGGGCCAATCATTGTAAAAACAAGACAAACGAACTTTATGCACTACAACAGAGTTGAAGGCAAAAGGTTTATTATTCTATTTATTCAACAAAAAAATAAATAATATATTCCAATACCGATTTTGACATTCGAATACCAAACGTTTGATCGTATATTCGAATATTTGTTTGCATCCCTAGTTTATATGTACATATAGATAATAGCTGTGTCAAAATAAGTGCATTATATAAAAAAAACCTTGTTATTACAATTTTTTTGTTGCTGCCTTATGTCAATTGAACAGCTAAAAATTGCAATTCCATGTAGCTACAAAACTACATTAAAACTGACTTTATCAGGCAAATGTTTCGATTTCTAGTATATTAATGTATTCTCATCTTCAAGTAAATACTTATTCAAAATTAATTCCAAAACTAGTAAGAGAACTGGCAAATTCATAAAACTATTATAATGTAAAAGAAATGTTACCAGAGAATCCTTCCAGACATAAGCATTCATTACGGCTTGATTCCGGGTTGACGGAACAAGTGCCCTGGTTCTCACATGGGGGGTCACAGGTGGGAAGTGGCGGGACTGTTGAAATTGCTGGTAATGTTGTAGTAGTTGTAGGCATCATGGTGGTGGTTGTCGGTGTTTCTATTCCATTATGAAACATGACAGGTTGTAAATTATTATTAAGCCAAATATGAGCAAAAGATTTCCCAAAAAAATGGAAAAACCTGCAAAAGGTAACGAAATTAAAATAAACTTTAGCCAGTCTTAAAGATGACAGAAGAAAAACTACTAGTATACTCTGAAATGCTAACATGTTTAAAGGTATGTCAACGATTCCATAGAAACTTTCTGTAAGGATAAACTTACCAAGTTCACACACTGGTTCTGTTCCAGCATATGTGCCATCTTCTTGGCATGGTCTGACAGATGCACCAACAATAACATAGCCAGTATTGCATGTGTATACAGCTTCCACACGTAAGTATTCTTCATTCTTTACATACTCAGCAATGCCATTTGTTATATTGCTGGGGACTCCACAATCTAGGTTATAGATTGATAGATACATAAATAATTACTCTATGATCAATTATAGGTAAACATATGCATCATGTACTACATTTCCTTCTTTGGCCTTAAGACCAGTTTATTTTTTAAATTGTAACTTTTTTTAAACTGAATGAAGTCTTTAAAATGTCTATATCTGGGAAAAATATTTTGCCATGGGTCAAGGCATACAGAATTTATTTTGAATTGCTGATCTTTATATAAATACTGGCTTAAACTATGATTAAAGCATTATGTGTAACAACCATATTCTGTCATACCAGTGACGCAGTTTTCAATCGAAATTCGCGTGTAGTTTTGGCCGCAGGCACACTTGTTATTTGCGTTACAGATGGAGTTAGGCACCACACAAGGTGGGTCTGTCGTCAGGCATACCCCTCGCGGATACCCGTCTGAAAAATTACACCAAGACATCAGCTAAAGTGAAAAATGTGGTTGGGTTACCAAAATAATTTGAACAGAAAAGCAGGTATTTTCATTGTGTCTCAGTTATTGTCCCATCGCCATACTGTTTTTGGAGTTTATAAAGCTCTACCTGCACCCTTTAATAGCGGCATGATGGCTTGACCCTGTCACATCCCAAGGTGTGACTTATGCAAAATTGTTGAAGCCAAAAGAAAGAATTTTACCCTCAAAGAGTGATTTTGTACACAAAAAGCCTCGAGACCTATGAGCGGTCCTACAGCGCCGACTTTTGGATAGGGTTTCATTTCTTTAAGTCTTGACTAGTTGTAGCAAGATGTAACATGCATCTTAAAATCATTTATTTGTAAGAATGGTATATTTTAAAGAGTGAGTAGGACAAGTGGTAAGTTCAATGACAAGAAAGTGTTTAGACAACAGGATGTTTCGTCCAGTACATATATTATTAAATATTCATTATATATGAACTGGATCTTTGTTGTCAATATCTCTCAATATCAATATCTGCCTGTTTTCAATCATTATTATAATTATGAAGTACCATTCAATTTTATGGAGCTGGGTGCTCAAAATCCCATAGTTGGATTTTAAGTTTGCAATTTCATAATTTTCGGGACAACTCTAACCAATACCCCTGCAATGTATATACCTCTCCTACAATTAACGTTCACCAAAGTATAGCCCGCTACACAGTCACACATCCCTTTTGCAGAACACTCTGATTCTGGCCCACAGCGGCTGGCTTCTGTTTCCGGTAGACAAAGCCCACCTGCCCTACCCGCTGAAAATGGCACATCATGCAAAAAGCACACTTGAGTAACAAGAAGCAACAATAAAGCAAAAGTTTATCCCAAACGACATAATACGAGATGTTTTGCATACAATTATTTTGAACATTATGAGTTAGGAAAGTTTTAATGCTTCAAGATATCAAACTGAATTACATTTTGAAATTCTGGCCAGAAAATTAGTGTTAATAGAGAAAGCTTTGTCAATAAAAGAAATCACATGTAATATGAGAGAATATTAACCAAATGCTTGATGTATGATTTAATCAGAATGGTTAGAAACAATATAATCAGCCCTTGTTTAAAACATATCTGCTTGTTGTTATAATGGCATCCGACAAGGGTTAAGTAAAGCCACACAAAAGTGCCATAGAGCTAACATCAGTGTTGCATCATGATTTCGATATTTTGAGTTCAAGAAGAGGCAAAACCAAACAATTGTAAATTGCAGAGTTACACGCAAGTCTACACATGTGTGAATTGTCTCTGAAAACATGTGAACCAAGTGTCATTTGAATATTGTCAAAAATCAGACAACCTTAAGCTAATAATAAGAAAACGAATAGAAAAAAAATACCCACACAGCTTAAAACAAAACCACAATTGCTTGAAGTTTGGTTATTCTGGATCAGCTTGTTGACTTATCTGTTTTCTAAAATGATCTCTGGCTTAATTTGCCCATTATTAGTTCGTTTGATTTTAATCATCAATTCATATTAAGTAGCATTTGTTTTTCAATCACCAAGAGGTCATTTCAGGAGCTGATCATCTAACCAATCCTCATGCACCAGTGATCATAACCAGTATTCTCCCCAGGCCCTTTCGGTGTGTTGGCGCTGACATCTGATCAAGCACTAAGCTTGCATTCCTACATGCCACACCATGCTTAATCCTGGCGCTTTGTGACCTGTGTTCCTATGGTAAAGTTTTCCGACATTCTGCTTGCCTTTATTAGCATAATTAGGGATGACGCAGCTTTTATAAAGGTATCAGGATATTTACAACCCAATCAGTGAGGTGTCAATGTGGGACAAACATCCAATGGACAAAACCTCCCTTGGCATTTTTGACACGATGGACAAAACCTCCATTGGCATTTTTGACACGATGGACAAAACCTCCCTTGGCATTTTTGACACGATGGACAAAACCTCCCTTGGCATTTTTGACACGATGGACAAAACCTCCCTTGGCATTTTTGACTAGGTGGACAAAACCTCCCTTGGCATTTTTGACACGATGGACAAAACCTCCCTTGGCATTTTTGACACGATGGATAAAACCTCCATTGGCATTTTTGACTAGGTGGACAAAACCTCCCTTGGCATTTTTGACACGATGGACAAAACCTCCCTTGGCATTTTTGACACGATGGATAAAACCTCCATTGGCATTTTTGACTAGGTGGACAAAACCTCCCTTGGCATTTTTGACTAGGTGGACAAAACCTCCCTTGGCATTTTTGACTAGGTGGACAAAACCTCCCTTGGCATTTTTGACTAGGTGGACAAAACCTCCCTTGGCATTTTTGACACGATGGACAAATCCTCCCTTGGCATTTTTGACTAGGTGGACAAAACCTCCTTCATCATTTTGACAGGGTGGACAAAACATCCCATTTTGACAGGGTGGACAAAACATCCCATTTTGACAGGGTGGACAAAACATCCCATTTTGACAGGGTGGACAAAACATCCCATTTTGACAGGGTGGACAAATCATCCCATTTTGACACGGTGGAATAAACATCCCAGATCAATTTGCCATAGTAGACAAAACATACCAGATTGATTTGACATTCAAAGCCCATTAACAGTAAGGAAACAATCATTGACATTTAGAAATAATATAAACATAAAAATGTATGGTGATAAATGTGTGTTTATAGTATTCCAAAACATATTTAAGTGTCTATAAAGCTACCAAAATCCTGCTTGCTTTGAACGATGAAGCAATCTGAAATTGAGGTCAAATTGAATGAAGATTAATGTAAATAAGAATTTCTATCAAACTGCAAGGTTAATCCATCCCTGGCCAACCCAGTTGTTAGCAAGATCCTTTAAAGAAGATTTGGGGAAAATACTGATCATAACCATGCACAAAAACATGCACAAAAACATGCAATGACCTACTGTCAACACAACAAGCATGCAAGCATAACTTACGTGCTATGCAGAATGGGTAGCCATTATCGTTATACAGGAGGGTGTAGTTTGCCTTGCACATGCACAGACTGTTTGTATCACAAAATGTGCCATCATTGCTGCACGAGGTAGGGTCGTCTTGCACACATACACCATTCACTTCCCCGTCTATCAGAGAAATGCACACACTTATCAAGTTTACAATGAAAGTAACTGGTAAAATGTAACTTCAACTTCTGTATAAAATGAACATTATCTCATAACAGTAAATGATATCATTGATAAGGATTATAAACGATAAAAAGATGGATAAAAATGAACAGGCAGCTAAAGGTGGAGAAAAAACTATGAAAGTTAATTCTTTTCCTTCTTCTTAGAGTAAATTAAAACTTCCATGACTCTGTTTTAAAACCCATTGATTTCTGGCCTTACATTGTTGTGGTTGTGTTGAGTCTGGAAAAGGATTTGTCCTGGCCCCAATATCACGAAAATACTCAAGTCAAATCTCAATCTCAGTCTCAACTCTTTTTTATCAAATTACAGCATCATAATACTCAAAATTGTAAATGTTTTACCCTTTTTAAAATCACACTCTCTCATTCATTATGTTTATTAAAAAAAATTGGTCAATACTTTATAGAAAACAATTTGAGAGCAAACATTGAACTTGAGTCAAATTTATTATTTTTGAGTTTTACTCAAGTACATTTTGTGCTATAGAAATATTATTATTTTTAGAATATTGAACAATAATGTTAATCAACATAATGCATGTGAGAATGTGCTTTGAAAAATAGTAAAACATTAGTAACTTTTAATAATGTCATACAGTAACTGTAATGTGGGAAAACGAGTTGAGATTGAGATTGAGATTTGACTTAAGTATTTTCGTGATATTGGGGCCTGGACTCCTTAGAGAATTTTTAAAGGTAAAGAGCCAAAGAAGCTTAGACTAATCAGTTTTTATGTCATTTTGATGGATTATTAGACATCACTACAGCCAGAAAGTCACACATGTAACGTTTGTTACTTACTGTTGATGCACAGTTGGGGCACTGTCTCGCTGTAGCCATCAGCACACTGACATCCATTGTCAGGAGTGCACTCAGAGTTCTCTACCCTGCACTGGTCGTCTGGGAGACACTCTCCATCTAGAGTACCATCTGCAAAACATGTTAATAAAGAATAATAGTATCACAAACTCTTGACTAAAATCAACTTTTCATTTCCAGATGCTATGATGTTTTATTTTCCTACATAAAACATAGGATATCAACATCAAACAACCACAAGTCAAGCTGTTTGGAAAAAAAATCTGGTGTTCATGAAAATCTTTTAGCACACAGGACATCTTGTCTGCCATTAATTCAGGTTGCTTTAGCAATGCAAAATATTCTTTTTTTTAAATTAACTGAAACTCTCCTTAATATGTCTGATTGCATGAAATGTAATACAACCCAGTTACTGTACATTTATTGTTTGTTTTTTTTGTGTTTTCTTGGTTGTGCAACTTTTTACCAGTTGAAATACCAGACATGCCATCTGGGTTCATCAGGTTTTACAACTGACCTACAATTTGGGTTTACCAGTTGATACACCAGACATGCTATCTGGGTTGACCAGTTGATACACCAGACATGCTATCTGGGTTGACCAGTTGATACACCAGACATGCTGTCTGGGTTTACTAGTTGATATACCAGACATGCTATCTGGGGTTGACCAGTTGATACACCAGACATGCTATCTGGGGTTGACCAATGCTACACCAGACATGCTATCTGGGGTTGACCAGTTGATACACCAGACATGCTGTCTGGGTTGACCAGTTGATACACCAGACATGCTATCTGGGTTGACCAGTTGATACACCAGACATGCTATCTAGGTTAACATCTTGATACACCAGACATGCTATCTGGGTTGACCAGTTGATACACCAGACATGCTATCTGGGGTAGATCAGTTGATACACCAGACATGCTATCTGGGTTGACCAGTTGACACACCAGACATGCTGTCTGGGTTGACCAGTTGATACACCAGACATGCTATCTGGGGTTGACCAGTTGATACACCAGACATGCTGTCTGGGTTGACCCGTTGATACACCAGACATACTATTTGGGTTTACCAGTTGATACACCAGACATGCTATCTAGGTTAACATCTTGATACACCAGATATGCTATCTAGGTTGACCAGTTGATATACCAGACATGCTATTTTGGTTGACCAGTTGATATACCAGACATACTATCTGGGTTTACCCGTTGATACACCAGATATGCTATTTTGGTTGACCAGTTGATATACCAGACATGCTATTTTGGTTGACCAGTTGATATACCAGACATGCTATTTTGGTTTACCAGTTGATATACCAGACATGCTATTTTGGTTGACCAGTTGATATACCAGACATGCTATTTGGTTGACCAGTTGATATACCAGACATGCTTTTTTGGTTTACCAGTTGATATATCAGACATGCTATTTTGGTTGACCAGTTGATATACCAGACATGCTATTTTGGTTCACCAGTTGATATACCAGACATGCTATTTTGGTTTACCAGTTGATTTACCACACATTCTATCTGGGTAGACCAATTGATACACATGGCATACCATCTGGATTTCACCTAGAGATGCTGTGATAAATATTACATGCAAATTGCATTTAAAAGGCATTCCACCTGTAACTCCATTCTTCAACTTCGGTAATTTTTAATTAATAAATCTGTTGTTCACATGCATAACTCTTATTGATGGCATACATTAAATGGATGTGGATTACAAGAAAATATCAAACTTTTAAATGTAACATTACCTTGGATACAGGCATCAGAATTACGGTCAGTCAGAGAGTATCCGAAGACACAGCGGCACACGTCCTGTTGACATGTGGTGTTGCCCTGTAAACACTTAACATCCTGGTTTGTCAGGCAAGCACCCTCTACATATCCATCTGAAACAGAGAGGAAACACACACTGATCAACTAATTCCATTAACATACACTTGTTTATGCATCTTGACATATTTTATCATGGTAGCAATTAACATATATATATATTCATAATATTATATGAGTGAGTAAAAGTTCGGGTAATATAAAAGCAGGTTAAACACTTCCACCCCTTACTATGTTGTCAGTATTTGAGCAACATCTTGTAAATTGTAAACCCACAAGAAATCAGCATGGGTACAGTGATTCATCTGTTCCACTAGGTTCTACTTCTTATGAAAAAGGATCCTTTAAATTTCATCCATCGAGGTAGTCCTAATTGTCAAAGAGTTTGTCATAAAGTACAGTGTACATAATGATATGATTTGTCTGAAACTGGTATTCCAAAATAGACTTTGTCTGTTTCATACCTCTCTGGCAGACGCCAGCGACCCAGGTGTACCCCGTGATACACTCACACACATTAGCGTCACACTGCTCATTATCAGACGAACAGCTTGGAACTTCCGCAGAACACACTGAAAATATTTAAGGTAGTCAATGTACAAATAAGACGGCGTTTGCGCGCTGTGGTGTTTTAAAGTGGCAATGGTGGTAGTGTTAAATTTGATTCCTGTGGGTGATACCATGTTGGTAACATTTGAAAGGGTATTTCTTACATATTACTTTTATGTTGAATCAAGGACTTGAAAACTGTATAATTATGTAAATAGATAAAAGGGATGCTTTGCAAGAAAGGCAATGTAACAATGATAAATTTTTATACAGTATTTTCAAACTGTTACACAGCCTTAGTTTGAAAAACAAAAGAATGAACGACCAAAATATTAAAATAAACAATGAACAATAATGACTGATTAATTAAAACAAATAACAAGAGCTTTCACAGAGACAGCGTGCTCGAGTATTCCACCACTTTTAAGATAAGAATTGCAAAGTTTCAGTGAAACATGCAAAACCTTATCCAGAATTTCTAAGTCAAATAATAAAGGGGCAAAATTTGTATTATATGCAAGATTAAAGTTATCATACTTGATTGTTTAAAGTTTCAATGCAATACATCAAGTAGTTGCTGAGTTATTGACTTACATGTGCTTACATGCAAAACCTTAACCATGATTGCTAAGTCGAATAATAAAGCGGCAAAATTTATACCATATGCAAGATTTCTATGTTCAATAATAAAGGGCAATTATTTGCATTATATGCATGATAAAGTTATCTAACTTGATAATAAAGTATGTTGGATATGGAAACACATGTCTTAAGTTTCAATGCAATACATGTTGTATTTTCTGAGATATTGACTTAAATGTGGTTACATGCAAAACCTTAACCAGAATATCTAAGTCGAAAAATAAAGGGCCATAATTAGCACTATATGCAAAAAAGGAGTTATCTAACTTAGTTATACAAGTTGGTTGGATGGTTGAGTAGCGTTGTAATAGACAATACATCAAATAGTTGCTGAGATATAAACCTATGAGTGCTTACATGCAAAACCTTAACGAGAATTTCTAAGTCAAATGATAAAGGGCAATAGGTTGCATTATACTTAAGATAGAGTTATTTAATTTGATTAATTAAGTAAGATTGATAGTTGGGAACAGTTGTCTAAAGTTTCAATGCAGCACATGATGAATTAACAAAGATATTGACTTTAATGTGGTAACATGCAAAACCTTAACCAGAATTTTAAAGTCAAATAATAAAGGGCCATAATTTGCATTTAATGCAAAATAGAGTTATCTGACTTACTTTTTAAGTAGGTTGGATGGATGAGTACCATTGTATAAAGTTTCAATGCAATACAGCAAGTAGTTGCTGAGATATTAACCTATGTGTGCTTACATGCAAAACCTTGACCAGAATTTCTAAGTCAAATAATAAAGGTCCATAATGTGCATTATATTAAAGTTAGTGTTAACATGATTAATTCAGTAGGTTGGATAGTTTTGAATACATATCTAAAGATTCAATGCAAAACATAATGTATTTACTGAGATAATGACCTAAAGGAGCTTACATGCAAAACCTTAACCGAGGTGTGACCCTGACGCCAACGCTTGGGTGAGTAGTATAGCTCTCCTTATTCTTCGAATAATTAAACTAAAAACAACTCAATGCATATATTATGAATTCACTGAAATCCAATCGCATACACAGGGGTTTCTCTCGATTGCTTTAACCTATACAACTGGGCGATACTATTTCCCGGTCTCTTCTCGTAAAATCCGGTCTCATAATTCCCGGTTCATAACTTATGGCCCCAGGCAACGGATTGTGTTGCTGATGTTTATAACACGATTTTGACAAGCTTATTTGTTTTTATATGTAACAAAATGGTATAAAATATATAAACATTATGTCTTAATTTATGCAATTTGTTATAGGTCCACACTATTTATGCAATTCGTGATTAAGGTGTAGAGAAAGATGCGATGGCAGTACAAATGCTCATGTTTTTTGCATAAAAGATTGAGGACGGCTAGGGTATGAAGTAACTTAGAATTGCACCTTTTAAATTATATTATGTCAAAGTTGTTTATTGTTCTTCCTTTTTTGTTTACCATCCACCCCCCCATCCATGTTTGCATATCCGACTCATATAGATACGATATGTTTATTACGTAAAACATTATACAATGTTCATAGCATGTAAACAAGTAAATCAATGAATCAATGAATGGAGAAAAAGTACACAAACACATTTTCTGGAGCTAATAGTTGCAATGTTAAAACATCCTATTGTAGTAAGTATGCGTGTGCTTAGACATTAAAGCTACTAGATGAAGAGTGTTTATTTGAAGTTGCGCCATTCTTAAGTAATCAACATATTATGTCTCCATTTTTCGTTTATAATTTTGTGCTATTTGCTAACATTGAATACATTTGAATACCTTCGTCATTATTACACAACTTTAGCCGAATATATTTTATTTGTCAACTTGAAGTTTGCAATAAAACTCTAGCTGTTTAAGAAATCTGATGCTGATTATTTTATTTATTTTTGAATTTGGTTATATGTTATCATCGTATTATTTCTAATCAAGATTATTAGAGCCTTTGCATAACAATCATTTATTCTATAAAATTACCTTTATAATAAACAACAATATTTTTAGGGTATGAACCGAGCAGTAGCCGTGCGTGTGTAATAAAAAACTGGCTTATCCGTTTATCATGCCCTTAACGAGGGACATTCGCTAATCTCTGACACGCGTTGTATAACGCATTTACACCTTTCATGGTATGACATTATTGTGTATTGTCATAAACCTGTTATGAAGAGTACCTTGACAAAATAAAATGATAATAAATAAACTTCTGAAATATTTGGCAGGCTATTTTACAAATGAAATATAACTTAAAAGATACAAGAATCTTTATTTAAAGTCGTCATAATCGGTTGAACTATGATGCTCCTAATTTATAAAAAGTAACAAATCTCAGCTAATAAAAAGTTCCACGACTTCTATAACAACCAAATGTACATGCCTGTGGTGTCTTTGCAACTGCTAATGCTGTGGATTTTTGTCTTAAGAATGGCTATGTAAATACAAATGTCAATTTCGTTGTAATTGAAATGAGGGAACAGCTGTCTAGAAAATAAAAATTCCGTTTCATAAAGAAAATGGAAAGTCGCGATCCCTATGACTTTCAAATTAAAAACATTCTGTTCATGTGAAATGTCAGAATTCGTCGATAGTTTAGTAATTTGCGAAAATAGAACATGCAGGAAAAGGTTCCACAAGAAAATGCGTCGGCATAAAAATTAAAATTAGACGATCAGTTGGCAGAAATACATAAGGCAACTGGTCGTGGAAGGGCATCTACTGCAACAAAATTAGTAGTTAAACAAAAGAAAAATCATAGAATTCCTGAAGTACTGAGTTAACTTACAAATTTGATTTACATGTAGTCAAGCATTGTTTCTTTTTGTATTACTATTATCAATAGTATACTCATAACTGAATTTAATATGAAAAAACCACACGCAATGTGTTTGTTATTCATGACATTAATTTTAGTACATGTGCATATTTCATGTTTTAATCTTTGCCTTAATTTATTATATGTTTTATTGATATAAAATATGAAATAAATGGTGACATAATTATCATCAAATATCTAATGTTTTAATCAACTGTACCGGTAATCTTTTGTAATCCTATTACCCCCTGCGGTCATTAACACCTTTTTGATCACGCCTGATAGCTACTATAAAATTTGGAGAACAGAGACCGGAGGAGACCGGGACAGGATGAGACAGGGACCGGGAAATAGTATCGCCCTATACAACTCCCTATTGAATAGTATTGTCACACAATGTACATGTACCATACTGGCTTCGTTTCAAAAGAGAAACTATCTTACAATAATAATTTTGATATTGTTATTATTCTTGGCCCAGTTTCAATGTAACTTCAATCAGTCTTAAATGTATAGGATTTGTTTCCTGAGTTACAGCCAATACCCACATCGAATGTTAACAACTGACATTGACTTTACTTTTCTACGGCGTTTTCAAAGCAAAGGGAAGCAACAGTTGTCGACCTTCATAGGATGTATTAAACACTACTATCTTAATTTGCGAGTGTTTTATGTGTAGAAAAATATACAATTTAACACAAGAACAGTCCAGTAAACACCTTTTTTACCATAGTTTAATGGTGATTTAAGACATGTTGCCGTTTTTGATTATTGGTTCTAAAGGAAACAAATCGCCAAAAGATTCCAAAGAGGCTGTTCATACTGTCCTACCCTGTTTGCATGTTGAGCCTATGATGGAGTAGCCTGCCCGGCACTGGCACGAGTTGTTGAAGCATTCCTGTGTCGTCTCGACGGGACAAAACGTGTCTTCATTACACGGGGGCAGCTGACCAACTGTAAAAGAGCGGATCATTATGTTGTTGTTGTTTTTCAATTTTGATTTCATGGCGGGGCGTACCTGTAGTTTAATCATGAGTTACTGCAACCAGGCGAGCATACCTGTAGTGTAACCAGACGTACCTGCAACATGGCGTGACGTACTTGCCTGAGATGTTTCCCCTGCAGAGTAATCAGACGTTCCTGTGTTGGGGCGAGGCGAGTCTTAAAGTACTAGATGAGGCATATACGGCTTTTATTGTACACTTGCTCCATTTCAGCGCGGCCTATCCCATTCATGATCTCATACTTTCGACATTGTACTAAATCCATAACGTACTATTGTAATACTTAGTGACCTGTCCGTGAGCTTTTCCCGCTGTGTCGTTGCAGTTTTTGAACCCAGAGGGTTTCACGTACGTGAGTCTGCATATGTTTAATTTAGTGAACCTCTTAGTCTGCAACCAAATTAGGCGGACACAATGATGAAAATGCCTTGTTTATGTGAATATGTTCGTGTGCAGCCTAAAAACACACTTAAACCTTTGCAGACTCATTTTACGTGTACCCCGACCACGTGACTGTGGGAAACTGACTTACCTGCTGTATGGATGAGGGTGAGGGCCGCCAGACACAGGAGAGTTACTGTAACGACAGTCTTCATCTTAGCAGCATCTCTCCCCAGTTACTGGATCTCCAGCTGAAAGGTTCAACACACATATCAGAAAGTGTGTACACTACGGGTAATATAAATGTTGGACTCAGGGTTGGTATCCATATAACATGTTAAGTCATTTCCTTACCTTTTTATTCATTATTTTTTATTTTATTTTTAAGTTAAGTATCCCACTGGTTATATTGTATAATAACCTAATAAAATATGAAATACGTTATTTTCCTTGATTTCATTGAATATACATTTTTTTCTTTCAAACATCTTAGGGACTCGACTTAAGTTAAGAAATGACTTAAGAAGTTTTATGAAGATAGCCCAATGATGATCTATGACCAGCCCCATAACATGGTGACATGTTGAATCACACAACGTGGTCAAAATTGCATTCATTCAGTACTATCTAAACGGGTGGGGTGTGTGGGGGGGGGGGGGGGTCGGCACAGGCCCCTCTTTATGTTAACATAAACATATTAATTCATAAATAAAGGTCGCTTCTTTTATTACAGTAAATGAAGATGAAACAGGTTAAATCAAACTAGCTAATAAATTTCCGTATAGTTCATGTTTGTTTGTTGCATCTGTTTACAAGATCGGACTTGTAATGATAATTTTAGTCAAGATTGTGGAGACGTTTCATGGATCGGCCTCCGATGTGGATTTAAATGGTGACATTAAATATAAAACTCAGAATCATTCATTAATTCGTTCGTTTGTTCGTTCGTTCGTTTCGTTCGTTCGTTCGTGCATTCAACCATTCATGTATTCATGTATTCATTCATTCATTTATTCATTCATTCGTTCGTTCGTTCGTTCATTCGTTCGTTCATGCGTTCGTTCGCTCGTTCGTTTGTGTATGTATTTAACCAATTATACATGAATTCCATGAATTATTCTAAAAAGTTACTAATTTACTCATTAGACAAAATATTTATTCAAACGTTATTTTCTTCGTCCATTCTTCATTTTATTATGGGGGTTTGATGACTTTTTTGTTATTTAGATAAAAACAAATGCTCGCTCTATTGCACGAAGGAAATAGTTGACGCCCATACGTGCTTTACAAATGTTTAAAAAATAGGGAATAAATTTAAAATTGAATCATTTGATGTGATTACCTTAATCACAGGTTGTGTTACATCTGGTAAGAAATAATTACCCGAAGACAATTACTCGTTCAAGTTTATTAGCGTGCACCGAGAAATGAAACATATCTTTTAAACAGTAGTCATGCATTTATACGTATATAATTCAAATGAATACATGTATATATGTGTCATAGTTCATATCTACAGACTGTGTGAGGTATCCGATGTACGATTATGGTCATTTTGAAACCCTAATGTTTGTATCTCCTGAAAGGGTTTTATGTGCAACGAAAGAATTCGTCATTGGAAAGTTATAATCGTTATAATAATCTTGTTGCTGTTATACTGTGAGATTGGTTTGTAAGCGTTTTGTATGTGGGGGGGGGGGGGGCAGCTCAAACCCCGTGCCCTCCCAACTGTCATAGTCTTAGACTGAACCTCATTATGGTAGAATAGCAAGTAATTTACAGTTAAAGAAAAAGACGGCACCCAAAGATAAAGAAACAAGCCGAGGTAAAGTCGAGGCATGGTCGAAGTAAAGTCGAGGCATAGTCGAGGTAAAGTTGAGGTATACTCGATGTACAGTTGAAGTATAGTCGAGGCAAAGTCGAGGTTTTGTCGAAGTATGCCGAATATGTTATTATCGTTGGTAACATTTCAAATAAATCACACAAAAAACAGTCCAAATAAGGAATATAATGATCAACATAAATTACAATGAGTTTTCGAATGATGACCATGAAATTAAAAAAAAAAACACCTGTTAATTGCCTTTGGCGTACCTCCATACATGTAGGCACTCGCCTGTTCATCATTTTAAACTGATACGAATAAACAATGCGAACAAGTCGACATTTATTGAACATATCCAACTTTAATATATAACAATGGACAAACAGCACCGCATAGCATGGAATCTTGGCAAACAATAACATAAATAAAGCTAAAAGTTGAGCTTTTTTGGAGTAGAAGGACGTTTAACAATTTCCGGAAGTAAATATGACTTGTATTCTCGTCTTGTGACGTCACTAGGTCCGACAATATAAAACACATTTCCTGCTTTATCCTTGGACACGTATTTAGCGCCGATGGGCGGTTTGGTCGGATGAACATTCTCACTAAATAATCTCGGAGACACATACGGAAGCCCTCTGTTAGAGTTCATCTTAGAGTATCGAACCCGCGCGTCGATGCTTGCTAGCCACTGCTCTTTCTGTGGTAGCGTCTGCGTGAGGTCACGTTCACTGTTTACATCCTTGAGGTGCGATTCTAGAATATCATTCCATGTGACTTTACTGTACTGTCTGTAGTCAACGTCCTGGTGGCGTAAATTGTCCACAAAGAGATTTCCTGGAAGTTCCGGTCGGCGAACCGCGGAGAGCCTCCACATTGGCGGCCGCTCGCCTATGATCATAGCCTTTCGTGGCCGGTTCCGGTTACCGTGTGAAAACACCTTTTCAAACACGATCTTCCGACCGCGGTTTGTCCCCAGCGGTTCGTCCAGGGATCTTCTAAACGATTCTTGTCCCTGATATGATAACGTCACATCCCGGGGATCATCACGATGATAGTTGTAAAAGTTATCTGGAGTTTGCAAATAAATCCGATTTTTTGCCAATGGTCTGCGCCTACCGGACCTTTTTCTTTCTCTCAGAGGCGCTAAGTTCAATGGAGGAACCTTGTGAGCCTTTGATCGCAGTTTGAGACGGCCCCTCGGCGTAGGTGTCTCTTCCGTCGGCGACGACCCTTGTGCGGGAGAGTGCCCGTGCCGCGATGACGGCCCCTGTCGCAGGTAAGGGTCGCTAGGGAGCGACATTTTTAACAATTACCTGACTGAAATTGTCACATATCCTCTAAAGCGTTCTTTATTCAGTTTTTTTGTCAACTAATGCACATTTCCGTCGCTGATTCCTCTATCAAGTGGCTAAAACTCCTTAATGCGCGTGATAAATTTGTCCACAAATGTCAGTATCAAATGGAAGAAATCAACAAATCAAATCTATATTGTCTTTAATATTTGTTCCAAAATTAGATAGGTTGGGTGTCATTGACTCAATTTGTCAGACTACCACGTATTACGGAAAAATACTTGGCAAGATATTCTTAATGCTGTCATTACGAGATTGAAATCTTATACACTCCACATCTGTAAACATCTATAGACCGCGCTTAAACCATTTAAAACATATACGCAAATAGTTTCCCCAATGTATACAGGCCTTTCAAATGTGCCCAGTTTCTCTTCCTTTCAAAGAGGCTAGAAAAGAATCTCTGGTGTCAATATGGTCCTTCAATGGCTTTTATACGAGAACAGATTTGTAATACAGACTTTGTTAACACAACATTCACCAGAGTAATAGAATTTCAGTTGAATATAATAGAATGATAGTAAATAAAAAGGCTAAACATTGAAAGATGACTCATTGTCATTTCAACCTTTTCAGTTTTTACATTATTATTAAGTTGTTTATCGCAATATGCTCACAATGAAGTAAGATACTGACTGATGAAAGAGAATACGACCATGTAAAAAACTTATAATATTTGATTGATTGATTGATTGATTGATTGAACGATTGATTGAACGATTAATTAATTAATCCGTCCGCCGTCCATCAATCCATACATTTATTAGTTGGTTCGTTCAGTCAATCATTGAGTGAGTAAATGGATGCATAAATTGATAACTAAATTAATTAATTCATAATTTTTTACTCTGGCGTGCGGCTTACCGAATGATCGACAGACGCCAGAACACAATGACGGACGGATTGATAAACGGAATGATGATTCAATTGATCGATTGTAAGGAATGAAGTTAGCAATGATGAAAGTCTTCGTGCTACCATCTTGATTAGACTTATCATGTGTACATGTATATCTGTGTCCGAGGACATAAGCTTACTTAATGTCGGTGAATCAAATCTCAATATCAGAATACCACACTAAACTGTGAAACAAGTACCCCTTTCACCACAAGCAATTTGTTAAAATGTATTGATACAAGACTCAAGAGTAAATACTTGCTTTCAATAACGGGTGTCCTCAGATCTGATTTTGGTTTGGAGGTAGGACACGCCTGGGAATCGCACATTAGCAGAAATATTTTGAATTGTGACCTCCTGCGGAGACGCAGTAGCAAAGTGTAGGCCCATATTGTTGGCTAAGCGTGTTTTGTTTTTTGCTTTACCGTTACCATACTTTTTATAACACTTAATTCTAGTAAATAAAATTGCCAAGACCAGTGCATATCCGTCTCCCGCCAAAAGCCCCACTCCAGGGGAGTATAAACTCCTTCTGGAGCGCGTTTCACAGGCACGTGTATATAAAAGCTTCAAAATCTCCGTCATGTTGATGCGGGTGTACTCATAATAAAATACGATCTTTTTAAATTCTCATACAAATAATCCCAGGATTGTCTCGGTAACACGATATACAGATTGAAACATTACTTATGCATGGATTAAACGTAAGGCAGACTACAGTTAAAATCTAAATTTTAAATATATTTAAATTTGAGAACATGTCACGGGTTGAAGGAATTAAGAATACCCAGAAAAACCACATAGCATTACTGACGCATAACGCGTAGTCGTATTGTGTAACTTTTTGAGAACATCAAAAAGGAAACAACGAGAGGTGACATGAACGTAAATGAAAACCAATAGCATTTCATTTGCACACTCATGTACATCAATAGCAAATCACCTGCTCGTACATGTACATCAATAGCATTTCATCTACACTAGCGAAACAAGGGATGGGGGCACAGGGCGCCCGCGGCACACGGGATCCGCCCGTGATCTGTAACATTTCATTTGTAGGTACTTGTAAACCACTTACATTACATTTGCACATACATGTGCACCACTTACATAACAACTGTACGTACATGTACAACACTTACATTACATCTGTACGTACAAGTAAACCACTGACGTTACATCTGTACGTACATGGCCACCGCTTACATAACATCTGTACGTACATGTGCACCACTTACATTACATCTGTATGTACATGTAAACCACTGACGTTACATATGTACGTACATGGCCACCGCTTACATAACATCTGTACGTACATGTACAACACTTACATTACATCTGTACGTACATGTACACCACTTACATAACATCTGTACGTACATGTACACCACTTACATTACATCTGTACGTACATGTGCACCACTTACATTACAACTGTACGTACATGTACACCACTTACATAACATCTGTACGTACATGTACAACACTTACATTACATCTGTGAGTACATGTGCACCACTTACATTACATCTGTACGTACATGTGCGCCACTTACATTACATATGTACGTACATGTGCGCCACTTACATTTCATCTGTACGTACATGTGCACCACTTATAGTACATCTATATGTACATGTACACCACTTACAGTACATCTGTACGTACATGTACACCACGTACATTACATCTGTACGTACATGTACACCACTTACGTTACATCTGTACGTACAAGTAAACCACTGACGTTACTTCTCTACGTACATGTGCGCCAATTACATTACATCTGTACGTACATGTACGCCACTTACATAACATCTGTACGTACATGTGCGCCACTTACATTACATCTGTACGTACATGTGCGCCACTTACATAACATCGGTACGTACATGTGCGCCACTTACATTACATCTGTACGTACATGTGCACCACTTACATTACATCAGTACGTACATGTGCACCACTTACATTACATCTGTACGTACATGTGCGCCACTTACATAACATCTGTTCGTACTTGTGCGCCACTTACATAACATCTGTACGTACATGTGCGCCACTTACATAACATCTGTACGTACATGTACACCACTTACATTACATCTGTACGTACATGTGCGCCACTTACATTACATCTGTACGTACATGTGCACCACTTACATTACATCTGTACGTACATGTGCGCCACTTACATAACATCTGTTCGTACATGTGCGCCACTTACATAACATCTGTACGTACATGTGCACCACTTACATTACATCTGTACGTACATGTGCACCGCTTACATTACATCTGTACGTACATGGCCACCGCTTACATTATATCTGTACGTACATGTACAACACTTACATTACATCTGTACGTACAAGTACAACACTTACATTACATCTGTACGTACATGTGCACCACTGACATTACATCTGTACGTACATGTGCGCCACTTACATTACATATGTACGTACATGTGCGCCACTTACATTTCATCTGTACGTACATGTGCACCACTTATAGTACATCTATATGTACATGTACACCACTTACAGTACATCTGTACGTACATGTACACCACGTACATTACATCTGTATGTACATGTACACCACTTACAGTACATCTGTACGTACAAGTAAACCACTGACGTTACTTCTGTACGTACATGTGCGCCAATTACATTACATCTGTACGTACATGTACGCCACTTACATAACATCTGTACGTACATGTGCGCCACTTACATTACATCTGTACGTACATGTGCGCCACTTACATAACATCGGTACGTACATGTGCGCCACTTACATTACATCTGTACGTACATGTGCACCACTAACATTACATCTGTACGTACATGTGCACCACTGACATTACATCTGTACGTACATGTGCGCCACTTACATAACATCTGTTCGTACATGTGCGCCACTTACATAACATCTGTACGTACATGTGCGCCACTTACATAACATCTGTACGTACATGTGCGCCACTTACATTACATCTGTACGTACATGTGCGCCACTTACATTACATCTGTACGTACATGTGCGCCACTTACATTACATCTGTACGTACATGTACACCACTTACATAACATCTGTACGTACATGTGCGCCACTTACATAACATCTGTACGTACATGTGCACCACTTACATTACATCTGTACGTACATGTGCGCCACTTACATTATATATGTACGTACATGTGCGCCACTTACATAACATCTGTACGTACATGTGCGCCACTTACATTACATCTGTACGTACATGTGCGCCACTTACATAACATCGGTACGTACATGTGCGCCACTTACATTACATCTGTACGTACATGTGCACCACTAACATTACATCTGTACGTACATGTGCACCACTGACATTACATCTGTACGTACATGTGCGCCACTTACATAACATCTGTTCGTACATGTGCGCCACTTACATAACATCTGTACGTACATGTGCGCCACTTACATAACATCTGTACGTACATGTGCGCCACTTACATTACATCTGTACGTACATGTGCGCCACTTACATTACATCTGTACGTACATGTGCGCCACTTACATTACATCTGTACGTACATGTACACCACTTACATAACATCTGTACGTACATGTGCGCCACTTACATAACATCTGTACGTACATGTGCACCACTTACATTACATCTGTACGTACATGTGCGCCACTTACATTACATCTGTACGTACATGTACACCACTTACATAACATCTGTACGTACATGTACAACACTTACATTACATATGTACGTACATGTGCACTACTTACATTACATATGTACGTACATGTGAACCACTTATAGTACATCTATATGTACATGTACACCACTTACAGTACATCTATATGTACATGTACACCACTTACATTACATCTATAAGTACATGTACACCACTTACGTTACATTTGCACGTACATGTACACCACTTACATTACATCTGTACGTACATGTAAACCACTTAAATTACATCTGTTCACCACTTACGTTACATCTGTAGGTACGTGTACACCAAATACATTACATCTGTACGTACATGTACACGACTTACATTACAATTGTACGTACATGTACACCACTATCATTACATCTGTACGTACATGTACACCACTAACGTTATATCTGTACGTACATGTACACCACTTACATTACATCTGTACGTACATGTGCGCCACTTACAGTACATCTAACTGTACACGTACACCACTTACAGTACATCTATATGTACATGTACACCACTTACAGTACATCTGTACGAACATGTGCGCCACTTACAGTACATCTAACTGTACATGTACACCACTTACAGTACATCTATATGTACATGTACACCACTAACAGTACATCTGTACGTACATGTACATCACGTACATTACATCTGTACGTACATGTACACCACTTACAGTACATCTGTACGTACATGTGCGCCACTTACAGTACATCTAACTGTACATGTACACCACTTACAGTACATCTATATGTACATGTACACCACTTACAGTACATCTGTACGTACATGTACACCACGTACATTACATCTGTACGTACATGTACACCACTTACGTTACATTTGCACGTACATGTACACCACTTACATTACATCTGTACGTACATGTGCGCCACTTACAGTACAACTATAAGTACATGTACACCACTTACATTACATCTGTACGTACATGTACAACACTTACATTACATCTGTACGTACATGTACACCACTTACAGTACATCTATATGTACATGTACACCACTTACAGTACATCTGTACGTACATGTACATCACGTACATTACATCTGTACGTACATGTACACCACTTACAGTACATCTGTACGTACATGTGCGCCACTTACAGTACATCTAACTGTACATGTACACCACTTACAGTACATCTATATGTACATGTACACCACTTACAGTACATCTGTACGTACATGTACACCACGTACATTACATCTGTACGTACATGTACACCACTTACGTTACATTTGCACGTACATGTACACCACTTACATTACATCTGTACGTACATGTGCGCCACTTACAGTACAACTATAAGTACATGTACACCACTTACATTACATCTGTACGTACATGTACAACACTTACATTACATCTGTACGTACATGTACACCACTTACATTACATCTGTACGTACATGTGCGCCACTTACATTACATCTGTACGTACATGTACACAACTTACGTTACATTTGCACGTACATGTACACCACTTACATTACAGCTGTACGTACATGTGCGCCACTTATAGTACATCTATAAGAACATGTACACCACTTACATTACATCTGTCAGTACATGTACACCACTTACAGTACATCTGTACGTACATGTACACCACTAACGTTACATCTGTACGTACATGTACACCACTTACATTACATCTGTACGTACATGTACACCACTTACATTACATATGTACGTACATGTACACCACTAACGTTACATCTGTACGTACATGTACACCACTTACATTACATCTGTACGTACATGTACACCACTTACATTACATCTGTACGTACATGTACATCACTAACGTTATATCTGTACGTACATGTACATCACTTACATTTCAATTGTACGTACATAATGCACATCAATAGCATTTCATACACATCAACATAATCTCGTCTGTACGTACACCAGTATTTATTTACAGTACCCATAAATATGTTAAGTTTGATACATTGCGATAATGGAGATTATATCTACAATTGATGTGCTTCGATAAGTTTGATTGAAATAATTCTTTGGATCAGTAAATTAAATGCTTCAGTGCAAGTTTCATTTACAATTCATCACGACTTGCTACAAATATGTCCAAGCATCTGCACGATCGTCAATTTTGTACTTTTTATTTAATTAATAGGTCACAGCCATTTTTGATCGTTTACATATATATATATATAACAGTCTATATACTATATATACTATTTTGTATACTTATTTATGTAATATGTCATCAAGCTAAAATTCCTAACATACAATATAATGCTGAAGACAGCTGTATAGCTATTTTTGGCGGGGAAATGTGATTTAATGTTTTGAGAAAAATGCTTTAAATATTTAATCTATTACGTTTTAAAGCTGGACTAGTTTTGAACTGGCCCACAAGACGACTATAAAAGGAACAGCCAACCGTGTAAGCTTAACATATGGGTGGGACATTTGTTGCATAAGCCTAAAGTTAAATACCAAATACTAAATACCACTAAACACTCACTCCGTTTATACAATCGAGGTGGATCGTGATCTTCATTAACCAACTGTTCACATATGGAAATAAAAAATGTCCTAAACAAATTCATTTCTTTGAAATATATAACATTATAAATAATAACCGTTTGTACGATGAATACTTTTCTTCTTGCTTTATATATTTTTATTTTCGACTCTCTTACAAGCATATATACCCGAGGACACGGGATTGAGCACGTGGCGTTATTATGAAATCATTAAACAAGTATCATTCTTGATCATCGTTCAATGTTTATTAAATATTTGATTAAACATTTCATATCATACGAGAAAAGGTAACAAAGATGTTTCAAACATGAAAGGGAGGCTAATGGTTTCTCGTGGGGCTGACCAGATGATTTTTCGTGAGGCTGGCCAGATTTACGGGTGATTTCTCGTGGGGCTAACCAGATATACGGGGGATTTTTCGTGAAGCTTGCCAGATTTACGGGGGATTTTTTTGTAAGGCTGGCCAGATTTACGGGGGATTTCTCGTGGGGCTAACCAGATATACGGGGATTTTTTGTGAGGCTGGCCCAGATTTACGGGAAATTTCTCGTTGGGCTAACCAGATATACGGGGGATTTCTCGTGAAGCTGACCAGATTTACAGGGGATTTCTCGCGAGGCTAACCAGATACACGGGGGATTTCTCGTGGGGCTATCCAGATATACAGGGGATTTCTCGTGAAGCTGACCAGATAAACGGGGGATTTCCCGCGGGATTGACCAGATATACGGGGGATTTCTCGCGAGATTGACCATATATATATACGGGGGATTTCTCGTGGGATTGACCATATAGGCGGGGTATTATTCTTGAGACTGACCAGATAAACGGGGGATTTCTCGCAGGATTGACCAGATTTACGGGGGATTTCGCGTGGGGCTGACCAGATAAACGGGGGATTTCTCGCGGGATTGACCAGATATACGGGGGATTTCTCGCGGGATTGACCAGATATACGGGGGACTTCTCGCGAGGCTAACCGGATATAAGGGGGATTTCTCGCGGGATTGACCAGGTTTAAGGGGGATTTCTCGCGGGGTTCACCAGATATACGGGGGATTTCTAGTTCAATTTGCACAGATGTGTAGCAAAAACGCAACAAGAAAATATGACTAGACTCATTTAATTTACGACTGTATAAATCTTTAAGCATTGCAAAGATATAACCATATCCCTTGTTTTCAATCCAGTCTTTGCAAATGATCACACAATCTCCTTAGTCAACTTTGTTTGTACAGTGAAATGGACCTGTTTTCGCTTCTTCATCCCAAAATGTACAACGGACAACTTAAACACTGGATAAGAAAGCACTGATGCCCCAAAATATTCGGAGTGTGGTTGATTTAAAACTTTTCTGCTTATAAATACCTAAAAAACAACGAGTATCATGGTTTTGACAAACTCTTGCTTCAATCTATGCACAGACGGTTTTTTTTTCTTTTAATTAACGTATCTGTTTCGAATAAGAGCGTTTTAAGTAAATTGATGATTTGCCCCTTAACTAAAGTAAAGATGGTCGTGATTGATATATTTGAACTATGTTATCATGGTTACCGCATGTTTTACCATGTTCATACAGACAGATGATTGGTACAGAAAAAAATGCACATAGATGGATGGAGCGAAAATAAGATGGATTTGGTATATTTTTGTAACCTGCAGGCAATATTCTTGTTAAACTGAAGTTCACATGTTCACTGTCATGTACATCACTGAAATTCAGTTCTTACAATGGTCGTATTATCATACAAATCTAAATTGTAAATGATGCACGTTTTTTCATTCTCTTGTAGGTTTATTTTAATCATGACTGAATGTAAAATCATTAATGTCAACTGTCAGGGTTAAACAGGAAAATTACATTCTCACACAAGCCGACAACTGGTAATCCATTGAGAACTACTTTAATGTATAATTATGTTTATCGAGTGCTTATTACCTGAAACTTTTCATTTACAATTCAATGGCTCCGTTTAAAGCTTGAGTCACGACATGAAAGCCCCACCTTTTCAAGCTTTTCGGTGAATACTGCTGTCAGAAACTGTCTCCTATCAATTTGTTTTAACTCTTAATATTTTTTCGATAACCATATTTGTTTTTATAGGTATTTTATTTATATATAATGGTTTATGGGAAACGGACAATAGAAAAAGTTTTAAGTAAACCTTTCTTAACAGCTGTCCCGTCAGCAACGAAGATAGGGGTCTACTCTTCACCGGTCAGCAAGGTAGATAGGGTTCTTCAGTGGTCAGCAGGGAAGATTGGTTTGTTCACTGGTCAGCAAGGAATATAGGATTCTTCAGTGGTCAGCAAGGAAGATTGAGGTCTTCTCTTCACTTCAACTTTACCCTTATATATTCCCTTTAAATTATTTAAATCACCAAGAAATCCGGAAAAGCAACACCTTTATAACGTTGAACATCAAACAGTTAACACATTAGAACTTTTTCAAGTCAGCTGACTAAAATTGAATGTTAATCTAAGTACATGTAAATCCCCGGTATGGTATCGGACATTTAACTCCTATGTCATGCCTCCAATCGCACCATCGATCACTTTCAACAGCTCCTTCGGAAGTTGATTTAAAAATCGAATTTTTTGTGTTTACTATTATAAATCGTTTAAGTTAAATTTAAGGTTTTACAGCACTGCCCAGCCTAATTCCGGTATTTACTATTGGAAGTAATCCTTATTAGACTAGCAGGTCATTCCTTTAAGTATTATGTCAGAGTTGTGTATACCATGTCGCATTAATGATTATTCAAACTTCAAAACATCTTCAAACTTTAACACCGAAATAAGATAGTCTTTATGAATAGATCACAGTAAAGATTCTTGATATACTTAGTGGTAAACCAACCATCTAGGTGTGTTTACATTTCAGTATTTTGCAAATTTTAAAACAGTTCTTTTCATTTGGACATGGTTCAGTGACCACATTATACTACAAACTTTTATAACCTATAATAAAAAAACTAAATAGTTTTAGTGTGTGTATGCAGGTGTAAAGCCCGGCTCGCCTGACGGGCCGCAAACAATAGTGTCCCGGCAGGGTTTCCCTCCCTCGGTCACGCTGTATTTACGAGTGACCGGCCATTCGACACGCCCGTCTGTATATCATTTAAACCACAGGGGGTTCTCTCGATTTTTTTTTACCCTATATATGATTTATATCAGGTAACCCCTGTGGTTAAAACTGGACCATCATAGTTTATGTCATTCCTCAATGGGGTTGGATTTTATTACAAAAGGCTAATGATTTTCGATAAGGACAAAAAATGTTAGCACTTTGATCACATAATATGTTTAATTAGTTACGCCTGAAAAACTACACCCTGCATTTAAAGATTGCATAGATCTTTATTACATACCGAACAAGAACATACAGTTAAATTATGAGAAGGAATTTCGACAAATTTAAATAAAAACAAAATATCATAAAATTATGCGTCATAAATAAGCAAACAAAACTGATCATGTGCAAACAGCGCCATGCACTTCCCCAATGAATGATGAAATCTGACTCCTGCTGCATTCATTAACCAGGAAGACGACAGTCTAAATTCTTTTCATATTAAAACACTGAATGCGACACGTTTCGGTTAATTGCTACTCCTCACAATAAATTCTATGGGTCTTTATAGCTCTCGAATATTGCAAAACACGACTTGTGAACCTATTTTGTGTCGACGATCAACGAGCCTCATCATCATTAAACAGGTGATTAAAAACGTCGAGTTCCCCACCTCGAGACCGAGTGGATCTGACGTCACTTCCTGAACCAACATCCACGAGCTCGTATGATGACGTTTTCTCAGTTGGATCATCTTCGCTGATCGGCAGGAAGAGATTCTCCAACCGTTGACCAACGAGCTGCTCCGTGGTGGCCTTCTTTACGGGAATGACCGTCAGCTGATTTTCTTGGTCAAATTTAGTGGCGGTCAGCGAAGACGGCTCGACGTCATGGGAGCAGCACGGTTCCTCGCCGGTAGCCCGAGTCGCCGCCTCAATAAAAGCGATCTGTTGTGCGAGCTGAAAACTGTCAGAGTGCGAGTCCGGATCTGGACCGTGTGCAGCACATGAGCCGTCTGATCTGATGATATCGATTGCAGGCGATACGCTTGAGTGCTTGGATCTTGGGGAGCTTGCCTTCGAATCGTGATCCGTGTCCTCCAGACGACTGGAACACGACGTTGGACTCCTAAGAGTTTCTCTGAGAACGTTAACGTGCTCGGATATGGCCTGATCAAAATCGCTCCTCTTTCTAGTTAGCCCCGGTTCTACGGCTGACTGGCTGGCGCTCACAATGCGAGTGGTTGGACCGGAAGTCGGCTGCATAGGTGCAGTGAGGGTCGAGTCGGTGCTTGTCACCTTGTTAAACAGCAGTGACCTTGATGGCTCACCAACCGCACTCAAACTGTTAGATTGGGAGTCCACGGGGGCTGGAGGTATGAAGAAGCTGGGGACGGACGGCGGGGAAGAAAGTGTGGTAATTTTAGAGGCGACCTCCTGTGAGTGTTCCCACGACTCCTGCCCCCGACCACTCCTCTGTGAGTGTAGGGAACTTTCCCTTGACCGGTCATCATGTCGGCGGTATCTCACCGGCTCTGACGGCGGTGGAAGTCTCGGGACCTGGAAAACGTGTTTAATGAATAAATATTCTGAAAAAGAATTGGTTATGAGATAATATTTAAAAAAAAACACACCATATTTTAAAAAGGTTTTGTAAAAAGAACAAGGAAAATAATTATTTAAAAAAATAGTAATGATATAACGATAACTTATTTAACATGACGGACAACTTCTTATGATTATAATCATTATATCATTACATAATTGCTATATATATACAATATATATATATATATATGAATGCCACCTAGAACACTGCCTTACCTCGGACGATGTGACGGACGCCGGTAGACTGGGTGGTTCTCTGGCGTCCTCGGAGCGACGGATCATTTCCTCAAAGACGGCGCTAGTGTGGCTCAACTGGGAGAGAACGTCACGGACGTCGAGCGACAGCGTGCCCAGGGACTCTGTGCTTGTTGCCTTGTCTGATATAAGTCAGGAAAATGGAAACGATGGAAATTTTCAGAAAAAGCTTGGATGTTGACATATTAAAATAAACACAATAAAATGATCGTACGCAATATATCCGAACATGTTTTTGCTTTTTTTTTAACTAAAATAATCGGTAGGGGGGTTGCATTTTAGTTACTTTTCAAAAGATCCATAATCTACAAAAACAAAATGCAATAAACATTCTCTGAAAAAGCAATCATGACTACTTCTGGCATACAACATTCTCTGAAAAAGCAATCATGACTACTTCTGGCATACAACATTCTCTGAAAAAGCAATCATGACTACTTCTGGCATACAACATTCTCTGAAAAAGCAATCATGACTTCTTCTGGCATACAACATTCTCTGAAAAAGCAATCATGACTACTTCTGGCATACAACATTCTCTGAAAAAGTAATCATGACTTCTTCTGGCATACAACTGCATACACAAACTATTTTGTTTTCCTTTGTTGTCGTGTGCGCGTGTTCAATGTTCACTAATGTGATATAATAAATAAGAAACACAAGTGTGCTCTAACTATTTATAATGAACTACGCTAAGCAATGTACACCAACAGACTGACCAGGAATACTCAGCATGCAAGAAGATAAAGATATAAGTATAGTCTGTTTCTAGAATCTGCAACATAAACTACTAGCGCAAGTTCGGAAGGGGGCGGACAAATCTACCCGGGCACAATCCATTCAAGTTCGTTCTGCATCCAAACCATAGACATTACATTCTTTCAAAATTTATTTTTGAAAAAAACAGCCATTTATGCGTACCAACGTAGCTGCTGACCGGTTCCGATGTGGGCAAGGTACGAGTTTCGGTTGTGCGGCTGCGGAGAGCGATGTTCTCTACCACCCGGTCCCCGTGTAGCGTTCCATCCGAGGGACTTGGGAACGTCTCTTCCCCAGAACCGGAGCTGCCCTATGGTAATAATTATGACAAAACTGTTGCATTAGAATATTTTTTTGTTAATGTAGTTTTTAAATCTCATTATGAAGAAATAAACTCTTACAATATTAAATTTATGATAAAACGGCGTTGTGTCCCTTAGTACAAATACACTGTATGAGATATTGGCTGGCTCTCTCGGCAGTAATACCGAGGTCTCTTGGCAGTTATACCGAGGTCTCTTGGCAGTTATACAGTGCTCTATTGGCAGTTATACCGAGCTCTATTGGCAGTTATACCAAGCCTTCTTGGCAGCTATACCGAGCTCTCTTGGCAGCTATACCGAGCTCTCTTGGCAGCTATTCTGAGCTCGTTTGCCGGCTATACCGAGCTCTCTTGGCAGTTATACCGAGGATATTTTTCCATTCCATGATTGCTTTGGACTCGATATAGCACAGGATACCGAGTCCGGACGTCACCTCTTCTATCTCGTCAGCAAGCTACAAACCACTCGATGTCGGTCTATCAATGTTTGCACCACCGGGGACGCCCATTCTCATTCACCAGAGGTTTAAAAATGATAAATCTACGTGGTACGCAAACATGGCATAACATCACCGCTCTGGTGTACGAGAATGGGGACGGCCGACATACAAGGCAGATATTCATAAAACATCTTAAGTCATATTCAAAGGATTCTTTTTTGCGAATTCTGTCCTGCAAGTGTATTCCCGGCAGTTTTTATCACTGCAAAACCTCCAGCTCAATGTATTTTGACATCTTCTTTCCTGCCTCAGGACCGGGATTTAGACAACAAATCCCAGTTTGTCCCAATCCCCACCCCACACCGTATACAATATTAAATTGGTCACAACTTCAATATCAAAAAATATATCTTTGTACTGTTACAGTAACATTATTTAATACATATTTCCAAGCTCATTTCTCACCGGTGCGATAGTGATGTCGGTGATGAGGCTGCTGAGGATGTTTGGTCCCCGGGAGGTCCGCTGGGCCCAGGGGATAAAGAAGAGCACGACGGAACCGACCAGGATGGGTATCCCCGCGCAGTGGAACGCAAGGTCGTAATTTCCGGTCATGTCGTAGAGAGCACCTGTGTATGGAAAAGGAGAAGGGCATATAGACGGCGTAGACAGTTATCATGTATGCTCAGTAGGCATGTAGTGGCGGACGCGGCCAAAAGAACGCCATGTTTTACGATGTTCATTCCGATAATGTCATATAATGCGTCAGCGTTCAACGGGTCGGCAATATTCATAATGCATCTTAGTGAATATTTTCAACTAAGTGAAATTTTCTTAAAGTGACACTCTTATTCAAAATCAATACATACACATGTATAACAAACATAATTTTTCAGTAATAAACCTTTAACCACCTCCTAAATAATGGATTTATGGAAAATACTAATAACTAATAACACGATTGTAACCGTGTATTTTAAAGCTGAAAACGCAAAAATAATAAATGATTGGTGAGTGCTAAAAGATTTACTGCGATCGACTATCGTCTCATTATGTAGAAATACCATGTTTTCTGCACATTTCTTTCAAATTAAACACGGTATCCTTTATAAAAACCATTGTTTTCGACATTTATCCATCCTTTTTGGTATATTAAAACAATTGTATTATTAATGGTTGTGAATCGATCTTATTTGGGAGTGAGAGTGCATCTTCAAATTTTGACAATCGGCTTAGCCAAGATAAAGTGGACACTTGTGTTGCACGAAGGTCAATTTTTAAAGTATTACAAATCGTTAAAATTCAATATGATTTCGCAAGCTTAATGCCTCGAGCATTATGTATTAAAACTATTCTTTTGTAGCAGACCTGATAAAAAAGTTACAGACTGATATATACAAGTGGACGTGTAGGCCTACGGACTATACATATTGAAGCATAACATGTTTTGTTTGGAAAGTAGAAGCAACCTTCCTACCTTCTTTTTGCGCATAAAGTACTGGTAATGTGTAAACATTAAACATTTGAGCCAAAAATTTGATTCTGAAACAAATGAAAATATTTATATGTGTAGGATTGCAAGAACCATTTAAAGCAAAAAAGAAGTCACACTTATATTTAACAGAATCATTTAGATAACAGCTCAATATAATCAAATTTCCTTTTAGATCAAACATATAGGTGTCTTTTGTTAGCATACAAAGTCTTGAATGACTTACACTTCATTTTTTTTAAAAGCTTGGATCAGAATTTAGGCTACAGAGGGGCTACGGACTATATAAACACAGTAATCATGTAAAACCAGTCTGGAAACATAATTATATGTTTGCATTATACATCAAAAGTATCATCTTTTACCAACTGATCATCCCCAGGCCCTATCATCCCTTGAACATTTACCTCAACAAAATATGTAATTCAAGACACTCTTTATTCCAAAACATGGAAACAACCAGCGAAATAAGAGTCATTTCCTGACATGAAAACTATTTTAAGTGCTTGTAGCACTACATCTCCAACTTAAAAAATTGCAATTAACAGTCAAACTTGCCAAAACAAAAGTAGATGTAAAGAAATAGTAACAGAAGTTTTTTATCTTGCATTTATACTTGTTACGAAGGGGCTACAGACTATACAGGCTAGGTTCGCATGTGCCTAATTATGTGTTTACTTAATATCAAAAGGTTAAAAGTTGAAGTAAATTGAAATATTAAATGTTCAAAAGTGTATAATAGCATGATATAGTATATATACCTGTTGAAACAGTGTTTTCAGGGAAATGCACAGAACTGTTTCACAAATGACCATTTCTCAGAAGATTATCTCATAAATTGACAGAACTGAGACACATAAAAGCATCAAAGATTAACCAATGTTTGATTTAATTTGTGTTAATAATATTTTCATATCAATATATACTTATTTTTTTACATAAATATTAACATTAAATTAAGTTGTATATTGAATACCAATCTTGACTTAGATTTGATTGGGCTATCATATGTCATTATCTGCTTTGTGCCCTAACATGTATATGTTAAGAAATCCCTTGGCATCAATATAAGTGAAGTATTCCATTTATGTGCAAATTTCAAACTATTTAAACTGGTATTTCATTTCCAGTTTTTTTTTTAACTATTAAAGATGCATTCTCCATATAAAGAAAGCCACTGTAAATTTATTCAAATGGGGAAGATTCATGAAGGCTTTTTTGCCCCACAAAAGTTTCAAAAAATAAATGCCAAAATGTTGCTTGATCTATATGTTAAACTAAATATAAACCTTAATTAATGCAAAGATTATTAATATTATTTCTTTCACCAAACAATTAAGAAATACTTGATGAAAAATGGGTACATATTGTAAAGAAACGGCAAAGTTGCCATTTATCACAGTTATGTTCTTTTTCGGAATGTCGGAGTAACCGCATCTGTAGCGTTTCGCATGAAATTATTTGGTTTAAATATCTTTACATGTGGGAATTTCTACCGAATTCCTTTTTGTCACAAATTTATTTAGAATGACTCAAATGGAATATCATCATTGTTCACGTGTTATACCAATTAATGATCAAGTCTTTGCAATTGCTTGGTAAAATAGAACACACTACTATTTTATGCTAAAAATTGTGTTATTCTGTGCTTGAAAATAAATTATAAAAAGCACTAGTGACTATATATAGAATAACACAACTTTTAGTATGAAATAATACATGATGTATCAATACGTATTATTGGTTTCTTATAATTATCCAAATTATACACATGTTAACAGCAATAAAAAGCTAACAACACACTAAGTGATTAAATTTGCATTGTTTAATGCTCATAAATTTATCACTTTTTAAAAAAATTGTTGCGCGATTGCAAAGCTGTAATTGAGCCTCTGCCTACATACCCGTTTGATTTCATGCGAAACTTCTCGGTTAAACATTAACAAGCTAGATATCACACACACAGAGACCCCTAAGTACTTTATACATAAAACAACCAAGTGCATTTGTAGTTCTTGAATAAACATTGACTGTTGATTGATATTATGTTAGTACATATACATACAATCAACCTAACTGATGTTGAAGGTCCATATGCACAGTATGAAGTACAAAACATGGAACAGAATGAAAACGAATACAAAAAAGTCTTTTAAAAACTGACATCTAGTAAATAATTTTGACGTTAAAGCAGTATAGTACGTAGCCCCTTAACTATCATTTATGTGCGTATACTTATGTCGAACAGATTATAACTGAACACCAAACATTTTGTATAATAACAATATGAGGCTATTAAACAACATTGTAACACCATTATATTGCACTGAATGCATCTTAAACACAACTGATTGTAATCTGCTCTGTATTTTCGGATTCAAACCTTCATTATGTACATGTATATAAGACAAGTTCTTATTTCTATTCTCCCTTAAACTATGTTTGCTTTCATTTTACATTCATGATTCTGTTTTATTAAAAGCTAGCTGTAATTATGATCTGACCTTTCAATTTAAAAATAATTTTGAGGGGGGCTACGGACTATGCAGGGCTACGGACAAAATAGTTTTGACTGTTGATTCTTCATTCAGTATGCTAGCTGCTAAATATTTTTGTGATAGCTTGCTGCCATTGCCTGGGAGTATAGAACAGATTGTCATTGTAATACATAATCATGTCACAGTTGTAGGACATGTTGAAAAGCGGGGCTACGGACTATACAAAAAAAACCGTCATTTTGGCTAAGTCATGAGAAACGAGTTGAGGACCTTTAGTAAAAATGTTTGTGATTTTCATGTGTTATAATATTCTATGTACTCCTATTAGGTGTTCTATAATTCAATAAACAAAGTTTAGTTGTAATTTTTCATTGTAGAATAAGTAAGGGTGAAAATAGGAAAATGTATAACAAGTGTACACATTCACAATTTTCCACACATCTTCATCAATTATTGTACAATTTTCATTCCGTAAAAAGTAGTGTAAATAAGAATGGTGTCCTTAATTTGAAAACATTACTTTAGCAATGTATCCAAGATTGCCTTTATGAGCTGTATGTTTAAAAAATGGCTATTTTTTGGTGCAACAGCATAACATCCAAAATATGGCCATTTCTGGACCTTTCAAACGGTATATTTGGAAAACCATTGAGTAAACATATATAAAACTATATATTGCTGGAAAGGTCTTATTGAGTACTATCAGTATACACTAAAGTGTCAAAGATCTTATGTAAATGAAAGCCAAAACAGCATATAACATTGAAAAAGTTAAATGTCCACTTTATCTTGGCTAAGCCGAATGAGTATTTATTAAACCCCCCACTTTTCATCAAATGTATTTACATGTATATAAATTGTTTAGACCATTTTCTTACTTATTTTCATAGTTTTGGTGCACAAAACGTGTTTTCTTTCAATTCAAATTAAAAAAGACAGTTTTCCACTAAGTTGAAAAGCTTCAATGTGATGCTTCATGAATTCGACCCAAGTTCCCAGGTGATCAATTTTCAATTACTAATCAAATACAATACCTTTACCAGTAGTACATGTAGTAAATCTGCTGGTAAGACTGAGCTGATGTCGTGGGTAACTACCATTTAAACCTGTGCAGCTGCGAGGGTAAATATGGAAGAGTATATGCCAAAACGCTACATTGTAAAATTACCTGAGGCGGGCGGCCCGAGGGTAAATATGAGAGGGTATATGCCAAAACGCTACATTGGAAAATTACCTGAGGCGGGCGGCCCGAGGGTAAATAAGGGAGGGTATACGCCAAAACGCTACATTGGGAACTTACCTGAGGCGGGCGGCCAGACGGTAAACATGGGAGGGTCTATGCCAAAAGGCTTCACGGGGACCTTACCTGCGGCGGGCGGCCCGAGGGTAAATATGAGAGGGTATATGCCAAAACGCTACATTGGGAACTTACCTAAGGCGGGCGGCGCGAGGGTAAATATGGGAGGGTATACGCCAAAACGCTACATTGGGAACTTACCTGAAGCGGGCGGCCCGAGGGTAAATATTGGAGGGTATACATACGCCAAAACGCTTCATTGGGAACTTACCTGAGGCGGGCGGCCCGAGGGTAAATATGGAAGGGTATACGCCAAAAGGCTTCACGGGGACTTACCTGCGGCGGGTGGCCCGAGGGTAAATATGAGAGGGTATATGCCAAAACGCTACATTGAGAGCTTACCTGCGGCGATGGTCCGAGGGTAAATATTGGAGGTTATACGCCAAAAGGCTGCACGGGGAGTAACCTGCCCGACGGTAAATATGGGTGGATATATGCCAATAGGCAACACGGGACGCTTACCTGCGGCAGGCGGCCAGACGGTAAATATGGGAGGGTCTATGCCAAAAGGCTTCATGGGGACCTTACCTGCGGCGGGCGGCCCGACGGTAAATATGAGAGGGTAGATGCCAAAAGGCTTCACAGGGACCTTACCTGCGGCGGGCGGCCCGACGGTAAATATGAGAGGGTAGATGCCAAAAGGCTTCACAGGGACCATACCTGCGGCAGGCGGCTCGACGGTGAATATGGGAGGGTATATGCCGAAAGACAACACGGGGACCTTACCTGCGGCGGGCGGCCCGAGGGTAAATATGAGAGGGTATATGCCAAAACGCTACATTGGGAACTTTCCTGAGGCGGGCGGCGCGAGGGTAAATATATGAGGGTATACGCCAAAACGCTACATTGGGAACTTACGTGAGGCGGGCTGCCCGAGGGTTAATATGGGAGGGTATACATACGCCAAAACGCTTCATTGGGAACTTATTTGAGGCGGGCGGCCCGAGGGTAAATACGGGAGGGTATACGCCAAAAGGCTTCACGGGGACCTTACCTGCGGCGGGCGGCCCGAGGGTAAATATGAGAGGGTATATGCCAAAACGCTACATTGGGAACTTACCTAAGGCGGGCGGCGCGAGGGTAAATATGGGAGGGTATACGCCAAAACGCTACATTGGGAACTTACCTGAAGCGGGCGGCCCGAGGGTAAATATTGGAGGGTATACATACGCCAAAACGCTTCATTGGGAACTTACCTGAGGCGGGCGGTCCGAGGGTAAATATGGAAGGGTATACGCCAAAAGTCTTCACGGGGACTTACCTGCGGCGGGTGGCCCGAGGGTAAATATGAGAGGGTATATGCCAAAACGCTACATTGAGAGCTTACCTGCGGCGATGGTCCGAGGGTAAATATTGGAGGTTATACGCCAAAAGGCTGCACGGGGAGTAACCTGCCCGACGGTAAATATGGGTGGATATATGCCAATAGGCAACACGGGACGCTTACCTGCGGCAGGCGGCCAGACGGTAAATATGGGAGGGTCTATGCCAAAAGGCTTCATGGGGACCTTACCTGCGGCGGGCGGCCCGACGGTAAATATGAGAGGGTAGATGCCAAAAGGCTTCACAGGGACCTTACCTGCGGCGGGCGGCCCGACGGTAAATATGAGAGGGTAGATGCCAAAAGGCTTCACAGGGACCATACCTGCGGCAGGCGGCTCGACGGTGAATATGGGAGGGTATATGCCGAAAGACAACACGGGGACCTTACCTGCGGCGGGCGGCCCGAGGGTAAATATGAGAGGGTATATGCCAAAACGCTACATTGGGAACTTTCCTGAGGCGGGCGGCGCGAGGGTAAATATATGAGGGTATACGCCAAAACGCTACATTGGGAACTTACGTGAGGCGGGCTGCCCGAGGGTTAATATGGGAGGGTATACATACGCCAAAACGCTTCATTGGGAACTTATTTGAGGCGGGCGGCCCGAGGGTAAATACGGGAGGGTATACGCCAAAAGGCTTCACGGGGACCTTACCTGCGGCGGGCGGCCCGAGGGTAAATATGAGAGGGTATATGCCAAAACGCTACATTGAGAGCTTACCTGCGGCGAACGGTCCGAGGGTAAATATGGGAGGTTATACGCCAAAAGGCTTTACGGGGACCTTATCTGCTGAGGCCGACGGTAAATATGGGTGGGTATATGCCAAAAGGCTTCACGTGGAGTAACCTGCCCGACGGTAAATATGGAGGATATATGCCAATAGGCAACACGGGACGCTTACCTGCGACAGGCGGCCAGACGGTAAATATGGGAGGGTCTATGCCAAAAGCCTTCATGGGGACCTTACATGCGGCGGGCGGCCCGACGGTAAATATGGGAGGGTATGTGCAAAAGGCTTCACGGGGACCTTACCTGCGCCGCCATTAGAGCGTAAATTTTCGAGGGTAAAAAACCCATTGGAAGCTTACCTTAGGCGGGCGGCCCGAGGGTAAATTTAAGCGGGAATATGCCCAAAAGGTTACACAAGGGACTTACCCGCGGCGGGCGGCCCGAGAGTAAATGTAAGGGAGCATGTGCCGATCATGAAGCCCCAAGCCAGTAGGCTGTTCTCGATGCCCATGAGCTGCGCGGTGATGATCGGGAGCAGAACCACGAAGCAGCCGTCTACCAGACCCACCGTCACCACGTACGCAACGATACCTGATACAGCGGAAAAACAATTACGATTAGAGAGGTACGCCAAGTTATGTTACTTACAGATTAACATAATCTGCCTTGACGGCTATAAGATGAGTGAAATGTTGTTTTCAAATTATCTGATAAAACGACATTTGTCTCCCGTAGACTACTAATGGAATCTACCATGAGGCCGTTCGAATACACAAACCTGGGTAGGACTTAATGAGCGGGAGAACCATGACGCCAGCTCCTGTGATGACCATGGACAGCTGGTGCATGTGCAAGCGGTTGAGGACGCCGGCAGCGACGATACGGCCGAACATGATGCGACCTAGAGCGGTGGCGGCGCCCAAAATCATCATGAGGATGGAGGCGAGTTCCGGTGACACACCCTGATCGATCGCGTAAGATACCTGGGAACGAAAGCCTTTTTATTGTATATGTTTGACGCCAACATTTGACGTTAACTTCATGTAACTGGATACCAAGAAGTGAAAGCAGTGGAAGCTAACGCGAGAACCTTTTTTTCGTTTCATCCTCAATATGTGAACTCATGTATGTGAAAAATTGATTAAACTAAAACGAAACCAAGTACGTCCTAGAAAAATCACAGAATGATAGTAAAATAATGTAATCGTGGGCTTATCGCTAATTCGTCGTTTTACGGACCATAATTAATAAATAATTTACTAGCACAAATGAGTGTCACTGACCAGGTGGACGTATGGAATGTAGAAGCCGAACATGACGAAGGTAATGGAGAGCGTCCAGACGACAAACACACGGTTCTTCCAAATCTGCAGGTCCTTAATGAAGCTCCGACCCTCTGCCCGCTGACACTTCATGTAGGCGGGCGTCCGGATGCGGGAGTTAAGCACGCTCGTGATCAGACAGAACCCCGCGTACACACGAAACGCCGTCCGCCAACCCGCCTTGTCGATGATGGCTTGTGACAGCGGTCCCATAATGAGCGTTCCAAAACTACTTCCGGAAACTGTGATACCGGTGGCAACGGCGAGATATTTGTCAAAATACTGTGACGTAATGGTCATCGTCGGTGACGTAGTCATGCAGGTACCTATACCGTACAGGAGGGAGAACGTGAAGAACATGGGGTTTAGTGACGTCACGAACGATGTAGACAGCAGGGAGACGGCACATATGACGCCGCCGGTGATCATGACGCGACTGTATCCGAATCGGCTTACTTGCCAGCTGGTTACCGGACCGAACGTCATGGACAGGCCGTAGGCCAGTGACCCGATCCATGCTGAAAAAAAATATGCATAGTATGTTTTTAAGTCAAACTTGACCAGAAATGACAGTATGTTACCATACAAAACGTAGGTAAATGAGAACTTGACGTATTATACTACAGCTGTACTTTACAAAGTAAAGTGTAAATGTTAAAAGTATTTACTGAGCAGGTCATTGACAACCTTACTATGGCAGAATCATTAAAAATACAAAAATAAACTTGAAAAGTGGAATTGTCGGTTCCGGGAGCTATCTCAGGGTCCAGTCTGCACCGCGCCTCTAACAGCCGGAACTTCCGCTCTGATTTGCACCGCCGACGTGTCTTCTAAGCCGAAAATGTTTTGAAAGATAAAATGAATTTTCAAAGACTTATATGAGTGCAGACTAGATCGAAAGAGACCCAGACCGAATTTGGTTTACGTGTCAATCGTAAAACTATATTTTATATACCTGTGGAGCCTTTTGCTGATTTAAATTCTTTTATGAACTCGACAAAGAAGACACCGAATGCATGCAAGACTCCGAGCACAAATATCTGGGAGATAAATGCGCATGCACACACGAACCACGAGTATTTTGTGTCCTTTTCAGGACCGACAACTTCCTTTTCAAGAAGTTCTACTCCCTGATTTGTTTCTGCGTCTTTAATCAAACGGTTCTCCGCCGACGTCATGTTGTTTTCCGTCGATGCATTTCCGCCAACTCGTAACGTCTCCAGCAATTTGACGTCACAATGTTTGCGTTTTTCACAACGCTAATTTGTAGCGCGTGTATTGCATTTTCAAAAGAAGGTTCGCATACGTTTCTTCTCTCAAAAAAAATGCTCCAAAATGACAGAAAGACAATAGTGCAGTTCTAAACATTCATGATACATGTAATTCATTCATTGCTCATAGTTGAAGTCCGATAGGAACATAACTCAGGATGGCTAGAGTAACCATTAAAGCGCGGAAAAGACATTTCAGCATAATTGGTGACGACGATGCGGAAGACGACGCTGCTGCTGCTGCTGCTATTACTGCTGCTGGTGATGCTGTTGTTGCTACTGATGATGAAAAGGAGGAGAAGTAGGAGGAGAAGTAAGGAATAGTATTAGGCAAAAACTACATATTCTTTCGTTGCATCTAAAACGCTTACATTTGATATCAAAATAATTTTGATATCACCATGCATATTAAAGTTACGTTATTGTACTTTGGATACATTAAAGTAGAAACTGACGAGACCCATCGTGCATTGGCTCTAAAGTGTATACATACATGCAGCTCTCCCGCAATAAAGTATTCCATTTGCCATGAATTGTTTGTAAAATAACTAATTACACCACTGGTGTCCGTGTCCATGTTAAGGCATATACAGACAACGAATGTTAGAATTTGATAAACAAATCACGTTTTATGGACAAATTAAAAACATCCAATTATGAAATTAAAAAACAAACATAATGTTTTACTAATATATGGTGGCAATAGGGGAAACCGTAAAATATAATGACGTCATCATGTCAAAGCATTCTTTCTGGGCGACATAAACGCTTATATATTTTCCTTCGAAAGATACATTTTCCTTGATGGCAATTTGTTTTAATTTCATTTATGTGCTATAAGCTTTCATCGGTGAACATATAATTAAAGGATGATTGTTTGTGTCAGTGTAAAATCGTAATATATCACCGGCAAAACACCAAAAGCTAGATTTCACGATATTTAAAAAAGCATTAAAAGAAAAGGTCATCTTTATTTATTGTCGGAAACAGTACATTACAATGATGCTCTGCCCAGTGTACGTTCAATATACATGGAATTCAATGGAAAGCGCACTTTTTGTGCTGATAACCATCGTATAATATTTAGCATGCAATTATAAAAAATGCAAAAAATGGCAAGAAACATACATCAAAGTTCCATGTGGAAGGATTTCCGAGTCTTCCAAACCTTTGCATAACATAAGTGAAACCACCGCATCCTTGCAAACAGTTCTAAATAGTTTAATAATTCATTTATAATTTGACGGTCTGTAAAAACAACAACATGCAAATATCAATTTCAAAGGCTGTGGTCATATTCAATTATTGACGACTTTAGAGTGTAAAAAACGAACAATGACATCGCCAAGGGAAAAGAAACAATAGCAACCTTCGAACAGAAGTCAAGATTCAATGAAAACGTGATCTATGCTTCATGGCATTGCAAGCAAACTCAGACAATTTTAGATGTTGGAATGTGTTAAACAGATTCATAAAAAAAGAATTAAAGACTGATTATAAAAACGAACTTGGAAGTTATTTTCACACTTGTGTTGGTATTCGAAACCACAAACGGCTACACGATGAGTTTACTAGAGAAAATGCGACAACAACGCGAGAAGCAAGGTCTACCTCTTGTAGTGGAAACAGCAAAAGGGGCATCTGGCCTGCCGGAGCGCCATTCTCCGCCTGCACATCCGGAAACACAAAGAAAACCGGGCTCATCCGGCAGAAAGGCTACACCCGAGAGGAAGAGTCAGGGACGGGCGATTACTGGAGGCAGCAATGCAAGTGATGGACAAGGAAGCGGGGACACGAGGCAGAATAGCATATCCCCTGAGAGCCGAGCATCCATCGGAACCCAGAACGACCGACATAAGCCCTCATGGGAGGACAACCCGGCCAATTCAGTTTCACTGACTGGAAGCTTTGCAACCTCTGAACGCACCAACGCGAGTGAAGTCACATTGGCGTCAAACGAGGCATTTGTAAGACACTCGGCAGGAACGCCAGGCGGGAGCAACGGACGCTCGATGTCTGCTCAATCTGCGATCTCAGAGGACGGCGGTTTTGTGAAGGTAGTTTGAAACAACTTTGTTTATTTTATGGTTTTTGGTGGTCAATGGGTAAAATAACGGTAAAATATATCCCGATAAAGTCATCGTTTGAATTAGAGAGATTTCAATGTTTACTTTATGTCAATCAATTACGTTATTTCCGGTATGACGTCATTTTGCTTATAATGGCATGTTTTTTTTTTTTAATTTATATATTTAAATCAAATTGTTGGTATCGTTGAATGACAGGAATAAAATAAACATACAAAAAGGTCTGGTGCAGTGTTAGTCTTAGCAATATATTTCACAAGAAAAACACCAAAAGTAAATATTTCAATAATGGCAAAGGCATGAAATGCTCACTCGGTGAAATATACTGCTATGACTGAAACATACAACAGTCTGCAATATATGTAAATACATAGCAATATTTTAAGTAGGTTTTATTATATTGCGATCGTAAACAAACAACCAATCGCTATGTATATTGATTTAATTGGAAAGCTTTTAAAAGATTCATAATTTAACGAAGAGATAGGAAAATCAATGAATTATAATCACTGATCGAGCGTATCTCCGTGAAGGCCTTAATGTAGCGATACATTAGTTTGTTTTTCTGTAATTTCCAGGATGTGAAGTCAAGTATGTTATTAGTAGGTTATATATCGTTCTATGGTCGGCCATGCTTAAGCAATGTCTTAAACTGTTTAATATCCCTGAATGCATTTTTAATGAAATGCCACTGGCAAGAGATGTCATCCGCACGATCATTTTTAGTGATGCCATATCACACTGCATACAATACTTTTACATAAAAATGTACACAAATATTGGACACACACGGACTGTGGATGGCACCAGAGACACTGGACATACTAGCGTACGCGGAATTTAATATCTGTTGTGTTTATAGCTTTTTTTACTAGAATGGCTAACTAATACAATAGTTCGACGAACTTCTTTGTCTGAAATCAAATGGTCAATTGAATTTTGGGGAAATGGAGTGTCAAAAAACAACAACATTTTAGTCACCACTGATGCCCATTTGTGGCATTTGTGTTTGTCACATACATGGAGAGGTTAACATGAAACAATTCACGAACGTTCACAGGTTATCTTGCAGCAATAACACATCACACATACAGTTTATAAATACAACGACATTGGACAAAAATGTCCGCAGTCATATATCATAGATTATAGATGGACTTTTCTTGCATACCGGACGTGTGTTTCCGGTCATGTGACCGGTGCTAGAAAAACTCATCTTACACCCCCCCATGTAAGATGAGTCACGCGCAACAACGCGCCACTTCTTATTTCTTTTATTGTATGGTTTATGAAAAGTATTATGCAATTTCAATAAAGCGGAATCAAAAATATAAGTATACAATACTCTCAATTAAAATTGAAAATAAATAATCGTAAAATCGCGATTTAAAGGAACTATCCGACGTCGATAGTGATTTAAGATTACTGCGCTTTATGATGTCAGTACACAACGTGGCATGCGCTTTTTGGTGAAATGTACGAAAGTGCGTTTTCTACGTCAATTTTTCCACAAATTCATAATTTTAGGTATGCAAGAAAAAATATCAATCATGTTCTTCCGGTCCGGATCAAAAAATCCGACCCTCGGGCATGCTGCGTGACCGGTAACTCGGCAAGCCTCGTTACCGGCTTACGCGCGTGCCCTCTGGTCGGATTTTTAGATCCGTACCAGAAACACATGATATATACTTATATTGTGATCTCTATTGTCACATTAACCTCAACTAAGCATTGGTGCCAGATGATGTAAGTTGTAACAGTTTGTACTGGTATTTACAGCCAGACGTCAGCACGTGGCAGGAGTCCAAAAGTCTCGTGGAATGTAACCGCTACATGATGACGTATGAGGTGGATTGTGACATCACATTCCTCGTGGGCAGTGCGGAGGAGGAGGTCAAGGGACACATATTCGTGATGACTTCACGAAGCGGGAAGATGGCGTCACTTTTAGCTGGACAACGAATATATCCAGACATTAAGCTTAAAATTCCCGACATTGAGCCGGACAGCTTTCGTGACTACTTACTGTAAGTTATAAGTTTGCCTTTCCTTCAAAGTCTTATTTCTTTTTTAAAAATAACGAAATAAAAAATACTTTTAAGTAGGCAGCTTGAACGCTTCTAATCATTCTATCACCTTAAATGTACCTTTGACGTAACATACGTTCAAATGCTATTTATAGAAGTGTTATGTCATTGTTTTTTTCTTAAATGAAATACCAATTTCCATAAGGCGCAGTATTTGTTTAACTCAAAACTATATTTCAGAAAAGAACGAATCACCCATATTGTCGCTTTTCTTAATGGGATTTAATCGGTCGATTACAAAGAACTTTTACTTCCTCCACAGGTACTTGTATACGGACGAAGTGGAGCTTGAAAACGTCGGGCGCGCACGGGAGCTGATCCGGGCCGCCCACCGCTACGGTCCGAAATCCCTCCAGGACAGGTGCTTTTCATTTCTCCTCACAGAGATCAACGCCGACAACGTCTGCGTCACGCTCGAGTTGGCAGACTACTTTAATGAGGACAACATATTTGAACGTTGTTTCCGCTTCATTAACGTCAATGCCGTGGACGTACTAAAGGCAAGCAACTTTCCTGACCTGTGTGAGGAATGCGTACATAGAGTTCTGACCTCAGATGCTCTGAATGCTGACGAATTTGAGGTGTACGACGCCGTCATTCGTTGGGCAGACGGTAAATGCGCGCGCACGACACAGCGTCCCACGGATGAAACTCGTCGTCAAGTGCTTGGATCTCTGTTGTTCAGTGTTCGGTTCGCAATCATGGACGTGGATGAATTCACGCACAAGCTGTCCACGAAAGATGTCCTCTCGACGGAAGAGAAAGTTGTCCTGTACCAATTTTACCATGGAGAGGTGAATGTCCTACCTGACATGTTCAATAGAACTCCTCGACGGCAGTATCGTCAAAGAGATCACGTGGATAATACGTCGCCGTTGACCATCGACGGTAACAGGGCGCCGAGAATAGAACAAATGAACATCGTAAGTCTCCCCAGGGATGAGGAACAGCGCTTCCAAAGATCTTCGCTGAGACGCGTGACCCGGTTTTGGGGAATCGGCGGACCCTGGAATCTCATCAAAGGAGCGGACGCAATTCGATTTCAGTGCTCGAAAGTTATCATTCTACGTGGGATAGAGATATTTGGACCGTACAGAGGAACTGAACAGTACAATGTGAGCGTCACTTTAACCGATGATTTAAAGACTGATGTAAGGAAAGAAAGTTTTACAATCGATGCAAAAGTTCCAGGAAAGAAGACCTATGACGCCATTCTCAGGGATCCTGTTCGGGTGCCACCCAACCGCCTGTTTACGATCAGCGTGCTCATGAAGGGCGCTCCCTGCCTGCAAGGCTTGAACGGAACATCAACCATCGAGACGGAGGGCGTTACATTTCAGTTCATGAATAGTAACGTCAGTTTTAACGGTACCGATGTGTCCGTCGGGCAGATTCCGTCCATCTTGTTCAGTCTGTAGATACTATTTTTGATGATTAAAATGTTCTTGAAGAGTTATTAATTTTCAAAATGACAGCTGCTCATTGGTGCGGAGCGGACAAGCCTCATATTTTTTTAGCTGCAATAAAACCATAAAATCGTCATTCCCGCCTAACGTCAACTGGTTTATTGTTCTCAAGGGGAACGTGTGTTGTTGCTCAATGTATGTAGATTATTCATTAGTTTCATCATATGTTTGGATAACTTTGACATGAAGTGGTAATTTATGTTTTGTTCTAATGGATTACACAACCCCAAATTTCTCATCCATAAACATCCGTGGTGAAACATAAGACCTCTGATTGTTGTAATGGTCATGGAACTTGGTTATCCCTTGGTTAAATGTTACAGGTTAAAAGTATCATAGACATGCCCTTATATTTTCCCCAAATGCAAATTTAAAAAAAAAGAAGTCAATACCGGCGTTATCCATCAGCGGTCTGTCCTTAAAGCTGTACTCTCACAGATTGAAAATTTTGACAACCTTTTTATGTTTTGTCTTGGAATGAGCCAATTTATGTTAGAATGCATGGAAACCAGTGATATAAGACTACTGACAAAATATCAGATCTCAGATTGTCATATTTCCGTTCCAAATTTGATGTTTTATGCATTTTTCTTAAACCGTTAGTAACGGTTTGAGCCATAAAACATCAATTTTGGAATGGTAATATGAAAATCTGCGATCTGATCTTTTGTCAGCAGTCTTATATCACTGGTTTGCAGATATTTACGCAAAAAGTTGCTCATTTTAAGACAAAAAAATAAAAAAAGTTGGAAAAACGGTAAATCTGTAAGTGCAGCTTTAATATGTTAATATGAACTCTTTTAACGAAAAGGAATTTCATGATTGATGCTATTTTTCAATGGTTATTTTGTTTCGACAATTTACTAGTCAGTAGTCAAAATCTTTTTTAGAAATAAATGAAATAAACTTTTGAGATTTCGAAGTTGTTGATGTAGTTGCGGATCTTTCTTTACATATTTTCACTGACTTTGACATCGTCCCATGATATTACTTTACGATAAATGTCACTTTATCAAGTGTAACAGAGCAACATTCTCATCATATTTAGCAAAATAAATAAGATAAAAGAACAATTCATTTTAAAAAGAACACGAAACATTTAAAGTTCCGAGTGAACCATGATGCTCGTGTCTGCGTTTACTTACTTATGCATTGATGGATTGCCATATTACTAGGTACAAATGTTGTCCTCGTTGAGACGATGTGCAGTGACCTTGGCCCGGTTCAAACTCCAAAGGTCAAGGTCACACGAGACATTTTAAGATGCACTATTACTCCCAAATAAAATTTAACACACTCATTACGATTGTTTTAAAATACCCAAAGGTCGAAAACAATGGTTTTTATGAAGGATACCGAGACTCCGAGTTTAATTTAAAAGAAATGTGCAGAAAAAAGGGTATTTCTACCTTATGAGACCATAGGAAATCGCAGCAAATCTTTTAGCATTCAGCAATCATTTAATAGTTTTGCGTGTTCAGCTATTAAATACACAGTTATAATAATATTAATAGTAATTAATATTTTCCATAAATGCATTATTTATTAAGAAGTTGAGGGTCTAACACTCAAATTTTATGTTTGTGTTACATGTGTATGTATTGATTTTGAATAAGAGGGTCACTTCAAAAGTCAAGTATAACTTACTTATACATTGATGGATTATCGTATAACTTGGTAAAAATGGATCTCATTGAGTGGCCTACTTATTGGAAACGTTTTTTTGTGACAACATAAACATCGACATTCGATATCTTTTTTTCATTTAACAATCGTACTAATGATAAAATCCTCAATCCTTTCCCCTCCCTTTCCGGTCTATTCATGCAATGTTAGGTACATCTAGGGCCAGGCGAAATAATGTCAGTTTCCGCGGATGAGTGTCAACCTCATGCGAAGCAGATAAACTAAGAGACTAGACATCGGGCCTCAATTTCTCGAAACTTCTTAAGTGCCTTATAACAGGATTAAGCTAAGCTCACTATTTTTGTTTTCAATAATTCGCGTAATATTTACTATAGTTTTTATTCTTAAGATAAGAATTATCTTTATAATAACAATTAACCATTTTTAATATATCAAAATTCAGTTAAAGTAAGTATTTGGGCTAATTGAAATAAGCTACTTAAGCCTGTTTAGCTTAAGAAGTTCCGAGAAATTGGGGCCGGACGATTTACACTGGCATAACAGCACCCTAATTTAATACTTTGAAAAATAAATATCGATGATAGTTTAAATGCTAATCTAGGATGCATTCGGGATTAAATGTTATTTTCCATTCTTTAAATTATTCTTAAAAAAAACAATCACGTGGCAATCGCCCGGTTGAACCCGTATCATGCGCATACAGTTTGAAATTCTCTACTTATGCCAAAATCAATAAAAGATAATAGTTTCTCTTTTATATCTGCGTTAAAAGCTCAGTGAAGCAATCAGTCAAAACAATCAGTAATTTCCAGGATGCGGCCATCCGCATCATATCTTCGTTTGGTTCCATGGACGGGCCATGCTTTACACATATTTTTTTATGAAACCAGGGTTGTCAGGATTTAGTTAGAATTCAATACTATTTATTTTGTTACTTTCGAATGCATATGCACCACCGTGTGCTTTAAATTAAAAAAAAATGGCCGGAAGGAATGGACACACACAAAATCGGGATAAGAGCAGAAACCGGGGACAGAGCAGCGTATGTGTATGCCTTATATGTATTCATTTCTTTTTTCTGTTGTTTGTACATATTATTTTATGTTGACTGGTAATTTACTGGCTCGATCTAAACACACTAATTCGACTTGTCTGGTCTGTAATTTCGGGGCTGAAATACAATATCTATCGAAGGCCGAATTACTTTATTTATTACATATACATAAACCAAAACGCTAGCTGTGAAAACGATGTACACTCTGGGGTACAAATTGGGAAGGTGAAATGTACCTATATTTCAAACTTTATAACCATATAAAGGGTCATTACTTTGTGAAAAATAATTAAACAGGAACGTGCTTCTAATGTGCGCATTCCTTAAGCTGTTTTCGAATAAATAATTTAAACAAAGATAATTTAAAACATAGCGCAGTCTACGCCGCTTATGGAGTCCCGCCTTTCGGTCTTTTACCAGAGTTTGATTGAGAGTTTAGTTTCTTAAAACACTTCGATAAATCTTTCCTAAATACGGCCGTCTGACGGAGCACTGTCAAAACATTATTTTGGAAACAGGTTTTTCGAAGTGTATGATAAAACTAATCACCTTATCCGGCAATAAAACGAAGGTGGGCTTTTAGACGGCATACTGACGACTGCCCTTTGTTTCATTTAAAATGGTGCAGTAAAAGAAAAGTTATCTTTGTTTAAAGTCTTCATTTTAAAGTGGCACTCTTATTCAAAATAAATACATACACATGTATAGCAAACATACATTTTGAGTGATAAACCTTTAACTACTTACTAAATCATGACTGTGTTTATGGAAATTATTAATTACTAATAAAAATATTGTAACCGTGTATTTAATAGCCGTAAACGCAAAAATATTTAATGATTGGTGAATGCTAAAATATTTACTCTGCTCTTCTATCGTGTCATAAGGTAGAAAAATCGTGGTTTCTGTACCTGTCCTTCACATTCAACTCAGTAACCATTGTTTTCGAAATTCATTCATCGTTTTGTTAAATTAAAACAATTGTTTAAAATGTGGTAAATCCCATTTGCATGGCCTCTAAACGCCATCTCCACCACATTACGGTGGTGCAAAGAAAAAAAAGCTGTGCACACTTCCGTGGTGGAGCTGTGTCCTATGTTTACATGAACAAACGTGAGTATGGTTTATATTTCATTTGATAATTGCATTTAACGGACATATTTCGAAAATCGGAGAATGTGGTACCGTGTAAGTACATTTCGGTGCTAACACACCCCATAAGAACATTCTCACGCATTCAAACATAATTGTTATGCATAGTACTTATACCAGGACACAACAAAACTGATAAGCACTTACTAAAAAGGAATAATGCACATGTTTATAAAAGTGGTGGCGCTGTTGCCCTAGTGATGGCGCTGTCGAAAATGTTTCAGGCTTGAAGTAATATAAAAAGTTAACGCTTTTGGAATAAATATTAAGGTTGCTATCTTTATCATTCATTGAACATTATGCTGGTTATGCATACTTCTTGCGGAAACAAAACTCTACGCGAATTACCTAAACTTTACACTGAAAACTATTTCGAAAACGAACGGTTTTGTGCTGTTAATTTTTTCCATAAAACTATAAGTATCTAGCATGTGTGTCTGGTTAAGGAATAGGTAGTCTTGCATACCGGACGTGTGTTTGAGGTCATGTGACCAGTGTTGGAAAAACGCATCTTACACCCCAAATGTAAGATATGTCACACGCAACAACCGGCGCTTCTTATATATTTCATTGTATGGTTTATGAAAAGTACATTATTTCATTTCAATAAAGCACAATCAAATATATAAGTATCCGATTAATTAAAATAGATAACAAATAGTCGTAAAAACGCGATTTAAATAGTTACTATTTGACATCAATAGTGATTTAAAATTACTGCGCTTTATGACGTCAGTAAACAACGTTTCATGCTTTTTTCGGTTAAATGTACAAAAGTGCCCCTTCTACATCAATTTTTCCAGAAATTGATAATTTTAGATATGCAAGAAAAAATATTAATTATGTTTTTCAGGTTCGGATCGAAAAATCCGACCCTCGGTCACGCTGCGTGGCCGGTAACTCGACTTACGCGCGTGCACTCGGGTTGGATATTTCTAGCCGAACCGGACACACATGATATATAGTTTATATACTTATAGTCCTATGGTAAAACTAAAGCACATAGCCGTTTGTTTTCGAAATAGTTTTCAGTAAGGTTAAGATAGTTCGCGTAGAGTTTTGTTTCCGCAAGAAGTATGCATAACCAGCATTATGTTCAATGAATGATAAACATAGCAACTTTTGTATTCATTCCAAAAGCGTTTACTTTTTATATAACTTCAAGCACAAAACATACACGATAGCGCCACCACTAGGGCAACAGCGCCACCACTTTCATGAATATGTGCATTTTGCCCTTTTAGGAAGTGCTTATCAGTGGTATACACACGCTGTAAAAAGGAAACGAATAGTTTCGGACGGATGGATGAACAGGGAACAAAAAACAATGATATCGGATAAAAAAAAAAAACACAAAAAGTCATTTCACACCGGCAAATAGACCTCTAATTGCACCATGTTACCTCAAAACACACTTTGAAACACAATCTGTTGTGACTATATAGCAGGATGTCAGCGCGTCACAGTGGCAGGAGAGCAAAACGCTCGTGGAATGTAACCGCTACATGATGACGAATGGGGTGGACTTTGACGTCACGTGTCTCGTGGGCAAGACAGACGAGGAGGTCATGGCACATTTGTCGTGATGACGTCACGAAGTGGACAGATGGCGTCACTCTTAGCTAATCAACGTAAATATTTGGATAAAGTGCTAAAAGTCCCAGACATCGAGCCAAATAGCTTTCGAGAGTATTTACTGTAAGTAAACCTAATGCCTTAATAGGCTAGACTTAAAATAGTCTGTGTTACATTCTGTGCGATACAGTCAGGTAGACTGAGCGCGGGTCGGTCGGTCGGTCGGTCGGTCGATAAACGGTTGTGTTTATATCTTTTTTTATCGTGTAGGCAGTATAATCCAATTTTTTATTATCGAAAGGGATTTTATTTTGTAAAATGCACCTTTTTTATGTCGAAATAAAGTTTGGCAAATCATAAAGAGTAAGGTACCAAAAGCTGGAACACTTTGAACAGCAAATGCTGATTTTTGCTAAAATATCGTCTTTGAAGACCACAATTGCGTTTATAATTGCTGTCGCGTGATTGGTTGATTGACATTATCACATGATGTTACCAAGGTATTGTTTAAATGTCAAAATATCCATCACCTTTGTATAAGTCCTATTGTTGACCTAGTCGTTAACATGCCAGTTTACATCATTATTTCTGACATTACCGGCGTGGGTTCGAATCCAACTAAAAACAGAACTTTGTTTATGGGGATATTTAGCGATTAAATTACGCCTAAACTGTAAACGTTTGAGAAATTCGCAGTTTTGTTTCGTATCTTAATTCTGAACCAGAAACAGCGCGGAAGCCCGACATGCCGCACGTGCAACAATAGGGCTTAAAGGCTGTGGAAACAAATAGTTTTTACTTGAAACTATAAAGTTATTAGAAAACGGCCGTAGTGCCAGAAGTGTTGCCAAGGAATTTAACTGTGGAAGGACTCAAATCAATTTCTTACTTAAGCGTGAAATGTGTAGACTGATATGTGGTGTGTTTTGTTTATGCCTTGTGTCAACATTTATCTATTGTATTTTATTTATAAATTTTAAATAAATTTATTTTATCTATACAAATGTATTTGTATTCAACCTTCTTCAACAATATTGATACAGATGTTACTGATTGTGATGTGAGGTGGTGGTTAAGATACATACTCTATCTCTGAATAAAGCTTAAGGCGGAAATGTCAAACCTGGATTAAGTGGCCACCTGTCTTAAGCAGCCACTTTGATCATTTCCCAATGGTGGCCACTTAATACAGGTTTGACTGTATATGAAAAAAGAAAATTATCATCGCATTTAAAGCAATAAAATCATTGGCATGACGGCGGTTTTACTTAGCAATATCCAAATATATATAAGTTTAGTTGATTTAATGAGGCAACCTAATAATAAAATAAACAACAGGTTGAACGAGGCCTTCTCAACGATGTTATTCTTCTATCAACCATAATGTTTTTTTCGTCATTGTTTAATTTTTAATAGTACTACTCCATCCATAAGGTCGTAACAATAATATTTTATAAGCTCAACTCTTTCTTCGCCCACAGGTACCTGTATACGGACGAATTGGAGCTTAAGAATGTTGGGCGCGCACGGGAGCTGATCCGGGCCGCCCACACTATGGCCCCGGCTCCCTCAAGGATCGCTGCTTCTCCTTTCTCCTCACAGAGATCAGCGCCGACAACGTCTGCGTCACGCTCGAACTGGCGCACTCCTACACGGCGGAGAAAATCTACGAACGTTGTTTCCGTTTCATCAACGGTAATGCCGTTGACGTACTAAAGGCAAGCAACTTTCCTGATCTGTGTAAGGAATGCGTAGATAGGGTTTTGACGTCCGATGATCTGAATGCTGATGAATTGGAGGTGTACAACGCCCTCATTCGTTGGGCAGACGGTTCATGCGCGCGCACGAGACAGTGTCCCACTGATAAAACTTGTCGTGAAGTGCTTGGATCGCTACTGTTCTGTGTTCGGTTCGCAATCATGGACGTGGACGAATTTACGCACAAGCTGTCCATGAAAGATGTCCTCTCGTTGGAAGAGAAAGTTGTCCTGTACTAATTTTACCATGGAAAGGTAAATGTCCTACCTGAGATGTTCAATAGAACTCCTCGACGGCAGTATCGTCAGAGAGATCACGTGGATAATACGTCGCCGTTGACCATCGACGGTAACAGGGCGCCGAGAATAGAACAAATGAACATCGTAAGTCTCCTCAGGGATGAGGAACAGCGCTTCCAAAGATCTTCGCTGAGACGCGTGACCCGGTTTTGGGAAATCGGCGGACCCTGGGATCTCATCAAAGGAGCGGACGCAATTCGATTTCAGTGCTCAAGAATGATAATTGTACGTGGGATAGAGATATTTGGACCGTACAGAGGAACTGAAAAGTACCATTTGAGCATCACTGTAACCGACGATTTTAAGACTGACGTAAAGAAAGAAAGTTTTACAATCGATGCAAAAGTTCCAGGAAATAAGACATATGGCGTCATTTTCACGGATCCAGTTAGGGTGCCGCCCAACCGCCTGTTTACGATCAGCGTGCTCATGAAGGGCGCTCCCTGTCTGCAAGGCTTGAACGGAACATCAACCATCGAGACGGAGGGCGTTACATTCCAGTTCATGAATAGTAACGTCAGTTTTAACGGTACTGATGTGTCCGTCGGGCAGATCCCGTCCATCTTGTTCAGTCTGTAGATTATTCGGATGATTGAAACCTTCTTTTGAGTAATTAATGTGCAAAATGACAGCTGTTCATGGGGGCATGGCGGGCAAGCCTCATATTTTTAGCTGTAATCATGAAAAACAATTACTTGAAATCGTCATTCCCGCCTAGCATTAACAGGTTTATTGTTCTCAAAACGAACCTTTGTTGTTGCTCATCTTATGTAAAATATTCATAATTTTGTGTCATGTTGTCGGTTTACTGTGACATGAAATGGTACTTTTCTTGGTTTTATTAATGACACACTGTCCCAAATGTCTCATAGATACGTTGTTACGACCATCCGTGGTAAACATAAAGATCTCTGATCATGTTCGTGGTCACGGAACCTGGTTACACCTGAAATAAAACTCGAGGTGGCGATATAGGCTATTACTTTAAGTTATCATAACGCTAAAACACTGGCACCGGATTTTCAAACTCAAACATTTTTTTTAAAAATAAAAAAAAATCTTATAATTCCTCACTAAAAATTATAATACCGAATATGTAAAAAAATATTGATTTTTTTTTAAATATGCACTTTGTACTGTATATTATACTAACAATACCTCAGTGTTTATTCCTTCGAAAAACAGACTAAGCTTACATGATAGTCAGATATAAAGAGTTGATGACAATGTGGCTTGACAGAAATCGTAACTTAGATAAGCGCTAAGCGGATGCTACACTAACCAACTTTATTTTGCTACTTATAGTTTGTGCTGTAGACATTGAAATTAAAGTATTGTGACAACTATGTTCACTAGTACATTGCCATCTAAAAAGAAGCAATTGCAACTGATTTCTGAACAGAATAGTGCAAATAAATAGTACCAATGAAAAGTGTACATCGTGAACGACTGATTTATATACACACAACTATCAAATAATAATACTTTACTTATGATGTACTTTCATAATATGTTGAACCATACGACAATTGGATATTTCCTCCTTTTTATAAACATCTCAGACCCTTGCTGAGGTTTTTTTTGTTCTCTGATCTATAAATGTTATAACCGTTGGGGTGACCACTGACGGTTCCGGCGCCCCACATCCCTAATCTTGTCCAAGTTTACGTTGTATTTCAATATAGGAGAAACAAAGTAGTAAAATACGCCCCAAATGCACCATTTCGAACTAAAATTGGTTAGAATGCGCAAGTAAAAAGGTAACGCTCCTTATGTACGCCCCCTCTATCATCAGATTCTGGATCCGCCCCTGGTGAGTGGTACCGCCCCTGGTGACTGGTAAATTTGATGATTTATTTCTATTGTGTTTTACCAAGAGACATGTCAAAATAACTGTGTGTCGTGATATTATTGGTTTCACGATTTTTTAAAAGGCATATTTGAAATGACGGCTTGGAGGTAGCTGGTAGTTGGGGATTCTAATATTGAACTACCTGCTACATGTAGTTGCCTGCTGGGGATTCGACTATTCAACTACCTCATTGTTGCAAGTTGGGGATTCGAATAATTAACTCAACAGTAGTTAGATGTTGATGCTGATATAAAGCTACTTGACCATTTCCAGTTGATTATTCGCGAATATCCAACTACCATCCAATTGATAGTTGGGGATTCAGATTTGTCTTGCTGTATGATTAAAAGGTACACATGTGATGAAATCACACACTTAAGTATTTTATGCATTTGTAATCTCACGAAGATACATCTGTGTACATGCATAAAAATACACTTGGTGTGTATTTTTTTTACATGTTTACGTTTTGTAACGTGCGACGTCAATAAAAACCAACAGATCCCTTCAGAGAAAAGCATGCTCGACAGTGGGGTCCACTGGTCTTTATATACACTAACTTCTCTATTCTTACAGATCCCGGGCTTTGCTAATATGCATATTACCAAGTTAACATACGTACTACGAACGTACTTCCGTTTTATGCGGAATATTATTATGAACGCACGTTCGCTTACAGCGGACCGTTACATTTTCAACGATAAAACAAGACATCTGTATCACCGACCACTAACTGGTTGGTATATAGTTAGATATTCGCGAATAACCAACCGGACCTGATCGAGTACCTTAATATCAACATCTAACTATTATGAAAATGATTATTTGAATCCCCGACTGGCAACTAGCAAGTAGTTGAATATTCGAATCTCCGAAACAGGCAACTACAGAATCAACTACATGTACCTCCCAACTTTACCGTCATAAATTTGAAACCACTCTTACATGGATAAGTAGAATCCCGAAATAGCTCTTAACACACTAATGCAAAGATATTTCAAAAATTTCATTCGGAGTACATTTTTTTTATTGTGTTCGAACATTAAGTTAATTAATAACCTGACAACTTTAACCGCGCGGAGTTGTGAATTCACGCTGAATGACATAAATCAGCTGATAATCTCCACGTGCGTTTGTTTACTTCCGCGTTTACAGAGGTATTTTCCCGTTAGGTGGCGCGCTTTCAATACACAGTGATCGATAATCTCCCATGATTCCATGTGTGTATTCATTTACTAAGACGGTGACGGAGAGTAGTTGTGCTGCCGTGAAAATGGCCCTCCCAAGAACTTCGATATCCCGTAGAGGGTCCAAAAATGATTCGAATAAAGACGAAGATGATTATGACAACAATGGATATATTCAAGTGTTAGTTAAACCGCTTGACAAGGGTAACGTTTGCAGTTTAATCACAAATTGGATTGGATTGAATGAACCAAAATTTGCAGAAAATGTTGGAGTTTTCTATGGAATTGCGTTCATGACCCTCAGTTTTATAATTTACCAAATATGTGATATGGGCATGTTTTTCCATCGGGTGTGTTCAGTGCTGGTGCCCATGTTCGCCATTGTGTGTGCATTCTACTGGCTGTCACTGTATTTACGGAAAACGTGGAGTGCCACCAGTGTTTATTTACTGTTTTGTGCGTGCTTCCTAGGAGAGACCCTTGCGCAGATCATATCGGGACTGTGGCACGTGGGCATGTCAGGGAGTTCCGACATGATGGAGACCGACGAGGGTTATCTCAGTCGCCCCGTTGTTTTGTTTATTGTACTTTTATCCATTTCTACTGCCAGTATATTTTCATCCTTAGAAACCTCGCATAGTGCAATTGTTATATCGTTAGTGAGCTTTTCTAGGTTTTTAATGTGTTCCTCGGTTGGTATTTTGCCTTACGGGTTGCGGCCATACCTGGCATATTTCTGTGGATTGGGAGGGTTCATTGTCTCAAAATACATGGAAACTGTTTTGAAACCACCAATAAACAATTTCATGACACATGACGGAAAAATTCCCGTCATAAAGCGACGGAGATCAAGTTCTTCAACGGCTCATGCATTCTCCGCTCATCGGTCCACTAGAAGGACGTCTCTTCCAGCATTAATTCCAAAAAACCAGGTAAACTTGCGACATGTGTTGTGAATAATTATTATATGCATGTAGTGTTATGATACACCATGTATATGTTACATTGCAATGTATATAGTCAGCTTAGTAAAATATATGAGACAAAATTAATTAATGTCCATTAAATGATGGGTCGCCATTTGAATAAAATTCATTTGATTTATTTGGATTATGTCAAAAAATTATGCCAGTCCCTAAAAGCTCAGTTTTATACTGTATAGATATGTTATCATGAGGTGAACATATATTGATCAATGAATTGCAATAGATGAAAAAAAATCGCTTAAGGCAAAGACCTGTTTTTTTTCTAGATAAATAATAGTTCTAGACTAAAGGTTCATGCTATCATAATCAGTATGCCACGTAGAAAATCATTTTTTTATACATTATTTTTCATAAAGATTGCGGAAGTACAAACTACACCTTTCTCAATGCTATAGTTGTTGTCAGATCCGATTGACAAGAATTTAGTGTGCTCTTGAAATTCTTCAAGAAGATTACATAAGTAATTGAATGATAAAACTTCAGTTTGAAATAATATTTAGAAATTGCCCACACATTTCGTTATTTTTAATCAATAATGACATCCCGGGAAAACGAATGTGGTATCCAGTCTTTCATCTTATCACCGTGTCAGTTGCTGAAAAGTAAACATTTATTTCTAACCTAATTAGATTTCAAGAAGATTTCCAAAACATTAATGTCTGCAATGGGAAACAAATTCATTTCTTATAAGGCTATTTTCATTGTGACTATATGTGAACAATGTGTTTTTTGATTTGAAGTAGATAAATAAGTACGACAGGAAATGATCATTCATAAAAGTGTTTTATAGTATTATGCAAGTTTGTAACTTGAGGTTTAACGACGTCTAGCTGGCTCTGACATGATGATATTGTGTATAATTATATACATTTCTTGCTAGATACGTATAATCAGTACACTGGCCCACTTCTGAAACTTGAACGGTGACCATGCTGAGTTTACATTTGGTACATTTGTAAAAAAATGAGTAACATATTTGGTTTTTGTTTCAAGATTTCCATCTTGCCCCAGAACATTTTTATGTCGGCTGTGTAGCATGGCACACACATCTTTTGGGATCGTTGTCAGCATCATTGTCAGCATCGTTGTCAGCATCATTGTCACCCATTCACTTGGAGCAGAAGGATGCTGATAAAAAAGGACAGGGTGCAGCAGCCTTCCACAAGTCTTTGGCTAAAACCCTCATGCATATTTCTGCATTAAATGTCATGTATTGGTGTGCTCCGAGGTCTAATATGCCATATGGTTGGGCCATAAATTAAAAAAAGTTCTGAAGGGACAAAACAAATTTCAAGTATAAATATTGAGCGTGCAAAATATGAATTTCCTGAGGATTCAGAAATTAAAGTCCCAAATAGGCATGAAACAGTTTTAAATATTTTTTTTTTTTTGAAATAGCTTGAAATCCCCTACCCTGTATATATATATATATATATATATATATATATATATATATATATATATATGACAGTGGTAGCATTGTGACCTGTGATAAGGTCACAATTATTATTGATATATAGGTTAATTACATGAGAACTTGTCAAGTGCTGGGGGATGTTGTTGCTATGATTGTTAGCTTCCCAGGTCATTACCAAGGGCTAGTTATACAAGCATTTGGAGGAGATGTGACCAGATAGTTCAGAGTTGTTGTGATGGAAATATTGAGCTTCAGTAGACAAGAAGTCACTGTCTCTTATAATGAATCATTTTAAAATGTGCACTTTTGTTTAAAAGATGTACTCTTACACCCAAATAAGCACTACCACAATTAATACAATTGTTGTAATTTACCGCAAAGGATGAATAAATAGCAAAACAATGGTTATAAAGTGTATAAATTAATTAGAAAGGTGCAGAAAACATGGTATTTCTACCTGATGAAATGATAGTTGATCACTGTTAATCTTTAAGGACCTACCTGTCATTTAATATTTGTGCGTTTTAAGATATTAAACACACAGTTACAATCTTGTTATCAGTAATTAATATTTTCAATAAATGCATCATTTAATAAGTAGTTAAAGATTTATCACCCAAAATTTATGTTTGTTATATATTTTTATGTTTGTACGCTTATCACTCTAAACTTTCTATTGAAAATTGAGCAAAACTAAAGTGAGCATGGCAAATTAATGGTGCATAATTAAAATAATTCTTAAGTAACCATGAGGGTAAGAAAAACCCAAATACAATTGTATGTTGTTGTTATCTTCTTTGGTGTAAAGGCAAAAAAAATCTTTGTTCCCACAATCATCTCCAAAAAAAAAAATAGGGTGGATATTTTTTTTCTTTTTTTGGAGAACCAGTTTTCTGTAGCAAACCTACCTATATCAAGGTATATCACTACTGTAGAAGATTTTAAAATATGAAATGGTCAAATTATAACATGTTCAGTCAAACATGCACATTGTTGAGGAAATAATGAAAATAAAATTCACACTACGTGACGGCAAAAATTATAAAGTGTACAGTCAGGAGGAAAAGTGTTAGCATTAAAGTAATCTTTTTTTTATACACTCATTGTTCATTTTAAGGCTTATTTTATGTAAATGCAGTTCACAAATATTATACATTCCATAAGTTGTAAACTAGTTTTATAGACTTTTTCACAATTCCATTCTTATAGTTGAGTTATTGCTGCTATTTTGTATCTCAAAATCTGTTTTTGATCTATCGTTTTATAGTTCCATTAACAAATGAAATTATTTAACACTTTGATTACTGCTAAGTCGGAGAATATGTAACGGCCAAGATACTATCACGTGTCTAAATTAATTGTTACATTAAATCAATTAATAGGAAATCTGTATTATCATTAACAGATAAAACTGTTCAGAGATTTTCCACCTTATGTTTAAATATGCCTCGTCCCACCTTAGGAAATTATCTCTATCTCACCTTAAATGGCTGATATTTAAAATAGGATGCAAGAGCCCCTTCCCCACGTCCCAGAAATTGTTTCCATCAAATCTGAATGAGGGCCTCCCCCCCACCCTCATCCCTGGACAGATTATTGACCCCTCCCCCACCCTCATCCCTGGACAGATTATTGACCCCTCCCCCCACCCTCATCCCTGGACAGATTATTGACCCCAACCCCTAAATCAGAGAAATTGTCTGCTGTATGTATATATTGACATTGACCTAAATAAGCTTATGTAATTAAATAAGCTTATGTAATTCTATATTATAGTTCACTCACTTTTACAATGATGCATCCAGTTTATGTTCTGTATTAACTTAAAAGTAAAAAAATAACAAAGAATTAAAATTGAACTGTTAGCATGTATTTTAGTTTGGTAAAATTGAATTTTTAGTCTTGTCAGTGCAATTATTTTAAATGATTCCATTTATGTTGACATGTGCGTGCAAAAGCAATTTCATACTGCTTTGTTCTCAAAGAAATAAATTACACCTGATGTAATTCCCTACAAATATTTGTTCTTTAAATTACCCAACAGAGTGATTTCAGGCTGCAGAGACTGGAGTATTTACGTCATGGCCTAAATTGAGCTTGAAATTTCACTTGAATTAAAGCATTTATAGGAGCTCTTTGTTCAAAGTGTTTTAACCTAGGTCAGAAGATTAATTTATTCAAAATAAACCTTAGTCATGAAAACAGATAAGTGAGAAGCTAACTACCCGTGAACTAATTTTATAGTTTGGTAATTGATATGGCATGATTATAATAACTTGTCAATATTGAAATATGGAGCATTAATCTAAATTCGAGACTAATGCACCTATACCTTTCAAATTATGACGTCGATGATCACATTGAACATACAGGTTTGTCATTATCATTACCTCTGAGCTCTTCAATGTTTCATACATTAAGGGTGTTGGGATAATTAACGAACAGCCTGGAAAAGTCTATTTCATGGATACACTTCTGAAATTGTTTCATGTCTGGTTAACTATATCATATTGCATATAATCTCTCCCTTCCTATATCATACTGGAGAAAAATGACTGATATTTGAAAAACAAGGCCAAGTAACAAAGCTAATTTGAAATCAATCACCTATAACTTATATAAGGCAATATTTAGTTACACAACAAATATAGTTAGCGTATCTAAAATGTTTGAGAGTGTTTTCTTTGTTTTTGCCTACACACTGTATCCAGAATCGGAACGGGCCGTAAACAGTCAGTAGAATGAGTGCGTAACCGTTCAATAAGTATCATGCGGATAAATCAGACCACTGGTATATGCTGCAGTAGTTATTGAACATTGTCCACGAAACCTAGCACAAAATAGTAGTATCACCCGCTAACCACGTGATTAAAATTATACACTTGCGCTAAACTGAAATAATGCACCGTGCAGTAGTAATTACTTATGAATGATCCTTTTTTTATTATTATTTATTAAGGATAAAGAATAATGAAATATTTCTTCACAAGCAATGTGTTATAGGTACATTGTTTTATCTGTATTTTTTTTCACAATTGTACACTTTTATAGTTTCCAAACCAATTACCGGTAAAAATGGAAGGCAATTATGGTGACATTTTTTGTATGATGAAAGGGCTGCCTCTCAATTTGTTTATTTGTTTACCATTTGTTTAATTAGCTCTGATGACGGTAGGTGCATAACATGATGCAAGTTTATTTGACATTTTCATTTATGTCAATTGCATGCTTTATTTTCCAGTGACAAAACTATTTAATCATTTGCATTATTCCTCTGCATCCAATCATAAAGACTATGTTTGGACTGTTTCATGGCAGTGAAAAAATCTTGGACATATAAATCAGGAGACATCGTTCACATGTTAATAGAGATTTGTTTCTTTTTTACTTACTTTTGAAAGTATTATTTTATATAGCAGTCCAATATCAGTTTAAGGTCAAACCTATAATATTATGTTCAAAACATGAACTAATTTCAACTATTATGTAAAGATACATCTATACATGGCCGATCAAGGAAGTTATGTAACGTAGGGGGTGCATTGGTCCCTCGCCCAAAACCGAATTGAAATTAATAATGAGCATTAAGTGTTGGCAAAGCTTTTCGGGATACAGTCCATCAAGAATTTTTTTACAATTTCTGGTCTGAAATGGTGCATTTTAAGCTTATTTAATTCCTGTTTTGTCAGCGATTGACACAAAAAGTAAACCCACAGGGCCTGCCCCGTCCCCCCCCCCCACTCCCATCCCCTAAATCCACTATTGCAAAACAACATGAAACAAATTTCTTCAAACATAGTTTATTTGATTTTGTAGTTTGATTCTAATTGCAAACAATAGTAATAAAAAATAACATATACATGCTGATAAAAATATTAATAATGTGTCATTCATAAAGTGAGTAATGTTCTATTAGAGCATCTATATCATACTGTTTGACCACAGCCCTGACCAATCATGGTCTCTTACATGCATCATGATGGATGATAAGCCTATTATAATTAATGGCCATTATGACAAATTGACTATACTTTAATGATAACCATACATGTTTATGGGGGAAAGTAGCAATGGTCAGTCATCTTATGAACTATTGTATCATTATTATTAATGATCAAAACTTTGAATCAATTATTCATGGTTGTTACAAGATATATTTTTAAACAGAAAGTTTGGCTGGAAATGTTCATCTGTGCTTAAGTCAGATTAACAAGTAAAATATTTCATTTTGCGTCTAACACTGGCTTCAATGTATTCAGTTGATAATCGTGATTTTACGTCATTTTGTCATATGCTTGGTGATCAGATCGTTCCACTGTGTGCATTATATATAAGAGCAGTTCATTAACAAAAAAAATCATCCACATATTTGATTTAAAATGTGGTAATTAGACAGATTTATTTTATGTGAAAAAGATAAGATATGTTTAAATTTTGGTCACGTTTTCTGTCTAAAAAAGGACACAGTTGCCATCTTTTTTCCGAGCGTATATATGACAAAATATTGCAAAAGCAAGAGGTTCACTTTAAGATTATGTCAGTGTTACAATTGAATTGAATGTTTTGCTTGCAAAATCAAATAAACTGTGTTTGAAGTGACAAAAACATACAACTTTTATTTTGGAAATAGATACATAGAGATATTGTCTCATGTCATATGATCTTTTATTAAGATGGCCCCAGGGTGTTTAAAATCAAGGATTAGGGGTTATTGTATCTGAGGTGGTATTCAATATGCATCTTAGGCCAATTTTATGGTCATACATCATTGACTTTAACCACTCCATTGGTCAGCTATTAATAACAAGTAATACAATTAGATACATCATTCTTAGATCCAAAAAAGACCAATATTGAATATTAGCCCTGTCCTTGAAATCACGGTCTTTGCATGATGTATTCATCTTGCATGATCCGGTCAGCAGCAGAACATATTGACCATGTAGTCCCAAAACAATTATTGCACCATGTTAAGATCATTAAATGATTTGATGGAGGTCTACCATGTTAGGATCATTTGATTGAGGTTTAGCATGTTAAGATTTTGATGTTGGTTTACCATGTCAAGATCATTGGATGGAGGTTTACCATGTCAAGATCATTTGATGGAGGTTTACCATGTTCAGATCATTGGATGGAGGTTTACCATGTCAAGATCATTTGATGGAGGTTTACCATGTCAAGATCATTGGATGGAGGCTTACCATGTCAAGATCATTTGATGGAGGTTTACCATGTTCAGATCATTTGATGAAGGTTTATCATGTTAAGATCATTGGATGTAGGTTTACCATTTCAAGATCATTTGATGGAGGTTAGCCATGTCAAGATCATTTGATGGAGGTTTACCATGTCAAGATCATTTGATGGAGCTTTACCATGTTAAGATCATTGGCTGGAGCTTTACCATGTCAAGATCATTGGATGGAGGCTTACCATGTCAAGATTACTTGATGGAGGTTTACCAATTAAACCATTGGATAATGTAACACTGTTCTTACATTTTTTTACAAATTATAATCCTGTTATTGATTTCACTGATTATAAGATTCACAACTGGCGACTGGTCAATTGACCTAAAGCAGTGTTTAAATTGTGTCCTGCGACTTTAATTGATTTGTCTACACTCAGGGTATTGGGGAGAACATTAAAATTTGTTTAATCACACAGATGGAAATTAGCACAAGCTATAAGTTTGACCGTGCAGGGAATGTGCAAAATATTCATTTTAACTTCAGCAGAATAGAAAACTGAAAGTCATTAAAATGGGCTTGTTGTGGAAAAATTTAGTTTTCATGCTGTATTATACAGTAAAATCATTACAAGGCAAGTGACTATGGAACATTCAAGGTTGTATTTCATAGTGGCTAAAACCCTCATTTTTGGTATGGAATATTCCTGGGCCATTTATAGAAAATTGTGAAATCAGGACTCGAAAGAGATTGGCACATCGCTCGAACTGAAATTCCGTATGCAGCTAGAGTCTCAAAAAAGTGTTCAAGTGTTACTCATATTTATAATCAATAAAACAAACATAAAATGTGAGTGATAAACCTTTAACTACTTAGTAAATGATGCATTTATTTAAAACATCATTTACTGGTAACATGATCAGCTTGTATTTGATAGCCGAAACACACAAATATATAAAATGACTGGTTGATCCTTAAAGATTTATGGAGATCACCGATTGTCTATGTTAAAGTGTTAAAAGTGTTCGGGTCATTGACCCCATCTTGCATACTAATGAGATAGCAGTTAATTCAAACGGATGCAACGAGATTTTGAATGATATCAAGTTAAGCATTTAAAAATTATCCTCTGCTGACAAACAGCAAGACAGCGAAAAGTGAACATGAGCTGTGGACTTTTTTGAGCACCTTTGGATACGATTCACTTGGACTGTCCCAATATTCATGAAAGTCAGCGTAATATTTGAAAAAGAACAACGCAAATCCTTATTTCTTTATATAAACTGCATGAATATTATACAAAACAACAACAAAGATATTAAATACCAATGGCTCTAGCGATGCATCCATGTCTTTGTTTTTGCATTGTACTTTTTGTGTGTGTTGTTGTTTCGCCTTGTGATTTCCAGTTGGCATCCTTTATGCAAATTAGAATTTTCTGAACATAATTTGAAGATGGCAGGCAAATTGAAAGTACATCATTTTATAAGGTGGAAACACCATGTTTTCTGCACCTTTCTTTCAAATTAAAAACGGTATCCACCATAAGAACCATCGTTTTCGATATTTATTCATCCTTTTCGGGTAAATTAAAACAATGGTATTAATTGTGATACTGCTTAAGAGTGCATCTTTAGTATTATTTGTAATGTAGTGTTTGTGTTGAAAGTGAAGGAAGTGTTCAGAATGCAAGGGAGGCCGGGGCTACATCCTTTTAACATGCACTAAACCATCGAAACCATATTATTTGATATGTATCATAAAGATCTGAAAACAGAAATAGGGAAAAAAGCATTGTAAACAGAACGTTCTCTTCATTGTATATTATATGGGCAGTTGTAATTCTGGTGTTCAATAAAAGTAAATGGGTTTTCTAGGATAATGCTTTGTTTACATGATCTGGTTATGAAGCAAGCTCCAACATCTCTGTTTAAACAATTTCTCCAGAATTATTTGTTGTTCTAAGGGCTAACATCATCCTGAAGGCCATGTATAATGTCCGGGGTTTCGGTCATGTGCACCCAGGAATGTATTTAGCATGTATGTCTAATTGAAGTATTTCCCACTGGAAACAGAGAAAGTACTCATATTTTGTTAATTAAAGTTCTAATCATGAATCTTTTTGAAAGATGTAGACAAGAAGGATTCCCATAGGGGTTGTAAAAACACTCACTTTTTGATTATATATTTCTCTACCTTGTTCATTAATCCTTCACTGACCATAATTGTATATTCACCCCTTTTTATACGCCCGAAGGGTCGTAATATGTTATGGCCTCCATCGTCTGTCAGTCTGTTAGCAATTCCGTGTCTGGGCCATAACTTGGTAATTAATAAAGCGATTTTCAAATAACTTTATACAAATCATCACTACATTAAAAGGATGTGTCGCGCGCAATTTCCAGGTACATACCTCAAAGATTAGAATCACCCTGGGGGTGCTTTAGCAAATCCGTGTCCGGGCCACAACTTGGTCACTAATAAAGTCATTTTCAAATAACTTTATACAAAGCATCATTATTAAAAGGATGTGTCGCGCGCAATTTCCAGGTCCATACCTCAAACACTAGAATCACCATGGGGGGGGGACGTTAGCAATTCCATGTCCAGGCCATAACTGGGTTACTACTAAAGCAATTTTCAAATAACTTTATACAAATCATCTCTACATTAAAAGGATTTGTCAAGCATGCTTTCCAGGTCCGTACCTCAAAGGCTAATTTCACTGGGGGGCGTTAGCAATTCCGTTTCAATATTGGAAGTTTAAGCCTTTGTTGTAAACACTTCACACCTAGTAAGCAGTATACTAGCATAACCTAAATGTTTATTAAAGACCTCAAGCCGAATCTTCTTCGGGCGTATAATGCTCCGTTTCGAGGTGCTCTTGTTAAGTATGCAGTGTTCACGGACTTTTTCAGGGTAATCTGGACTCTCAGAGGCTTGTACATAGTATACAGTACCAAAACAATCAGTTTTGTTTAATAGTATTTGATATTCAGGATTCAGGTAGAAGGTATGCAAGGACGAGAAAGGGTTAATCACTTAATTATTGATACCTTACTCATAAAGTGTAACCAGTACCTGTACACTTATCAATGTCAGAAAATAGTATCAATAATAAAGATATTTGACCATATGTATTTGACCTCATCTGTTTATTGAAGAATAACAGTGCACTTGTTGTTATAGCTGTGATGGTGACGTCAGCATATCTTGGAGACAAGACGAGTTCACATAATATTCACCACCAGCCATGCATTCTTTGCATATTTTGCTTATCGCTGCAATTTGTCCTTATTGCATTAATGTTATCTTTTTAATCAATTTTTCACTCTTCCCAGCGATAAAAGTTTAATATAAGCATATCGCACTCTGCGTTTATATCGGCTCATGTCCAGTCAACGCTACGCAGCATTGTGAAGTGTTAAATAACCGTAATTAAGGTAGCTGTTTTCAATTTTCTGACAGTTATATATCTTTGTTTCCGTACTATAAATACAATTGACAATCTTCTTATTGTACCTGCGGCACGTGTTACTTGCATGTCGTGTGAGCCGTATCACGGTGATTATGTCACGTGCATGTTTTCAGAAGTCGTAAGCGGTAGCAGCAGATGAACGCTGGGATATGCGTACCATCATGTTGGCTACTGCGGAATATATCCCCGAAATTAAGCTGTATGATGCAATCTCTCACACGAAGGCAACGCGGTTTTTAAAAAAAAAAAGGTGTGGTTGGTATTATATATATATAATATATAGGAAGTACAACCACTCATCAAATAAATTTGATGAATTATGCCCTCTTATTAAATGAGAATGATTACAAATATTTTACGGTATCTGCCTTTGAGCATTTAATATCCTCACAAATACATAATCATTAAGCTTTGCTTATACAGGACTGATTATTTTCAAGAAATGGGATGTTCTTTTAACATTGTACTTGAAAATGGTAGAATGTTTCAGTGAGCTTGACGTGCATGATGTACTTATGTTACGGTAGTTATATTCTTTCTTCTGGCACAAGCAAAACTAAACAAAACGCAGATTTGTAGACTGATGTTTAAACAATAGAAGAAATACACACTAGCTGAGTGGTACCCTTGGCTTTTGCACAGCAAGCCATAATTAAGCATGACAAATACATGGAAGTATATCATCTATAACTAGTCTACATGCCAAAATATAGTCAGTACACAACTTTTCTCAACTTAGAAGCCTTCATGCCAAAATACAGTCAGTACATGACTTTCCATGCTTGTGAATGTGTGTATATGAGGTTCATATGTTGTGCAGTAAACTTGAATAAGATCAGAAAAATAGTCAGGATATTACGCCTTGTTTGATAAAGAAAAAAACAACAGAAAAGTGTTCTTGACAGAGTCTCAGTGCAGCCTGACAATCTCCACAAACTCTTGTAAGAGTCTCATCCCTGCCAAAGCATCTGAGGTGATCTTAATTGAATGTCATCCTTGCCTGACAATCTCCACAGAGCTCTTGTTACATAGAGAGCCTCATCCCTGCCCTACAGTATCTGGGGGCGATCATAAAAGGGTCTCATCCCTGCCTCAGCAGCACTCTTGTAAGAGTCTCATCCCTGCCTGAAGATCTCCGCAGAGCTCTTGTAATAGTCTCATCCCTGCCTGACGATCTTAGCAGAGCTGTTGTAAGAGTCTTATCCCTGCCTGACAATCTCCGCAGAGCTCAAGTATGAGTCTCATTCCTGCCTTACGATCTCCGCAGAGCTTGTGTAAGAATCTTATCCCTGCCCGACAATACCCGCAGTGCTCATGTAAGAGTCTCATCCCTGCAGTGCTGTTGTTAAGATTCTCATTCCTGCCCTACAATATCTGGGGCAATCTTAAAAGGTCCGGTCTCACCACTGCCTGAATATCTATGCTTCACTCTTTTAAGAGTCTCATCCCTGCCTGACAATCTCAGCAGAGCTCATGTTAGAGTCTCATCCCTGCCTGACAATCTCCTTGGTGCTCTTGTAAGAGTCTCATCCCTGCCTGACATTCTCCACCACCCTCTTGTAAGAGCCCATCCCTGCCTGACATTCTCCACCACCCTCTTGTAAGAGCCCATCCCTGCCTGACATTCTCCACCACCCTCTTGTAAGAGTCTCATCCCTGCCTGACATTCTCCACCACCCTCTTGTAAGAGTCTCATCCCTGCCTGACATTCTCCACCACCCTCTTGTAAGAGCCTCATCCCTGCCTGACATTCTCCACCACCCTCTTGTAAGAGCCTCATCCCTGCCTGACATTCTCCACCACCCTCTTGTAAGAGCCTCATCCCTGCCTGGCATTCTCCACCACCCTCTTGTAAGAGCCTCATCCCTGCCTGACAATTCCTGCAGAGCTCTTGTAAGAGTCTCATTCCTGCCTGACAATTACCTCTAATGCACAATTCTTTTTTTAACCTTCCATTTAACGTTTCTCTGTTTTAAAAATGAAGAAATAAATTCAGTCGGCCCTGCCTCGCCATTTTAAAAAATACTGACGAGATTAACAGGTCTCCGACCTAATGCTTCAGAAAGAAGCCAGCGGGCTAATAATTTCTGTATATGAGAAAACATGTCAGCTTCTCAATGCTCTTAGAATATCAGCAGGAAACTTGTGAAGCTTCCTTTGTCATCACTGACGTCAGCAACACCTTTGAAACCTCTGAGATGCTTAGACATTCCAAAACTAATTGAACCCTTGCTCTTGTTGCTCTAAAGTCCTTTAGAGGAGCAAGCTTTAAAAAGCTTATTTCACTTAGCCTAATTTCATACTTTATTTTGAATTTACTAAACAAGAAATAGTATATCGTAACTATCATAAAGATAAATACCAAAAAATCTTTAAAATTTTAAATATTCCACAAATTATACCAAAACAAAAATAGTGAGCTTATATATATATATAAGCTTAATTCTGTTATAAGGGACTGATGCCATGTTATGCAATAAGGTTATTCTTGGCCATTATAAACTCAATACCCTGTCTCTAAAAAATTATTCCTTGGTGGACTTACAAAATTTGAACTTTCCTTTCTCCTGCACAACTGATTGCACAGTGCATTTTGAAACATATACAGGTTAAACCAGTCTACCTGCTTCCTAATCATATATTACTAAGGGCCTTTCTGTGTTCATCCCATGATTTAAACTACTTTCAGTACCTCAAAATTCTTCAAAGATAGTATTTTAATGATTTGCAACTGTTGTAATTATTCGAACTTGTGGCAGGCTCTGCTATACATATCAATTCCATGGTAAAGCAGTATCTGGTACCAAAACAATGTACCCTTTATAAGTTCTCATGAATAGAAATTTGTTGAACTTCTGTTTACTTAAAATGTGTGTTTTAATTTTGAAAATAATTTGTTTTTCCAACAAATAAGATGTAATGTTTTTGATGTGGTTACATTGAATCGAAACAAAACTATGTCATTACGATCCTTATGCTCTGTTTTTTTTCTTATGTCGTAAGTGTGGGTGATTTTAAATGAAATTTTGTGAAAATGTCTGTTGTGATGTAAAAACGATGATGTATTGTGGTGTGAAAATGTTAACTAGATTAAAGATACAGATAACATAATGGTGATGAGGAGTGAAACAAAGGCTTCCATGGATCAAACCACAGATCTATCTGGCTTAGAAAGGTTTACATTCAAGCAAGAGAAGCACAAGAAAATAGTGCAAAAATCCGCTGGACTACATGTATATTTGTATATTTGTATTGGAAATGCACACGATCAATGTAAAATGATGTCAGCCCAAATTGTATTTTGTTAAAATGATTTCAATGAATACTAACAAACATGAGTATATCACTATTTTTTAATACTTTGCTGTTGTTTGCTAGTCTTCTTATGCACATTTTATGTAGGGAACTTTTGTGACCACTCAAAACCCAAATATAATGGTTACGATGACAATGTGAAATCGATGGTGCTGCCCTTATCACCATAATGGCTTCATATATTATATCATTATACCATATTTTTCCGAATGGCATTTTCAGACTTATTACATTCACAGTGGCTTGATGACAAAGGCTCATTAAAGTCATAATAAAAAATTTCAACTAGCCAAAATTATATTTTATACATACTTGAACATGTATATCGTCAATATAATACATTGCCATAGACATAAAATGAGATTTGACAAATTTATGTTTATTGCAATGTATTATATTGATGATATACATGTTCAAGTATGTATAAAATATAATTTTGGCTAGTTGAAATTGTTTATTATGACTTTAATTAGCCTTTGTCATCAAGCCACTGTGATTACATTGTGTAGCAATGAATTTGTCAGTAAATATTGGTGGTGTGTAACATTGTGATGAACACTGTATGGACACCAGGGTACAGATTTATTTAAATGAGGCTAACACAGTAATCCCCCATTTTGGAAAGCTGTATTCAAGGGAGTACTCTGGATTCAAGAATTTATTTTATGGAAGATACAAAATGGGAGGTGGCATTACCTGTTGACTTGCAACCACCCCTCAGAACCGAAATTTATTTGGTTTAAAGATTTTATCAAGTGGGGTGGGTATGGGGTCTTTTTTAAAGAAAATTTTAACAATTTCTAGTCCAAAAGTGTGTTTTTTGGGCATATTTCATTATTTTTTTCTCCTGTATTGTAAGAAAATGTATGCTTGAACGATTTTATCCGGACCCGCTAGTGCAATATATTAAAACAGCTCGAATTTTTTGAAAGCGGATGAGATGTCGGGGGTGGAGAGGTTGGGGATGGGGGGCCTTACATCTTCAGTAATGATCATCAAATTGGCAAACGAAATATTAAAACAGCTCAAAACAGCTCAAATTTGTATGCTTTGAATCAGGATAAGCATATTATATTGAAAGGTCCTATAGAATCTGAAATTGCCCTGGAAAAGAACAATTACAGCGAATCTGTTCGTTAGGACATGCACTTTTACAAGGACAAATCAGGTTGTAAATTGCTGCAAGATTGATGAGCCCGTTGTAATGTTCGCTGTGTAGTTTTACTGTTGTGATGGAAATGAAGGAATGTATTTTTTCTTACAGCGCTCTGAAAATCTAGCTATGAAGGGGAATGAGAAATTTTGGCCACTCAGACGCTCAGGCATTTGAAGGAAACATTCTTGTTTTCTATTCATGTTCCTCACAGTGTTGCAGACTGTCCATTGGTTGTGTTTTTAGCTTCTTCATCATATTTTTCTCGTAGAATAAAAGTAGTAACTTGATCTTTTAACAGCCATATAAAGTGGACAATGGTCAGTTTAATGCCCTTTTCAGCCTGTGTCAAAATATTGATAGTAACCATTATCATAATGAACTTGTAGTTTTCTGAAAGGTGTAATGTTATTGTGTAGGTAAATAAAACTTGCAAACCATTTAATAAAAGCTCGTTTTGTCGTACATTGACCTTGAAGTAGTGAGACACATCACGGTTGCCATAATATTGAAGTCATGTATTGTGCTGTTGATTGCCATTTGAAACTCAGAAAAGCATTTGCACACTTGACACAAGGTTCTGTAATGTTTTAGAAATATAAAACTGTTACATGCTCTTATGGAAAGGACAACATTAATAGAAGTTCTGAATTAAGCCTTAAACATTGCCACTCAAATTATTGAGTCCTTATTGAATATACTTAAAATAAGGGCTTCTAAAATTTTGAAATCTTAATCTCCAATCTCCTTCAGTCTGGGCCTGTCAACCCTCCCCCCCCCCAAAAAAAATAAAAAAAAATAACAATAATATATTTTTTTATTATTTTGCCCCCACAAGTATCTACCTTATTTGCAAACAGATTTTCGAAGTTTACTTTAAAAATATTGTGAAAAAATCTATTACAGAACTTGGTTAATACACTACACTTAACAATATGTGATAAAATTTGTTGAATGCAAATCAAGTTTTGTTTTCTTATTAAATTATGATATATTGTGCAGGAAATGTCAGCATTTTTTTAATGCTTCAAATGCTTTCAAACCGTTTTTAAACCATAATTTTTACTTCAAGTCGACCTTTTCATAATCCTCAGACAGATTTATCATGTAATAATTAGCGGATTAAGCAGCTTGTTATGTGACAAATGGATAGCTGCAAGCACATTCCGGTGATCTACCATGTGTTTGGAACCATAACACGTGTCTGCCAATTAACAGATATCAGGTGATTATGCATTGTAGCGAATGGAAGCAGCTGGTCGGGACTTGGTCTGATGGTTATCATGGTTATCTGGACACGTTGATTGGGGTATTTGGGGATGTGTGAATGAAGACCATGGTTTGTGTTTTACAATTGCCACATTTTCTACTGATTTAGCTGTTTTGGACCGAAGTTAAAAAGAAATGAACAAATTTCGGATCAATTTCATTGCAATTTTCTGCCATGGAAATCAATCCATCGTGTTCAAAACCAGTCCTTTATGACTGACTGGCATTCTGTTTCACTTACGTCATAAGAATTGGTTGTGTGTGAAAACTAGACGATGTTATGAAGTGTGAAACAAACGGAATAACCATATGAATGACAATAAGATTTTGCTGCATAAAAACTGTCTTAGGGAATTTTTTGCACACTTTATTTGAAATTTATTCTTGCCATTTGCATAATGAAGAGCTTTAATGCTTAAGACATTTTCCCCTCGATTTCCGCCATTTTTCCATCTGTCTGACCATGTTACACGTTAAAGCTGCACTTTCACAGATTGAATGTTTTGACAACTTTTTTTTTTGTCTTAGAACGAGCCAATTTTTGTGAATCCATAGAAACCAGTTATATCAGACTGCTGACAAAAAATCAGATCTCAGAAATTTATATTAAAGGACAAAAAATTATGTTTTGTGCATTTTTCTTAAACGGTTAAAGCCATAAAACAATAATTTTTGAACGGAAATAGGAAAATCAACGATCTGATTTTTTGTCAGCAGTCTTATATCATTGGTTTGCAGAAAATTTGCCCTTTCTATGACAAAAAATAAAAAAGTTGTAAAAATGGTAAATCTGCAAGAGTGCAGCTTTAAGACGTTCCAGTCTTACACTGCTTTATGGCTCATACCTCTAAGCGCAAACATCGACAATTATTTTGTCCAGCAGATCCTATTTTCTCCTCTCCATTTCATTAATACATGGCTTTACTTACAAACGCTTCTTTCTTATCCCTCTTTTCCCTTAAAATCAATAGTTATACCGTCATGAGTAAGTTTCTCGTCATTTTGTGATGACTTACGAGTTGCGGATTTAGTCGGTTTTCCTTTCGAGGTTTTCTCTGAGAAAGAGAAAACCAAAGCCATTAACATCAATTATTTCTTTCTCTGAACACTTGTAGTGACAAGAGACTTCCCTGGCAATGTTGAGAAAAAGATGCTTGCAAAGATTTACATAGTTTATATTGCGACTCACTGACTGATCCAGCTGCCTTCCACAGCCCTAATAAGGGATATTTTTTTACTTATATTGAGGTGATGTTCAGGACTTGTATTGGAACTACTTTGTTGAAGTTTAAGGTCAAGGTCACTACACTGCCGTCCATGGCGTATAAGCCTTGCAACAGCTCCTTTATGAGGAGCGAAATCTGGTTCTCCTTCCAACTGGAATGGCTGTCAATAAACGAAAAACATTATTGGCTAAAGTAACACAAATAAGGCCCTTATGAAACACTTTGGAAAAATAGTTAAGAATGCTGGCAGAAATAGCCTAGAAAACTAAATGGAATCATCATCTAATTACATGTGAAGTACCAACATTAATTACTGCAGGAGGAATTTCCATTTCTCCCATGGTGTATTTAATAAAGCAAATATTCGGATCAAGGATTTGCAGTTTGTCCCAGTATTTGAAGTGTTAATCTGTATATAGTTTGTGTTGTTTTTTAATTAACAATATAAATACACCAAACTTTTTCACAGTTAGTCCCCAGTTGTCCTCTAGGATTCTCTGAAGTTTTATTGAAGTGTGTTTAAAGTGTCAAATCAAAATTGTATTTGATTAAGAAAAACACATTTAACCTTTATAAAATGAAACATGAATGGCTGATCATTCTTTACCTATTGCATTACTAAACTGTCTATATTTATGATGCATTAATACTTTAGAACACCAGTTGCATAGTTTGTTAATTAGCACTGTATGATGAAATGATGTAAAACTTCTTTGTCATTGTAGGCCATTATGCACTTTATATAATGGTTTCTCTAAAAAGAAATCTCTGTGACAGCATTATTGTTGTACGTCCTGTTGTTATTGGTGGTGTAAAAGCTTGATTAATGCTAACGACTGGCCTTGTCTCGTGAAGGTGTTAATGTGACCACAAGGTTAGCGTGACGTTTCCGTGGAGCTTCCATGAGACTTCCACTCCCCGACATCATGGTAAGCTCTGACAACATGCTGTCGTCGGCTGATCTATATTTGAATGTCTATAAGGAGAGGGGACTGTAGATATGTCATCTTGTCAGAATATAAAGATCATTAGAAATTGCTTCACTAAAATCAAAGAGATTTTAACATTCAAATTACAAATGTATTAATTGCCATATTAGGCAGCCTTTGTTACAGACATTAAAATGTCAGCGGATGTGTGTAATGTTTTAACTGAAACATCTTGTTTAAAGACAAATGGTACACTCCATTGTTAGGGCTTTAAAATATTGATCGATTCCTCACTCAAATATTAGGATGACACACCAATTCTTGAATATCACTCTGCATGTTCAGAATACCCAGTCAATTTTGCGTGTTATGAGTAGGCTTTGGTCGTGTTCTGAGGGTTTATAGCCCAACACTGAGATGATTATTATATATATATAATCACTTAGAGGTCCAAGTTTTTTCAAGTTCACTGAGTTCTTTGCTATAGATCTTCACAGGGTACCGGCAACGAATTTGGGAACATATTTTAATATTCCCAGAAACACCTCACAAGTTCTGCAAGTTAAGAAAGTTTGCAGAAAAATTTATATGCGTCATGGGAACATCCAACACTCGACATTTTAACGACTAGTTTTGTTGTGATCAATAATAAATTGTCTGGTATCTCTCTCCCTTTATAGGAAAATTGCACGCGAAACCGTCATTGCCTTATTTTTGACGTGCGACTTTAGAACGAAAGATTAATGACGGTAATTGCGTTTTCTCCCTCATATTTTTGTCATCTGATATGTTTTGAAAAAATCGTACTCAAATTTCAGACTTTGAGAGATCCCCGGAAGCTTAGGCCAGAGTTTTTTTATCATTAGATTTACAGGAGATTTTTCAAAAAGTTGGGTAAGGAGGAGGAAATAAAAATAAAAATAAAATGCATAAAATGTCCCAAAGGAGAAATAAATAAAAATAAAATGGATTTTTCTTCGATTTTTTTTATTTTTTAAATCTTCTTATATCATGAAGACAAAACACACGTTACTTGTGTCAGCTTTTTCATAGGCTGAACAAAGGGTGAAAGACCACCATACAGTTTCAAAAGCATAATTAAAGATCCTTTTAAAGACTGAAAATATTTACCTTAACACAGTTCAAGCGCTTATTGAAATGCACCAGTCAATTGTAACCACGGCACCCCAGGTCCAGCCAACTCCGGGTAAAATCCATGTCCTGCAGGAACAAACTGAGGGTAAAATCCCTGCCAAATGCCCCCGCACCTCAGGGACCCTACGTAAGGGCCATTCCCCGCTATATTTTGCGCGAAGACAAAACCACCGGATTCACCCGGCACTGCGGGGCCACCTGGGAGGTAAAAACATGGCCCATTTCCCCGGCTATCCCCGGTATACCCCGGACCGGGGCGGGGGGCTGTGGTTACAATTGATTAGTGCATAATTGTTAAGTAGATATTTGTTCAAATGCATCTATGCATACATGTGATGCATATATTATCAACCCATAGATTTTATGAAACATGTCAGTGTAATAAAGAAGTTAAAATGGCCTGCCCATTTCTAACCTTTTGCCCACAATATAAGCATTTCCTTTTAATAGTGAAGTGATCAAACATTGAACAAAGTTTAAGACACGGAAAGGAGGTCAAATGTTTTTTATGTCTTTAACATATAGCACCGTGACCATTTACCGTAATGTGGTTTTCATATAGAAAATATTACCAAATAAAGTCTAAGCCTTGATGGATATACCTATTCACTTCAAAGTTTGACAGGGCTTACGGAAGCAAAGGCAGTCAATATCTGTGAACTACATTAATTTTATATACTTTACCAAAGAAAATTCGGGAGCATTAAAATAAACTTGACAAGTGTAATATATTTCAAAATAACTGGTTAAAAACTGATTTTAGAATTGATCCTGAACAATATCATTCGAATTCCAGCTATTGGGATGCCCTTTGACACATGAGCAACTGATCAGTTTGACTTCTTCCACTGACTGCCAAATATTATCTTATGTTCCATTTGTTTTCTGTCTTGCCAGAAACAAACACAATGTTATTATTAGCTCATTTTCAGTATTTTATAACGATTTAAATTATAATTAATTATTTAACAAATTGACAACTACGAACGTAAGAAGATACCTTGTGTTTTTCGCTTCAAATATGTGACCGTGAGGCAGTGTGATCAATGCTCCTCAGAGTCAAATTCAGAAATAAATATCCATTTTGACTATGATGAACACGATATCATTTTGCAGTTTGTGTTTGTCAGAAGCTTTGAATATTTGCGCTGTAATCCAATTCATTCTTTTTAATATAACTACGTGCGCCAACGACTTTTTTATTGACAAACACAACCCACGAATTTCTGTCTCCTTATTTTGACCGGATGTTGTGCAATCATTCCACGAATCGCGAACAACATACTAGATCTACAAAAAATCACAATATACACGCCTTAAGTTATCGACGGTTTGATTTAAATAAAGTAACATAAACATCGAAACGTCTTGGTAGTAAAACCTTTCTATATAGCTGACATTGACTCGCTACTTTCACTTTTGACAGGACGTTGTTATGGTTACGGGTACCTTTTCTGTTTCCCCGCGTATTTGCGACTGGTTTACGTTTTATTGAAGTAAAAATACCGATAATGAATGACTATTAGTACACCAGTTGCTTCTGAGATATGGGTTATAGAACACTAATTTTATTTTCTTCGTAACATTGGAGCAACGTTCGTCGGAAAAAATAAAAATAAAACTAGGAAATTTTATTTTATTTTTATTTGGGTTTTGCAATATTTAGGTACGGCGCTCCCGTAAATCTAAAGATATAAAAACTCTGGCCTTAGGGTCGTACTCGCAGGAAACGCAGAGTACAGTAGTTTGTCAAGTTTCTTATATTGTCTTAGGCCAGAGTTTTTTTATCTTTAGATTTACGGGAGATTTTTCAAAAAGTTGGGTAAGGAGGAGGAAATAAAAATAAAAATAAAATGCATAAAATGTCCCAAAGGAGAAATAAATAAAAATAAAACGGATTTTTCTCCGATTTTTTTTATTTTTTAAATCTTCTTATATCATGAAGACAAAACACACCTTACTTGTGTCAGCTATTTCATAGGCTGAAAAAAGGGTGATAGATCACCATTAAGTTTCAAAAGCATAATTAAAAGATCCTTTTATTGACTGAAAATATTGACCTCAACACTGAGTTCAAACGCTCATTGAAATTAATTGTATATATTTGTTCGAATGCATCTATGCATATGAGGTGCATATATTATCAATCCATGGATTTTATGAAACATGTCAGTGTAAAAAAGAAGTTTAAATGGCCAATTCTAATTGGCCATTTAAACACATTAAACATTGAACACAGTTTCAGACACGGTATAATAAGGAGGTCAAATGTGTTTTTCTGTCTTTAACGAAATAGCACCGTGACAATTTACCGTGATGTAGTTTTTATAAAGAAAATATAACCGAAAAAAGTAGAAGCCCTGATGGAAATTCCTCTTCACTTGAAAGTTTGACAGGGCTTACGGATACACAGACAGTCAAAATCTACATTTATGTACTTCACCAAAGAAAATTTGGGAGCATTAAGATAAATTTTAGTGTTATATGTTTCAAAAAACCAGGTCTAAGAACTGATTTTAGAATCAGTCCTGAAAAATATCCTTCTAATTCCAGCTATGCCCGTTGGCAATAAGCAACGGATAAGTTTGACTTTTTGCACTGACTGCCAGATATCTTATGTTCAGATTTTTTCTGTTTTATCGGAAACACACACTATGTTATTATTACATCATTTTCAGTATTCTATAACGATTTAAATTCTAAATCATTATTAAACTAATTAACAACTACGAATATCACGATACCTTGTGTTTTTCTCTTCAAATATGTGATCGTGAAGCAGTGTGTTCAGTGCTCCCCAGAGTCAAATTCAGACAAAAATATCCATTTTGACTATGATGAACACGATATCATTTTGCAGTTTGTATTTGTCAGAAGCTATACATTTTTGCGCTGTTATCCAATTCATCCTTGTTAATATACGACGTGCGCCAACGACTTTTAATAGACATCTCCTTATTTTGACCGGAAGTTTCGCAATCATTCCACGAAACGCGAACAACATACTGAATCTACAAAAAAATCACAATAAACACGCTCTAAGTTCACCACGGTTTGATTTAAATAATGAAACATAAACATCGGAACGTTTTTGTAGTAAAACATTTCTATATAGCTGCAGAAATTGTGAGAAATAAGGGGTATGACAAAAAGTACTTTCACTTTTGACAGGACGTTGTTATGGTAACGGGTACCTGTTTTGTTTCCCCGCGTATTTCCGACTGGTTTACGTGGTTTGTGCAGTAAAACGACCGATAATGAATGACAATTGGTACACCAGTTGGTTCTGAGATATGGGTTATAGAACACTAATTTTATTTTTTTCTTAACCTTGGAGCAACGTTCGTCGGAAAAAATAAAAATAAAACTACGAAAATGAATTTTATTTTTATTTGGGTTTTGCAATATTTAGGTACGGCGCTCCCGTAAATCTAAAGATATAAAAACTCTGGCCTTAGCAAAATACTGTAAGGAAGACTGTCCTGATAAACATATAATACAAAATTGCTAGTGTCATAGAGAAGCCATAAACCTTCCTTGCTCAGGAAAATGATGTTTTCTTTATAGCAAGACTTAGTTTTCTCTGGAATATCAACATTTTCTCCAGAAAAAAATGATCTTTTAGTTCATGCTGATAACAATTTGTCACACCAAGACTTTGTTGTAGGTAAATGTGTACTGACATATGTATTCCAGTGTATTCTTATTCAAGTAGAATGCAGAAGCTGAGTATAAACTGAAGCCCATCCCCTGTATGGTGAACTGTCCATACAGATTTCTGTGAAGAGAATAACCAGTATTTCTGTTGCTGTCCATACTGCATTCAATCTGATTTCTTGGTTTAATTTTTACTTATTTCTTTGAGCCAGATTGTGATGAAAGCTGGATTTTGATGAAGGCTGGATTGTGATGGAGGCTGGATTGTGATGAAAGCTGGATTTTGATGAAGGCTGGATTGTGATGGAGGCTGATTGACATCGTTCTGGAGGTCTTTCCTTGGTAGAAACTAAAACTGATGTCCATTTTGAACACCATTAGTAGGTCAAATCAACCTAGCTGTTGTCTGTTTTCTTCGTTATTCCATTCATAACTGCCTGATTTCCTGCGCAGGATCATCATGACCTGCAAATAAGTGATGCCAGACTGTCAATGTAATGGTGAAGAAAAAAGATCATAGTCTTGTTGAACGGCAAACAACAAAAGTCAAACTGTTCAGAGAGTATACAGCTATTTATCATTGATATTGTATTATTATTAGTGGTTATATAGTGTTCGTGTAATACATGCTATACAAACATCTTTCAAGGGTTCACAACTGCAACCTCTGGAATAATTTTTTTTGGTTTGTCATAAATTGTGAACACTAATCTATATAGTTTATCGTCAAAACTCAGTTAGGTTGATCATTCAAGTGTAAAGTCACAGCCACATAAATGAATTGATTCAGTCATGTATGCCAATAATCAAAATAGAGTGCACAAAATACTTGACTCTAATTGGCTCATAATTGAAGTGATGAAGTATAGATGGTGGTAGTTTAGGTTTGGTACCATCCGGCATTGACTCTGTACGAGAGAGAGTATGAAGCCATGCACACCTGTGTGTGTTCATTTATAGAAATGTTGTTTTTTTTCCAAAGGAAGACAAAAATTGGATTGTACCTGATTAAAGGGAAAATGTTCACACTATTGGTTCAGACATTGATTTTTGGCGTGATTTGTATGTGAACAAAATGCTGTTCAAATCAGCTTCATCGTTGATAATATGCCAAAAAACATTAGTAAATTGATTATTTGAGGCTTGGAATTACCAAAATCATTTTTAAATGATTTTCTGCAAGTTTAAAAAAAAATCATTACCAACATGAAATCTATGACCAAGTATCTTTAATTTCTTTTTTTGGTCTGCTAAAGCCTTCATGTTACACAAAGACTTGCAAGAACAATCTCCAATTCAGATGTATTGGCTTTTCTCATTTAATTAATTTCACAGATTGCAATCGCTTCATATTAGAGCAGTGCATTAAACCTCACCTCTCAATTTCCCTATAATTTACTACCAGCTATGACGTAATGGCGTGAAACTATATACAAGTGTCGAATTAAGAATTCACGATTTATTGTTGGCATTAATGGTTTGATCTGAAGATAACATGTATTGTCTGCAAGAATGATTGATTTTTGTGTTCCGGTTTGTTGACAGTGCATCAATACTTTCCCCAGTCTACGCGTACACCGCATCATGTCCTCATGCCCCGTGAGAGTTTGTATCAAATGAACGCTGGGCAGACACAATGTGATATTAGCTTATTCTATCAATCCATAGTGTCAACATTGTTGCTTTATGAGGCTAATGGAAGGAAATCTTGCCAATCTTTTTCCAGAAAAGTGCAATGATTTCATCGATATATTTTGCGCCTATTGTATGTTTATTATTAAAAAAGAGGTAACACTAGAAACACTGATTGGTAGTTGGTTGTCATAGGGTAAGGCCCCTTTACCAGAAGTTGGCAATATGCACCATTAGTGTCTGTGATACAAAATAAGTTGAAAATCAATAGAAGCTCTTCCATGTGTCCTCACTGCATCTGTATGCCTGTCTGCAACCATATCTGACTGTCCAGTGAGTGTTTTTGGATGGCTGGGTCATAATGTATTGACGAGATCCTGATAAGCAAATTTGATACAACAGAAATTGTCGCAGCTGATCAAACTAGAGCGGGCTCACCCTGTTGTCCATGACTAGAGCGGGCTTACCCTGTTGTCCATGACTAGAGCGGGCTCACCCTGTTGTCCATGAAGCTGAATTGCCAAATAACAAGGACTTTGTACATCAATGTAAAGAGTTTGTTAGAACAGATTGGTCAGTCGGAGGTACATGCTGCTGCAGAAAATTTAGATACAAGTCTGGTGTATCAAACTGATCGAGGAAAGGTTTTCCCCGTCTGAAATATGTATGACAAGTTTGGACTTACAGACTGACTGCATGGTCTCATAATGGCTGTCAGTTTGATCTGCATCTGACAGTATGTGCAGGCCGGTCTTGCTGACTGTGGCCCGCATTGGTGAAATATTTGTGCTTGCTCAAATTTTGAATTTTATATAACAGGTCTTGTTATGATTTGATGCCAAACATTATAGAAAAAGAATTCAGGCATGTTCATTCTATAAGTCTAATTTCGATGACTTACTTTGCCAAATCTAAGACACTGAACAAATGCTCATCCATGCTTTAGGCAGTTTTTTATTGATGCTTCATCCTGTTGCAACAGCATGGCGTACAACATGTGGAGCATCAATTGTCTTGGCGGAAATGGAAGAACCATGTTGTGTTGTAACTCTTTATAAGCTTCAACAAGTGATTTTCCTTGGCAATTATTATAAAGTTTTACTCCTTCACAGATCCTGACTTTCATCTTGGGCTTCCGGCAAAAGAATAATTATCTTTCAATTGCAAATTCCATAAATTTGGTATTTCAATGTCTTCTGTTAATGGGTCTGTTGCAGTTTTAATGGTAAAACACTAAAATGTGTGTAAAATAATTTGAGTATGGAGCAAAATTTAATGGAAATGTCCAACCTTTCAACATTTAAATGAAAGCAAATTTTTTCTGAAAGGATTTAGCCAGTCATTTATGACATTTTTGAACAGATAAACTAATGGTCAATTGGTTTTAAAATACTAACTTTTAAATTGTTACCAATCAGGTAGTACAATTCCTTGAAATACTGGTATGTTGTGAATCAGATGTAACTAATGAGTTATACTCTTTCCCTAAAGGTTGCATTTTTGGTGTTTTTGATGGAAAGGAATGATGTGATTTCATGTCCTGGATTTGTGAGTGTACTATTTCTTTGTTTTGAGCTCTTAAGAATATGGACGTATGTAGGTGCTGTGGGGCCAAAAATAAACTTACATTTTGGTCATATTTACTGAAGATATTTCCATGTAACTGAATGTTACACATGTTTACTATAAAACCATTGAAGATATTTCCTTGAAAGTCTTGCTACATATGCTCAACATTATGCACCTGCATTGTAAGCAAGTATCATAATTATAGATAATATATTTAAAGAGTTATGCCCCTTGATTAAATGAAAACAATTGTCAGCTTGTGCAATAATTTGTCAGGGTTAAATTTTTGTAGAATTGTAGTTAATTGTCGCACATGGGCTGACAGGCAGGTCTCCGCGGTGTAAATTACACCTAAAACTGTAGATCTTTAGTATGGGGTAACTTAGGCTTGGGATCCCTTGGGTTAAGGTCAAGTCATGGACATTAAAAAAAGAAAAGCGGTTGTAACTGAAAATCTATAGTTTGGGTTAATATATTGTGACAAAACATATATATATAGGAAGAGTTTTTGAAGTCTTTTCATGGGATTGCATATGGGATCCCTTGGGTCAAGGTGAAGGTCACTGTTACTTAAAACAGAAAAATGGTTGGAACTGGAATATCTTGCTAATGGAATATAAGAAGAGTTTATGGAGACTTTTCATGGGATTGCATTTGGGGCTCTTTAAAAGCATTTACATTTCCCAGCACAAGTGTATGTTGTTCAGTGACAACATTTAATAATCATTATTATTAATTGATTAACCTTTTCTTAAATACTCATTTCCATTTTATGCTGCAACCTGTCTTATGTGGATATATATCCTCCAACCAATTTGGCATGTTCTTCCTTTTTCACACAACTCACAACTATTCCACTTAGTTATAAATCTTACAACACATGCTGAAGTTCTTCTTTCAATAATTGGAAACCAGGTTTCATGGCACTGCGGTACAGTAGCTTGTTTAATTAATAATTTCATTTTTGTTTTGAAATCTTTTATGACTTAGGCCACACTGAATTCATTTTTTGTTCAACAGATTTTTGCAGGCCACACTGAATTAATTTTTTGTTCAACAGATTTTTGCAATAATTTAAAGCCATTATTTAAAGCAAGGAAAAAACGTAAAAAAACACAACTTTAACATTAAAAAAAACGAAGTAAAAAAGAATATTTTTCTTATCAATTAAAAGAAGAAAGATTGTTAAACATAAATGCCGCACGGTAGAAAAGCAGCAACTTGAGTGTTTATCATGATGAAATACATTTCACAGTCAAACGACGGGTATTTTTTGAGAGGACTGTTGCCTTTTGAAAAAATATTCTTCAAGGTTTAGTTTTCATTTCAGTGAGAAAACAAAATTTCACCTGAAGCCACCATCTTGTGTGAAATGACTGACACCATGACACCAATACTGAACTGGTTGAAATAAAACTCCACACATTGCTTACTTCCCTTTACCAAACAAATTCTATAAAACTGCATAGAAAAGCTATAATCTATTATATTGAAGCTTTCTGTAATCTAATTACGACAAAGAATCTGGTTTGTGGTGAAAATATCACTGCAGTCGCACCCCCCAATTAAAAAAAAAATATATACTCAAAAAAAGAAAAAGAAATAGGTGGGGTAAATCCACGGAACAAAATATCAATTTGGGTTGGCCTTACTGCACTTGCCATTACATGCTAGTTGTTTTCAACAAGAAAGCAAGCTTTGATGATGACTGTGTGAGCTTGTCGCGCTCATTGCCAATTAGGCCAGAGTTTTATTATTTTTCGTTTTACGGGAGCGCCGTACCTAAATATTGCAAAACCCAAAAAAGAAAAAAATTCAAATTCCTAACTTTATTTTTATTTTTTCCGCCGCCCGTTTTTTTCGATCTCCGATAGAAAATAAAATTTAGTGTTATTTAACCTAATGCTAATTTCACAACAACAAAAACTATTGCGCACAATTTCCAAGATGGCGGAAGCCGGCGGTTAGTGCTTATGATGTCAACTGAAATATGTTACATTGTTTTGTGATACCACATGCGTATTATATGCCATGATGAAAACAAAACTTGAATCTTGCTTATTATCATCATCTACGCGCTTTAAGGAAAATGGCCACCTTTTACGAAAGTGGATTTAGTTTGAAGACTGATGCACTGTTGTTCATAAAATCAGTGCGTTTGTCATTTTGTGATAATTAGGAACGGAATTGCATTTTCTTTATACCAAAGCATAAAATTTAATAAATATTTCTGTGTGTAGACCGGTTAACATGGGGATACACTGATAATTGGAATTTGCTGTACAGTTTCTGACAGTGACAACAGAAAAAGATGAGAATGTGACATTGGATCTGGCTTGTTTGTCTAAAGACAATAAAGTTATACCAACATATCGCATACCATTTTAATGGGCATTGGCTCCTCTTTTCATGTCACCCATTTTAAAATGGATTGTTTGTATGTTGATTAAGAAACTATAAAAAATGGATTCTACTGTGAAATCTGGTAAGTTTGAGTTACATACCTTGTTTCATTTCTTGTACCTCAAAGACATTATGAAGAAATTAAATTTCTTCATATGTGTTGTTTATCTCAATAAATGAACCCAAAATGATATTAACCATTTTAGACACAAACAATATGCCAGATGCCTTATGTTTTGCTAGTGCGAGTTTCAGTGACTATTAAAAGCACTACAAAAGTATAGATGCATACATGCCATATCCCCCGGCGGGGGAAAAAGCCCCTGGAATTTCTACCCATCCCCTGGTCCCCCGCTGGGGGATCCATATCCCCTGGAATTTTTTTTTTTTATATTTTTTTTCAAAACTTGCTTAAGGTTGACAGTGGAAAGCATCAATAATATTATGAGTGTGAAATTCCATGAAGGACCATGATGACTAAGTCCAAAAATTATTGTAATTTGAATGTATTTCTGTATTTATTCTTATATTATAAATGCAGGTATTGCGCAAATTTTCTTCACGTAAAAATCCCCTGGTGTAATATCAAAATCCCCTGGAATTTAGACCAAAATCCCCTGGGAAGCCTCTCAGAAATATGGCATGTATGTAGATGCTCATATTAAAATCATGCATATATAATAATTTATGTGTAATTTTTATTTAACCATGCAGTGTTAAATTCTGTGGAGTTACAGTTGAAGAATATATTTTCATTGGTGTGAATCAGTTGACTTGTGGCGTTTAGGGAGTAAAATGAATATCCAAATGTTAAAAAAAGTTCCTTAAACATGCATTATGCACCAGATAATGCACCAGTCAATTGTAACCATGGCCCCCGAGGTCCTTGAGTATATAGGGGATAATGAGAGAAGTGGGCTGTGTTTTTACCTTCCATGTGGCCCTGCAGTGCCTAGTGAATGCGGTGGTTTTGTTTTTTTGCCGAAAATAGTGGGTAAAGGGTAGTGATGTTCCAATGATCGATTATAATCGAAAATCGATTGGTTGGGCCTGAAATCGGCGACAATCGATTATCGAAAATAAATAAATAATATATTAGTCAGTGTTCACACGTTATCTTTAACAAAATTGCTGATGAAAGCCACAATGAGCAAGAAAATGAACTATTTTTTATGCAACAACACTTAATAACTTCAATCATAGACATAAGGTATATGCATATAATGATTAAGAGTTTAATACTGTACATGAATAAAACTACAACTCAGGTACTCTCTAGTATTTTAAAAACCGATTGTACTATCGATAATCGGTTACTTGAGTGGAACCGATCATCGATAGTAAAATTGCAACCGATTCCCAACACTAGTAAAGGGCCTAACCTCGAGGTGCGGGGGAATTTGAACGTCCCCGCTATTCTCCGGACCTGGGAGGAGGTGGCGTGGTTACAATTGACTGGTGCATTATTGTGGCTACTTGTGAAAATGACAACTTGTTTTGACTTTATTATACAGATCTATTATATAACAGGCAGTATGGAGTACAAAACAAGTGTGCACAACTTCAAAATCATACATTCTATAAATTTTTCCGAAAAAAAAGAAAAAAATACGGATAATCCATCTTATTTTTAATTTTTTTTCTCGACGCTCATTTTTGGACATCTTTTTCTTAATTTTATTCCCTCCTCCTGACGCTTATTTTTGAAAAATTTCCCGTTAAACGAAAAATAAAAAAAACTGGTCTTAATGCATGTAGACTGATCAGATGCAGCAGTCCATGAATTAGTCTGTGTTCGTTTTGCTAATGAAATACTTAAGTCACACAGTCCACAATATTTATAGCCCTTTTAACAGTTAAAACAACACATGTCCTATTCTATTCTTTCAGGATGTAGTAAATCCATTTGCTGCATTGGGAAATATGCGAAACTTTGACCGTGAAAAGTAAAAAATCACCGTACCATTGAAAGTACTTCTATTCAGTGTATAAAGACCACCATTCTGGCTCAAACTCAAATATTTTTTGTATGGTTTCAACACACATTCGTTTACAATCTATACACAATTCTGAACAAGACTGAACCTTGAAATCGCTACTGAGAAACAATTGTTTCAACACTTGGCGTGATTTTCTGATAACTCTGGCGCAATTTCACTGGAATGAGCTTCCAACAGTTATCTTGTAACAATATCTATCACCCATTTACTGGGGAACAGTTATTTGTGATTATCCTAGCTCGTAAAATATGGCTGTAGCTTTAGAATTATGCATGTTTTATGATTTACAGGGGAGGGTGAATGTCACTTAGGGTTTTTGTTAACAACAGGTAGGAATGTAAAGAGGTGACAATTTACATACATCACTAGAAAGTTCGGAAGGTCTTCTTCTTGCTGGCATACGTCTAAGCAGTGACTATTTAACATGGGTTGAGTTTTGCAAGCAGAGAGTGCTTTGTAGCGCTATGCAGTAATAATTTTTCTACTTTGCATAATGTACTGTTGCACACGAGTTCCTTATATCTATCCTTGTGCATCTCAATCGACAGGTAGCTCAAGATCCATATATAAGTTATTGTTCAATGCTTCTCTCAAGCCAATCATAGTTTTTGTGCACTTTATTTTGTTTATTAAGCTACGGGACTGAATAAATTTGTTTACTTCCCTGTGGCGTCACACTTAAAGGGGTTCTTACCTGAGAAATAAATAAAAGATGGATTAAGTTATTTCATGATGGCGATGTCGTTTATGATATTCTAAGATTTGATATCTGATATGTGTAAGTCATATTGACTATGTTGAAACTTTGAACTTGAGAATTTCAAAGAATAATCTCATTTTTTATTACAAGTAAATACATGTCCCTGAGTGAGGGTTTGAGTGTCATTTGTTTACCGCTCTCTGGCATTGGCACTCAAGAGGATGTTCTGGTGCCAACTTGACTTCTGCCAGAGTGGTAAGAAGTGTTCAGGTGTTTGCGTCATTTGATACTTTCTAATATTACTTTGAAATGCCATGGCAGGTACATCCTGCATATTATCTGTTGCAATTCTTACTCTTAAAAGGTCAAGATTTCAATTATTTTGTTTACTTCTTGCTAAGAAGGTTACTCTTAAAATGATTTCTTCTGTTGTCTACCTACCTTGTGTCTACCTCGTGTCTTCTGTTTAGCCCTTTAGGCTAGTTGATCCCTTTAGATTTCTTCTATGCAAATCTCCACTCCGATCTGATTTTGTTTATCAATGAAAATATTGAATTCACTCCGGTCTGATTGTTTACTGATGAATTAATACACATCACTTAGATCAAAACGTTTGTGTGCCCATAACTTATCCAGTTGTGATTTAAAACTGTTCACAGTGCTGCATGTAACAATATTATGTGGAAGGCCGCTCCAAGTGGATATAGTACGATGTCCAAAAGAATTTAATCGAATAGACTTGTGAGCTTTAGGCTTTGCAAGCTTCAACCAGTGACCTCTTGTTCCACTATTGTCCGCATAATTGAAAAATACACTTGCATTGATGTCATCAACTTCGTGAATAATTTTGAAAACTTGTATCATATCAAATCTTTTTCTACGGTAGTCCAATGTTGGGAGATTCAGTTCATTCAATCGTTCTTGATAGGAAAGTCCACGAAATTCAGGTATTAGTCTTGTGGCTCTACGTTGCGCATTCTCCAGAACTTGCTTACATTTCTTCGTGTATGGGAAGTATATTAAATTTCCAGAGTCCAAATGGGAACGAACAAGAGACTTGTACAATTTAAGAATAAGGATTTGTCCATGAAGGTGAATTTCCTTCTAATAAGCCCAATGATTTTGTTTACTTTGTTGACTGTATTATTAATGTGGGTTTCAAAATTCAAATTATTTGTGAAGAGCACACCCAGGTCTTTTTCAGAAAAATCCCTTGCAAGTTTGTGAACATTTCCATACTCATCTATCATGTTATAGTCATTGTGAAATTTTTCATTACCAAATGACACAATTTTACATTTCTTAATATTGAATTTCAGTAACCAGTCCTTACTCCACAGACATAAACGGTCAATATCTTCCTGAAGCTGTTGTTGATCAGTTGCGGAAAGAATATTATTATAGATTTTACAGTCATCTGCAAACATTTTACAGAGGCATCCAACTACATCCGGTATATCGTTCACGAAAAATTATGAAAAGAATCAGCCCAAGTATGGAGCCCTGGGGAATTCCTGACAAAACTGGATTCCACTCAGATTTTTGACCATCAACAACTACTCTTTGTTTGCGTCCATTTAAAAAGTTTTCAAGCCAGTTCAAAATTGTCCAGAAATACCATATGCATTTACTTTCTTAAGAAGTCTACGGTGAGGTACACTATCAAAAGCTTATCTGAAGTCAAGGTATATTGTATCAACTTGAATATTATTGTCAACTGCTTCAGTCCAATCCTCCAATACTGACAGTAGTTGGATAATAGTGTTTCTGTTCTTACGAAAGCCATACTGACAGTCTGACAAAAGTTTATGACGGGACAAATGTTCAACTATAACAGCCCGAATTATTTTCTCAAGCAGTTTACAAAACACAGAAGTCAATGACACGGGTCGGTAATTTCCTGGGTCTGTTTTGTCACCTTTTTTAAAAATGCATGTTACATTTGCTAGTTTCCAATCACATGGTAGGATCCCGGTGGAAACTGACTTCTGAAATATTTCACTCAACGGTATGTATATTTCTTCAGCACATTGCTTTAAAAAGAAAGGATGGCAGTTATCTGGACCACACGCTTTAGAAGCATTTAGAGCTTTTAAATGTTTTAACACCAACTGGGGTGATACAATAATATCCGAGATGAAATTTTCTTTTTCCAACTTATCCTCAAAATTAGGAATTTCAGAGTTATCTTCCCTCGTGAAGACTGATGCAAAGAAATCATTCAAAATGTTAGCTTTGTCTTTAATTTCAGTAGCAATGTTACTGTTCTTATCTCTTAGATCACCAATCCCACTCCTGGTTTTTGTCTCCCCTTTTACAAAACTCCAAAACGATTTTTGACTTGTTTTTGAACGTTCTGCTACACCTTTTTGGTATTTCTTTTTAGGGAACCGAATAGCTTTAGTTGTACTATTTCTTATTTTACAGTATGATTGATAGTCCCTATAACTATGGCTGTAGGTGTAACGCTTCCATGCATGATACTTTTTCTTGACCTTTCTCACACAGTAATAGACAGTCCATCCATTTTTGTTTTTTACATCCCCCCCTTAGTATTACACTCTGGAATAAAATTTTCAACACAGAAATCCATATGTCGCAATAGAAAGGACCAAGAATCTTCAACATTCATATCCGCCATCTCCTTCCAGTTTACCCTACTTAGGTAGTTTCTAATTTTAACATAATCACCCTTAAAGAAGTTTACTTTATTTACTGGTTCCCTGCCCTTGTTTACTACACATGGAATTTCACAGATTATTGATATGTGATCACTTGCGCCGAGTTCGCTACTCAAAGTTAAGTTTTCAACTTCAGTCTGGTTATCAGTTAGTAATAAGTCTAAACATTTAGGGTCTTGACCCTGTCTATACCTTGTAACACCCTGTACATGTTGATTAAGAATGTTATCTCTGAGGCATTCAACAAAAGAAAAAGCAGGATGTGTTTCATTTCTGTGTACTGTCCATGTGGACCAGTCTATTTCCGGGAAATTAAAGTCACCCAAAATCACCAGATGGTCAAAAGTTAAACTACATGCTTGTGATAAAAGCTGATTCAAATTCCTCTGATTTACCAAATTACTTGAAGGAGATTTGTATATTCCCCCTACTAAAAGTTTTTTACCATTTGCAAGTCTCAATTCACACCAAACAGACTCCGAAAAGTCAGCTTCACACAAAATGTCACAATAATCTGCAACTATAGTCTCTTTAACATAAATAACTACCCCACGGCTGTTTTCTTGAACTTTAGCACTAAAACACTGATAACCCTTCAAAGAATACTCTCTAGAGTCAATGTTCGTAGCTTTTCTATTTTTTGGGAATACTTCAGTTACAATGATAATGTCAATCATTTTTATTGAAACTAATATTTCAAGCTCGTCAATTTTGTTTAACAAATTATCTGCATTTGTTTAATAAATTTTCAAATTACATGAGGATTTTTCTTCTGACAATGAACTTTCAGAATAAATACTTGTAGAACTAGTGTTCAAGCTTCCTGCGACTGAGGATTTTTCTTCTGATAAATAACTTTCAGAAAAAATATTGGTAGAACTAGTGTTCAAACTTTCTTCAGTGTCTATAGAATTTAAAGAAAATGAACTATCTGATAATAGCGAACTGTCAAAACTTGAACTGTTAACATATATACATGTAGAAGAGTTTGACTGACTGTCAATAGATTCATTTTTGTTTGTCATTTTGTTGAAGAAACAAGGTCATGATAATTATCCTCAGTTTTGTTGTGATCATCATCATTGTTGTCATGCAAAAACCTTAACCTTGGCCATAACTTAAAAACCTTTACCTTGGTTATTAGGCAAAAACCTTAACCTTGGGCAAACCTCAAAAACCTTTACCTTGTCAATTACTCAAAAACCTTGACCTTGTCAATTACTCAAAAACCTTAACCTTGTCAATTACTCAAAAACCTTGACCTTGTCAATTACTCAAAAACCTTAACCTTCTCAATTACTCAAAAACCTTGACCTTGTCAATTACTCAAAAACCTTAACCTTGTCAATTACTCAAAAACCTTAGCCTTGTCAATTACTCAAAAACCTTAACCTTGTCAATTACTCAAAAACCTTGACCTTGTCAATTACTCAAAAACCTTGACCTTGGCCATAACTAAGATAACATACGATTTTCACATGAAAAAGCACATGTTGTCACAATCGTAAAAAAAATCATACATTTTTGGAATGAGATCTGGATACACATAGAACTCATTAAATTATGCATAATTAAGATATACAAAAAGATGACGAGGCTGCTGGCAATTTACTCAATTATCATTACGTTAAGTACACCCATTCAATAGTGAAAATAATGTACTGAAATGTTCCATACCTAAAAACAAGATTTGAAAATGAACTTTCAGGATTGGTTTAATGTCAGTACTACTTTTCCTTTAATAAGTCCCTTGACGTTTTGAATATGGGCGCCACCATCGATGCACTAGCTGTAAAGACCTGTATTATAACCAAGATCATATCTGTTGAAATATGGCCTTGGTGTTCTGATTTACGTTGCCAGTGACAGTATACAGATTATAAACAAGGCCCTTAACTCTTTCTTCTTTAATTATCAAGGTATGCCCCTGTTAAGACTATGAAATGGAGAAGACATTATAATTGCTCCTTACAATTATGTTCAAAGTAATACTGATGTGGCAAAATAATTTTGTACCGTATGTTCTCCATTAAAAGAGGTCGGAAATGTATATATTAAATACGAGGCCAAATTAAAGAGCGTATTTATGGAATGAAGATAGCAACTCTATAACTAATTTAGCTGTATAATGAAACCAATTGCCTTGATTTTAGAAAACTGAAGAAATTGTGTTAACTTTTAACAGCTTTTTCTAAATATAACTTGTAGATGCAAAGTTATTCATGGCCACCTTCCAAATATTTGTTGCTTTTCAATCAGTGAGAGATGAATTGGACTCCAAAATTAAACACAACCGTCAGTAGAAGAAATATGTGAAAAATGATTTCCCTGGTTTCATGCTCAGAGGTTATATTTCCCTGCTAGATATGTCTGTAATTGCTGTAGTATGGGATTAAACTAGATATAGTTTTTTTGTTTTGTTCATTTCGGGGGGGGGGCATACCTCACTTCCAATGATAACTCTTTGTTCCATTTTAAAATATGGATAAAAGTAATTGACTGTTGTCATCTGAATATGTAATCTTCAAACAAATCAGTTTGCCAAATATTTTGTCAGTATCTCTCTTGTTTGTGTGTCTGTCTGTCCCACTCTCTGCCTATGTGTCTGTTTCTCTGTTTGTCCATCAGTCAGACTATCTGACTGTCTGTATGACTATCTGACTGTCTCTCTGACTATCTGACTGTCTGTATGACTATCTGACTGTCTGTATGACTATCTGACTGTCTCTCTGACTGTCTGTATGACTATCTGACTATCTGACTGTCTGTATGACTATCTGACTGTCTCTCTGACTGTCTGTATGACTATCTGACTATCTGACTGTCTCTCTGACTATCTGACTGTCTCTCTGACTGTCTCTCTGACTATCTGACTGTCTGTCTGACTATCTGTCTGTCTCTCTGATTATCTGTCTGTCTCTCTGACTATCTGACTGTCTGTCTGACTATCTGACTGTCTCTCTGACTATCTGACTGTCTCTCTGACTATCTGTCTGTCAGTTAGGTTATTTCGCACCAATATTGGACACATCTGCTATATTACTAACAACTTTAAATAATTGTTAAATATACCGTTTATTATTGATTCATGATATAAAAGTGATTGATAATTTTTGTAAACATCATAGTATTTTGTTGAATACAGTAGTTCGATATGCATCCACTAGGTGAACAATTTTGAAACCTTTCTCATTGACAGACAAATCTAAAATTTCATAAGGTTAAAAGCTGTCATAATTTCACATAAACAGGATTTAAGTGAAGGAAAAGTATATAAATTGATGAATAAAGCTTGAATACATTTTATGCCAAGGTAGGCAGAGTTTGTAAGAAAATGCTAATTATGCTTGTTAGGAAAAAAAAAATAACTCTATTGCACTGAAAGGAAATCAATCTGTTCAATGCTTCACTGGTTAGATATAAAACCATTGAAAAGAATTCTTAATTAAGTATATTTAAAAGAAAGTTAATTGGAGATTTGCAATAAAACTCACATAATCTGATTTCACAATGACAAAAAATGTTTTGATACCTAGTTGAAGGTCAAGGCCTCATTAAATATATAAATGAAAGTTGAATTATTCAGGTTTGTACATATATGATTTTAGGGTAGTCAATGCAAAATTGAAGACGTAACACTATACAAGTAATATTTAATATAAGAATAAAAAGCATTTTGTTGGTGTTGCACAAAAGGCTTTGACCTTGAATTCAAGGTCACCAAGGTCACAGGACTAAAACTCAGAACCCCTGGAACTGGGAAATTCATCCAAATCTCTGAGATTGGGGATTGTTCTGGCATCATTTTTCTGGGTGGTGATAATTCTCATCATCAGGCCTTTACCCATTGTCCCTTATATATTGCTCACTGGAGTGTTTGTCTCACTGATCAACAGCAAATGTACAAGGATGAAAGCAGAAAGGCCTTGCGTGAAATGACATAAAGGGTGCTGCTGAAAAGGGACAGGGTGCTGAGAAAAGGCACAGGGTGCTGAGAAAAGCAACAGGGTGCTGAGAAAAGGGACAAGGTGCTGAGAAAAGGGACTGAGAAAAGGGCCAGGGTGCTGAGAAAAGGGACTGAGGAAAGGGAAAGGGTGCTGAGAAAAGGGACAGGGTGCTGAGAAAAGGGACAAGGCGCTGGGAAAAGGAACAGGGTGCTGAGAAAAAGGACAGGGTGCTGGGAAAAGGGACAGGGTGCAGAGAAAAGGGACAGGGTGCTGAGAAAAAGGACAGGTTGCTGGGAAAAGGGACAGGGTGCAGAGAAAAGGGACAGGGTGCAGAGAAAAGGTTTCAGGAGGGGGGAAATTGTTTTGGCATTGTCCGTCCGTCCGTCATTCTGTCTGTACGGAACCATATCTTGGTAGGCATTGATCAGAAAATGTTCAAACTTGGTCAGAATGTTGGTCACATGGGGTCAAAAACTAGGTCATTAGGTCAAATCTTAGAAAAATCTTTGGAGCAATCCAAAGGCATTATACATAATCAAATATTCTTGAAACTTAATCAAAATGTTTTCCTTGATAAACCCTTGGACGTATATAAAACTGGGTCATATATGATAGAAAATTAGGTCACTAGGTCAAATCTTAGAAAAATCTTGTCAGGAATTATATCATGGTAATGATTGGTCAGATTATGTTTAAACTTGGTCAGGATGTACCTCTTGATAAAATATGGACCGCTTTTAAAAGTGCTTTACATGGGGTCAAAAACGAGGTCACCAGCTCAAATCTTAGAAAAATCTTTGGAACACATTAGAGGCATTATGTATGGTCTAATATTCATAAAACGTGATCAGAATGTTTTCCATGATGAACTCGTTGACATGTTTAAAACTGGGTCACATGTGATAAAAAATTAGGTCACTAGGTCAAATCTTACAAAAATCTTGTTAGTAACCATTTCATGGTAGTGATTGGTCGGATTACGTTCATACATGTATCAGGGTTCAAATTTAACTTTGAGGAGCACTCGCAAAATTTTTCGAGTGCATTTTGAGGCAACTCGCAAAATGAAAAATCAACTTGCAATTTTATTATTTGCTTTATTCCCTTATAATATTGTCTAATTAAAGTAGAAATTTACACCTAAGACATATTATGAATATCAAAAAGTATCAATCTTGAGTGACTCGACTACTAGAACTTGTTGATGGCTTATTCTATTTGGGGGGAACAGAAAGACTCATCTGATGCTGGCAGCTTTTTGATAACAAAGCTGTCCAATAATTTGACATTGTTCACTTTGTATATTTACAAATTTGACATTGTTCACTTTGTATATTTACCCTCGCCATCGGGTAATTTAATACCCATTCGACAAGTACGCTACAGATTTCATTAAGTCTGTAAGTATTAAAATCAATAACATTATAAATTTGAGATAAAAAAAGCAACAGTAAATGTAGCGTGGATACTTTGGACCATGAAATATATCGATCGACAAAGTCTATTCATTTTGACAGTTGGGCGAAAATATATTCAAAGGATCATGGGGTTTACCTATAGTGCTAAATTTAGCCAATGATTGAGCTAGGTGATTACGTCATTCATATTCACTTTGTATAATGCACGGCTCGGAGCATCCCGGAAAGATTCGAGATAAAACTCGGCCTTTTCCGTATTTGTTCTATTTTTGAAAACTTACTAGAGCGTGACTCCGTACTGTCTTCTTTATACTGGTAGTGTAAACATGCCATTTATAGGCTGTTTACACTTGACTACGTAGCGGAGTTAAGTTCATGTTTATTCTATTTTCCTTTTAACAATTTGTGGTCTAAAAAAAGCCACTCGCAGAATTTTGCAAGCTTGAATAAAAGTCACTCGCAATTTGTAAGTGTTGCTTGCATTTTGCGAGTATGCGAGTCTAAATTCGAACGCTGTGTATGACTGAACACATGATAATACTTCTAAACAAACTGAAACTTATATCCAACGTTCATAACAGTCCATTTCTCTGCAGCCATATTACATGTTTATATAGGAATATTCCACCTACTTTTCATTTCCAATCCATGAACTTTGCCTTATCAGGCAGTGGATATCAATTCAATGAATTTGCTTGTTTTATCTACAACCCTAGCTGAGGGGTGCTAGCAAAAATGAAAGGGTGCAGCACCCTTCCATATTTTTTTAGCTGAAACCATATTGATGCCTTCTTCCCTGGATGGGGAGCTGTCACCTTAATGCCTCCTGCCCACCGCAATTTCCTGGAAAGAAACATAATTGAAGTCTTAGCTGCCTCAGTGCCAACTTCAATTGCGTAACCATTGTGTTTCATTAAATGCACAACTAAGTTTTCAGGGTTTATTGACTGTTTACAAGGGAAGGTTTTTGGTGAGTTTTAAAAAATATGCTGTTTCCTGCCAATTCAGATCTCTTCAAATGACTTTCCTGTACTGGAAGATATTAAGTTATGGGAGTAAATGGCTTGTTGTTAGGTTTTTTGTTGTCGTTTTTTAAATAGGTTTTTCAAACTCTATTTCACATTGCTATGAAAATAGTCTTAAATATTTCAACATATTCTTTTTGTCTGGTTCCATAACTTTTTTTTGCCTTTTTTTATGCCCCCATTCGAAGAAGAGGGTAATTTGCTTCGCACCTTTGAGTCAGTCCATCTGTCCATCCGTCTGTAGATCAAAGCTTGTCTGAGTGAAAACTGGACAATTCCTGGACCTATGGTCATCAAACTTGACATGAAGGTTGGGCCAGACCCGTATTGATTTTAGGAGTCATCAGGTCGAAGGTCAAGGTCACAGTGACCTTTCCCGGGAAAAGATAGTCAAAGCTTCTCTAATCGATAACTCAAAAACGCCTGGACCTATGGTCATCAACTTGACTTGGAGGCTGGGCTTGACCAGTAGATGACCCCTATTGATTTTAGGGGTCATCAGGTAAAATGTCAAGGTCACAATGAACTTGAATGCGAAAAGGTTGCCCGAGTGATTACTCGACAATGCTTGCATCCATGTTCCTCAAACTTGACAATTAGGTTGGGGGATGACCAGTAGATGACCCCTATTGATTTTGAGGTCAAAGGTGAAGGTCACAGTGACAAAAAGCTTGTCTGAATTATAGGGTAGCTTTTTGGTCCTCAAACTTTATGTGGAGGGTGGGCATGACCAATCAAATGACAAGCTGTCATTTTGGTCCATGCATATATTCATTTAATTGTCCAAATATTCTTGACAACATGGTGCTCAGGGGGCATTATGTTAGACAAACATCTCTTGTTAAATATAAGGTTCAAGCTGACAACAACACTGATTGGCAAACTGTCTTAGAGCTTTGGAACATCTTAGTTAGTCTTCTGTACTCATTCTAGTTTTGTTAATGCTTCAGAGGCTTACATTGGCCAGAAATTATACTAAGCTGTATTTGTCATTTTCTTAGAACTTATATACATTATTCTTGAAGAACTGAACTCTTCCTGCATTCTTTAATGCTTACCTTAGCTTTTTGAGCGAAACTTAAGCTGTATTTGGTACTCTCATGGTAACATTTTCTGTTTTTAATCCCCCGCCACGAAGTACATAGTACACATGCTCGTGTCCACGCTATAACTTACTTATGCATTGATAGATTACTATATTACTTGGTACAAATGTTGTCCTCATTTGAGACCATGTGCAGTGACCTTGACACAGGTCTTTACCTCAATGGTCAAGGTCACATCTGACATTTAAAGGTCCTACACTACACACAATATGAATAACAAATATCCTTTTATAATATGTTCACATATCCAAGAATATTTAGGTTACCGATCAAACAACTTGTATTTCCTATATTCCCACTCTTGACCGGTGGTTGTGTACAATTTTGGTCAGATTTAACTTACCAGTCAGGTTGCGAGAAAAACAATATATACTAAAAAACTAAGGGGGATATAGCCTTCCTTTGGACTGCCTTGTAATTATTCACTTTATGTAGTCTTCTCCTGATTCGGATCATGCTTGGATGATAGCAACATTGGGCCAACAAAAGCGTTAAGCTGTATTTGGTAATATCTCTATCTCTGCTGGGACACATCCATCATGGACAGGTTGGACACCTCAATTGTCTGAGTCCACTTATTCCTCACTAGCTCACTTATCCTTCCTGCCATTTGTAGAGAGAGTGCGGCCGGCTGCCGTCTCTTTGATGGATCGGTGTTCCTCAGGGATGCTGGGAACCGTCTTGGTAATCCTGGCATAAAATGGAAGAATTAACGATTACTGTATTCATTTTCTTGAAAAAAAAATAGAAAAAGGAATTATCATTATCTTTATCTCCATTTAAACAGGACCTTTTGTTTTAAAGTCCCTCTTAACAGCTCAGGCCTTAGTCTGAGGAGAGTTTATCTATTTAAGAGCATTTTGGCTGAGTGAATTATCATGTACTTTAGCTGTTCTTCTTTTATTTAGGAAAAAAAGTAGCTTTGGTGTTGCTATCTTCGTGCAAAAACATGATTATCTAATGGCTGTTATAAATATTAAACCAAGTATATATATTGAACCTTGTACTTGGAACACACATGAAGTGGAATAGACAACGGGCTAATATATCGAACAAGTCCCATTACCCTTGTAAAAATACTTATTGAGTTAAATGCCCCTTGATTAGCTATTAAAGAGAACAAAACAAGTCACAGAAGGGCAGCACTTGTTGAATAGTGATGGTATTTCTCTCCTGATACACTGAGGAGGTTTGCACAGGTCTACAACAATCTGACTGGTAGCTAGTGCAATATTGTGGACAGGCCTGGGGGGAATGTAACATAATTCTTCATGGATTACAATTGTGTGCATTGTTTTATATTCCATAAAGCAATAGCTTTTATCGGCATGTGCTCTTGTCTTTTATTAAGTTAGAGAGATTTAGAGTGGAACATTAAATGGAAGCTATTGTCAGGGGCCTTCACATGCAGCTATTAGGCTTTTTTAAAAATCATGCAAATGGACTGGTAATGAAATATGTGGACTTGAGTGCTTAAATCTGACATGCTATTGTTTGATCAGATAAAAGTGATAGGGGCATGTTTCTGCAGGTTGACATTCTGTTACCGGGTTATGTTTGAGTACTTTTTGACTCGCATTTCTGATGTAACGATAACAGTGCCATGACGTACACTAACAGTGCCACGACGTACACTAACAGTGCCACGACGTACACTAACAGTGCCACGACGTACACTACACACGGAAATGTTCATACACAATGCATTATTGAAGCAAGAGATATTTATATTAAAACACACACAACAAAACAGCCCTTGAGTTTGTGCAATACACTAATAATAACTTTTACTTCAAATTATTTCAACCAACAAAGAAATACTATTACAGGAATAATACAGTTTTTTAAAGTTTCTGAATCTGAGTCTTAAATGTTAGACAGACAGACAGTGGTGAATATGGCCCTGTGCTTGTATGAACAGAATGCACTGACTGAAGGAAACTATAGTTATATAATATTTACAGTTTGTATGTCTCGTCCTGCCATCCCAGTTGTCACGCAGGCCCGTCTGGTGCTGATTGTTGACTCCCAGTGCACATCCAGACTCTCTATTTCTGGTTTTGTAGACAACCGTCTGCTCAATATAATTGGGTGTCTACAAACCCTGATCAGATCAGTCTCAAGCAGGGAACTAGGAGATGTATGACTGCATTCTAGTACTGCTGGGTATATTTTGTCATACATCATTGAGCATACCTGAGTTTCTAGCTCAACAATTCAAAGAATAAGGTGTTTTTTCTACCCGTCCATGCGTCTGCATCCAGTTTTAGGGCAACTTGGCATTTTCACTTGTAACTCCAATACCCCTCTCCAACTGTTAAATTTTAAGGGCACAAAAAACAGTTGAAACTGAATCTCAAAACAAAGGCTGAAGTTGTTTGGTCAATTATTGAAAACCTGGTTTTATAGTATTGTGGTGTTTCTTGTTTAATTTTTAATTTGACTTTTTTATTGCTTTTGACAGGCACATATTGCATCATTATATTGTATAATTATTCATTTCTGAAACAAAGCAGTGTATAATCGAGCTAACTGGACAGGTCTTGTCATCTATGTCCTTGAAAATAATAATTAGATTTTTGGATATTCCCACATGAAATGATAAATGTGGAATAAGTCTGTCAGAAAGCTTTATTGTAAAACTTTCTACAATTCCCGCCAGAGTTGCTGTGGAAGTTGGCGTCATTTCCTGGAGCCTGGCCATTGTACTGCAGGGGACAAAATCAATTGGTATTACAGTCCTGGGCTATATCATGACAGCTTTGCCAGCCGGAAAATTTAATTGTTAGTTGCGAGAGGGTCCAATCTATCGAGATTGTACAAAATCCTGGGATCATTTTCCATATATCCTTGCCTGCGGTTTTGTAATTGGAACAAAAGCCTTCTACAACTCAGGGCACACTCAAATTTGTTTGTAATGGTGATTTAATGGTACCAAATATACTTGAATGTGTTTCTTGGACTTGCATATTTCACTGGAACGGGTCTTGAGTTCCAGGTACATTTTTTTGAAAAATGCATCATTCTGATGACTGGAAAATGGCACATGGTTACAGATGCAGGGCAATATGAATATCTGTTGACAGAACAAAGATTTGAAAAGCCATAATGCAAAACAGACTGTGAAATTTGAGTGTTCTTTCAGACCACATCAACCAGTTTTGTCCCCATGACCCAATATTGAGAATGCATTTTGGAAGTGATATATTTTCCATGTCTAGGCATTTCTCGGTCTAGAGGAATATTCTGACAGTCCATGTACTAAAAACAACTGGTAAATGTAAGGTTGTAAAGTGATGTATGGAGTTCTGTCATGTTGTGAGGAGTGACTGTATCTCCTTTATAAATAGGGAGGCATTTTTCATGCAAAACTTACGGAATACGAAATATTCAAAAATCTATCAGCGTTTGAAAAGCATTGGGGAGTAATCAGACACTAGTCAAGTTGTAGGTTTTCCCAGTTCTGAGACTCTTGGCCCAAGTTTTAAAATTGCATTAGAGAGTTTCCACTTCACAGGAGGTAACCAGAGGTCCACAAAACACTTATTTTTCTACAGATTTCAATTTTTCTACAAGCCCAAATCTTGTGTGCCACAATAGTGAATGGGATAGATATTTCATAAGCTGTGAGTTGGATAATATCATCAGTCTTTTGACTTCCTCATCACTGGTGGCTATATATTGCTCATTGCTCCAACTCATGGCACTTTTGTTATATACCAGAAGTCAAGGGCCATCATTCTGGAGAGAATAGAACCTAGGTTTATACCTTGACAAACAAAGTATATTGGATCGATCGAGTCACTGCGTGGTTGGTCTGTCGGTTGGTTTGTTGCAATTGTTTCAATCTGGATCATATCTTTAAAAATACTTGATAGAATTTAATAAAACTTTATACAATGATATAATGAGAGGTAGTACACTATGCATGAACCATAACTCTAATTAGGATTAATACAGAGTAATTGTCCTTTGTTACTTTTATTTGACCAAAGCATAACATGAAACTACTTGATTGAATTTAATTAAACTTCATGCAATCGAAAAGCACAATGAAAGGAAGTGCAAAATACAAAAACCATAACTATATTCTTACTTATTACAGAGTTATTACCATTCGTTACTTTTTCCAAAGCAGTACTTGATGTTACTTTTCCGAAGCAATACTTGAAAACTAAATGATGAAATTTATTAAAACTTCATATATACTCTATTTCAGCTAACTACAGAGGTATTTCCCTTTCCCTTTCCTACTCTTTTTTGTCAGATGCTTAGCTTCTTAATTTCTCAATGGATTTTAATTAAATAAGACAAATAGGTTTAGCATGATGAGTCGAAATCCTGTGTACAATAGCGTCAGAGTTGTGGCCTCTTTTCAGTAAAATAGTCTGCAATTCCTGTGTCCAGGTGGCATTTAGGGGTATTTGTCATTCCTGTGACAGCTCAAGTTGTCATAGAATTTATCCTAACCATTCTTTGTTATAGGTTGTTATGGGTGATGTGATTTATTTTAGTAACACTTTTAAGTATATTTATGTCTGACCCACTGATACGCTGTAAGCCATTGAACTCATTTAAACTGATCTCTCATGCAGCTTAATGTGGTGAGTTTTATTTCTCATCAAAGTATTGGCTTGAATTCAATGGAACTTTATAGGATGCGTTACTTACTTAACAAGATTTGATTTGTTTATTTATTATCAGCATACTCTGATTCGATGATTTTTCACAGAGTTATAGCCCATTTAATTTCTATAGAGTTCAATTCATCCTTTCAAAGTTGTATCTTGTCAGGGAGCATAAACCAATTCCAATGATAACCTCATCTCAGTAGTTCTTATATACACTTATCTTTTAGTTCGTAAAATATTTGTGACAAGTTAATACTACAATGCAAGCCCAAGAACTTTCCATCGACCTTTTTGCAGTTTGATATTATCCAATGCTTTGGGCATTATGTTTTCTCTTATTTCTCATGGATTTTCTGACAAGTCTTGGAAGTATTGTTTATGTTATTTCCTGGTGTTACAAAGTGGCATATGTTGGATTTATAAACAGTCAACAAGATTGGGAATCTTCAAAGTCACATTCCAAAGCATTTAGCTTTAGAATAAATTTAATTAGCCTGTCATCTTTAAGAAAAAAAATCCACAGTAATAGCTTGTCCATTTTTTTGAATAAGAAAAAGGTTGAGATAGTTCCATAGACTTGGTGTAAGGAGCGGTAGGTTTGGCATCAGGAGTGGTAGGTTTGGCATCAGGAGTGGTAGGTTTGGCGATTTCAGGAGTGGTAGGTTTGGCATCAGGAGTGGTAGGTTTGGCGATTTCAGGAGCGGTGGTTTGGCATCAGGAGTGGTAGGTTTGGCGTCTGGAGTGGTAGGGTTGGCGTCTGGAGTGGTAGGGTTGGCATCAGGAGTGGTAGGGCTGGTGTTAGGAGTGGTAGGTTTGGCGTCAGGAGTGGTAGGGCTGGTGTTAGGAGTGGTAGAGCTGGTGTTAGGAGTGATAGGTTTGGCGTCAGGAGTGGTAGGGTTGGCATCTGGAGTGGTAGGGCTGGTGTTACGAGTGGTAGGTTGGTATCAGAAGTGGTAGGGTAGGCATCGGGAGTTGTAGGGTTGGCGTCTGGAGTGGTAGGGTTGGCATCTGGAGTGGTAGGGTTGGTATCAGCAGTGGTAGGGTTGGCATCAGGAGTGGTAGGGTTGGCATCTGGAGTGGTAGGGTTGGCATCAGGAGTGGTAGGGCTGGTGTTTGGAGTGGTAGGTTTGGCGTCAGGAGTGGTAGGGCTGGTGTTAGGAGTGGTAGGGCTGGTGTTAGGAGTGATAGGTTTGGCGTCAGGAGTGGTAGGGTTGGCATTTGGAGTGGTAGGGCTGGTGTTACGAGTGGTAGGTTGGTATCAGGAGTGGTAGGGTTGGTATCAGCAGTGGTAGGGTTGGCATCAGGAGTGGTAGGGTTGGCATCTGGAGTGGTAGGGCTGGTGTTAGGAGTGGTAGGTTGGAGTGGTAGGGTTGGTATCAGGAGTGGTAGGGTTGGCATCAGGAGTTGTAGGGTTGGCGTCTGGAGTGGTAGGGTTGGCGTCTGGAGTGGTAGGATTGGCGTCTGGAGTGGTAGGACTGGCATTAGGGCAGTAGGGTTGGCGTTGTGCCTTAATTATTTAACCATAACTCAAAAGACTTCAAGACATATTCACATGAAATTAAATACACACATACTGTGACAATATGCACATGTGCATCAAGGACCATTACCCTAGCTTTAATAATAGTTGAGTTATACCCCTTATCAACTGGATAAAAAAAAAAAGAGCATTGGCCTCTTGTTGAAATGCTGTTGTTGAGATATTGGATTATGGAGGGTATTGACAAATTGTTTTATAATTTGCACATAATGAACTAATCTTGCCTGATGAAAACTGGATATGTGAGGGGCAAATAATTGATATTTCACACAGTCAGCAAAAGAATATTGCCTTGTTTCAAGTTCGCTGGCTTTATTACCCGTAGCTGGAGTCATGTTCCCCTTGGCACCTATTGTCTTAAATGGATTGTTACTTGATTTTGTACTCAGATTAAGTTTCATGGCCGGGATTTCAAAATTGTGATAATGCATGTTGAAAAATGAAAGCAAAATGATTCTATCTGCTTACATTTTAAATAACAGTTAAAGCCAAAATAAATTGCTTTCACACCAAAATATTGTACATGAATTATAATCGGAAATGGCAATGAATGAATACAACGAAACCTAATGCTTGTACAGCAGGTCCCTTTCTTGGGCCATGCATAACTTGGTTTATACTGTTTAATATCAATGACAATGGTTATGACTCGCTAGTCGGTCGTTGGATAAAAGACAAGTTTTTTGTTTTCACTAACATATCCAAAAACATAGGGTAGGTCTTTTTTTCTCTCTTTTTATGAGAAGCGGAATTCTGTACCAAATTGACTTGTACTAGAGTAATAATATTATCACAATTGCAGAATCATGAAATAGAAAATGGTCAGATTTTAACATATTCACTCAAAAGTGCCAAACATTTTAGGAAATTAAATCCACACTACTGTGTAAAAGTGTTAAATAAATTGTGTAGTGTCGGGAGGTTAAAAAAACGGTCAGATTAGTGAAAACTATCTTGTATGCCTTGTATACTTAAAAAATTATGCCCCTTTATAAAGCACTGTGTTGTGTTTTTTATTATCTTAAAAAATTATAATATAAAAAATATGTAGCTTAGTGATTATTATCAACCGTTCAGATTTTACATGTAATTTATGATCGGTTAGTTTCCCTTTTACTTACATGTTTTCCTTTCTATTTTCAGGTAAGTTCACTAGTTAAATGATGTGCAGTTGAACCATCTGTTCTGCCTGAAAGCTGAGCCGAAAGGTCATTGTACCCCGTGGACTCCATATAAGTAAAGAGGGTTGAAACTGAAGCTGAGGAAGTAATTAATTCTGTTGTAATGCAGACGTCTTCATTTCTAGACACCACTCCTCTAAACTATATAATGAGCATAATATCAGTTATAAATATGGGGTATCATCATTACAGATTTATCTTTCATCCTGCATATTAATGTTATATTTCATGTTAGAGGAAACCACTGTATATTATTAATGATTATTACATGGTAAAGTGAATGACCGTTTTATCATGAACACTTCTGTTCTATATATGTTTAACATTTTTGTCAGACTTCATACGTTCTATTAACATCAAGCATTTATTAGCCCAGAATATATTGTGATTATCTTGTAAAAATGAAACAGTTGTTGTAAAAAATGACTGTTGTATCAAAAAAGTGTTGGACGGATAAATTCTGGGTCGATTTGAGGTGTAACCTTGGGAAATTAGCTCAACAGGTAAGGGTTGAAACTGTTTTGGTTGGATAAATTCTGGGTCAATTTAAGTTGTAACCTTGGGAAATTGGCTCAACAGGTAAGGGTTGAAAACTGTTTTGGTTGGATAAATTCTGGGTCGATTTGAGGTGTAACCTTGGGAAATTAGCTCAACAGGTAAGGGTTGAAACTGTTTTGGTTGGATAAATTCTGGGTCAATTTAAGTTGTAACCTTGGGAAATTGGCTCAACAGGTAAGGGTTGAAAACTGTTTTGGTTGGATAAATTCTGGGTCAATTTAAGTTGTAACCTTGGGAAATTAGCTCAACAGGTAAGGGTTGAAACTGTTTTGGTTGGATAAATTCTGGGTCAATTTAAGTTGTAACCTTGGGAAATTGGCTCAACAGGTAAGGGTTGAAAACTGTTTTGGTTGGATAAATTCTGGGTAGATTTGAGGTGTAACCTTGGGAAATTAGCTCAACAGGTAAGGGTTGAAACTGTTTTGGTTGGATAAATTCTGGGTCAATTTGAGGTGTAACCTTGGGAAATTGGCTCAACAGTTAAGGGTTGAAACTGTTTTGGTTGGATAAATTCTGGGTCGATTTGAGGTGTAACCTCGGGAAATTGGCTCAACAGGTAAGGGTTGAAAACTGTGTTGGATGGATAAATTCTGGGTCGATTTGCGGAGTAGCCTATTGAAATTGGCTCAACAGTATATTGTACAGTCGAAACTCGATGGCTCGATATTCTAGGGACCGGGCAAAGTACTTCGAGCCTCGAGAATATCGAGCCAAGCGGGATTGCTTAGAGAATGCTATTTTTTCATTTGTTACATAAAGTCTTATTTACCTCGTTTGTTATTGGCTACGCTATCCCCGCAAGAGAAGGAAGAGTACTTATTGGGCATAGTTACGCACCCTAAATTTCGTAATAGGACTTATTCGATTATTAGAAAATATAATTTTATTTTTTTATTTATAATAAAAATACATTTATGCAAAAACAAGCAATTGTAAACACAAACATAGCTTTAAAATTATTTAAAAATGCATAGTAATTTAGGGATGGATAACAATTAGAGACAGAACTTAAAATGATGCCATGTTTATTCAAACTGTTAAACCATTTAAATTCGATAATAATTATAATATCAGTCAAGCAATTTTAATCGATTAGCGCCTTGTGCTAAATGAAGCCAATCAAACAAATCAAGGTGTGAGATTCTTAACTGAACCCACGAAAATGACATCGACCCATGCAAACAAATCAAAGTGTGAAATTCTTGTTTAGGACCGCGAAAACGACTTCGAGCATGGAGAAATATCGACCCTCAAGATATCGAGCCATCCGATCGAAATTTATATGAACAAAGAGTAAATAAAAATCGGTCCTTTTAATTTGGTGTGAGCCAACGAGGATATCGAGCCATGAGATATCGAGCCAACGAGTTTCAACTGTAGCTATTTTTGGATGTTGCAAAACTGGTCTTTTTGAGGATAAACAAAACAACACAGGGAATTCTAAAAGTGCTTTCTTGTAACTGTACCATTGCAAGAGATGTGGGTTCAGAGAGCCTTAAAGCTAATAGCATCATCATGTGCCAAAAGAGTTGAGCAACGCTTCCCTGAACATATGCTAGGGTTGAAAGCAAAATAGAGTGTTCTGATTGTTTTTGTAGAATGCATGTGGATGATGGGACCATGGTAATGTGATACACAGCTGTCATTATGATTATGCACAATTCTTTAGTTAACAAGTATGTCATTCATTAATCATTAAACAACAACCTTGAGTGCAAAAAGGGTAATTTTATCCAGCATCTGTTCAAATTGGCCAAGTGCTAAAATTATTGCTTATTTTATAACGATATTGAAGTTGATGTTCAGCCATGTAAACATTATCTAGATTATTTTGAGGTTAATGGTTTAGACTTTATTGTCTACAATAATTGCAAAATCACTTCTAATTGAACGGGATTTCGTGACAAATATAGTCAACCCATGACCCTCACAACCTATATGGCCTAATATTATCTCCTGTGCTCTATATATTCAGGGTGATCAAGTCCTCCGTCTATTCATTATAGGGTAGTTAGTCCTGGCAGTGCTTTGATTAATTTGACCTTTCAACTTCACTGAAATGTGAAGCATTACTAGCACATGCAGAGGGACAAATCTCAACTATGACAAAGTAGAATTTAATGAAAACAATCAAACGTTTATGTCATTGGACTTCTCTGACAATCATTGTTGGGTTATGGGTTTCTATTTGTCTACAAAGTTGAGTTTGATGTAAGTGTAAAGCAATTCGCCAGACAAAAGTTTTTTAATTGATTAAAAATATTTCTCCATCTAAAGGGAGGTGTTTTTGTAAAGTTAACTTTTTTATATGACGAGTGTGGCAAATCATTTGGAGTGTTAAAACTAAGATACTAAAAGCTGGAACCCATCAGCAAATGTTGATGTTTGCTCAAGTCACACCCGTGGTCAGGAGAACTTTATTCCGGAAATGATCATTTCCTTGTCTTTATCTTGTCTGAAGCCGAACACTTCAAATTTGTCTACAAAAGCACATAAACTATTAAGACCACTCAGAAATGGAGACCAGTCATTTTATGGTGCATTACGTATGGACTGGCCTGTATATAATAAACTTTATCAACAGGGCTGAAGAAGGAAAGGCAGTAAGGCTGAACACAAGTGGTGTCCCTTCTCGGTAAGGAATTGCAACAAGGCTGAACACAAGTGTTGTCCCTTCTCCGGAAGGAATTGCAACAAGGCTGAACACAAGTGTTGTCCCTTCTCCGGAAGGAATTGCAACAAGGCTGAACACAAGTGTTGTCCCTTCTCCGGAAGGAATTGCAACAAGGCTGAACACAAGTGTTGTCCCTTCTCCGGAAGGAATTGCAACAAGGCTGAACACAAGTGTTGTCCCTTCTCCGGAAGGAATTGCAACAAGGCTGAACACAAGTGGTGTCCCTTCTCCGGAAGGAATTGCAACAAGGCTGAACACAAGTGGTGTCCCTTCTCCGGAAGGAATTGCAACAAGGCTGAACACAAGTGGTGTCCCTTCTCCAGAAGGAATTGCAACAAGGCTGAACACAAGTGGTGTCCCTTCTCCGGAAGGAATTGCAACAAGGCTGAACACAAGTGGTGTCCCTTCTCCGGAAGAAATTGCAACAAGGCTGAACTAAAGTGTTGTCCCTTCTCCGGAAGGAATTGCAACAAGGCTAAACACAAGTTATGTCCCTTCTCCAGAAGGAATTGCAACAAGGCTGAACACAAGTGTTGTCCCTTCTCAGGAAGGAATTGCAATTGGTCTGGACACTAGCATCAGAATAAAATCAGTTTCTAAATGATATTCGTTTTATAAGAGATTATATAAGAGATTTATGTAATATATAATATAGTTTTAATTTATTTCATTCAATTCATATTTATTCAATTTGCACTTCAATCCATGCTTGAGTCAAACTTGTAACTTGTACACACTAACAGTGAGGTTTTGTTTGTCATTGAAATGTTTTGTCAATTTCATCTGGTCTCCTCTCGTAAGTTAAATAATGTATTCCTTTTCATATGACATTTATTATTTGACCCTGAGATTGTCAAAAATATTTGTGCTAAAAACCATCAGCGTTATATTTTTCCCTGCTTCATATCTGATTCCAAGTCCAAGTGTTAAAGCATATGTGTGAATCTGGTCTAAGTGAAATATGTCTGTGGGACAAGCAAATTGACATGCAGAATTTTGAAAGTTGAGCAGACTTTTACAGATGGAATTATGTATTCATCGATAGCTTAGTGGGTAGCCCTTCTGACTGTGGGCTACTTAGTGGGTAGCCCCGCTGACTATGGGCCTCTTAGAGGGTAGCCCTTCTGACTGAGGGCCACTTAATGGGTAGCCCTTCTGACTGTGGGTCACTGGGTAGCCCTTCTGACTGTGGGTCACTGGGTAGCCCTTCTGACTGTGGGTCACTTAGTCGGTAGCCCTTCTGACTGTGGCCCACTTAGTGGGTAGCCCTTCAGACTGTTTGCCACTTAGTGGGTAGCCTCTCTGACTGTGGGCAACTTAGTGGGTAGCCCTTCTGACTGTGGGCCACTTAGTGGGTAGCTCTTCTGACTGTGGGTCACTGGGTAGCCCTTCTGACTGTGGGTCACTGGGTAGCCCTTTTGACTGTGGGTCACTTAGTCGGTAGCCCTTCTGACTGTTGGCCACTTAGTGGGTAGCCCTTCAGACTGTTTGCCACTTAGTGGGTAGCCTCTCTGACTGTGGGCCACTTAGTGGGTAGCCCTTTTGACTGTGGGCAACTTAGTGGGTAGCCCTTCTGACTGTGAGCAACTTAGTGGGTAGCCCTTTTGACTGTGAGCAACTTAGTGGGTAGCCCTTTTGACTGTGAGCAACTTAGTGGGTAGCCCTTCTGACTGTGGGCCACTTAGTGGGTAGCCCTTCTGACTGTGAGCAACTTAGTGGGTAGCCCTTCTGACTGTGGGCCAATAGTGGATAGCCCTTCTGACTGTGGGCCACTTAGTGGGTAGCCCTTCTGACTGTGGGCCACTTAGTGGGTAGCCCTTCTGACTGTGAGCAACTTAGTGGGTAGCCCTTCTGACTGTGGGCCACTTAGTGGGTAGCCCTTTTGACTGTGGGCCACTTAGTGGGTAGCCTCTCTGACTGTGGGCCAATAGTGGATAGCCCTTCTGACTGTGGGCCATTTAGTGGGTAGCCCTTCTGACTGTGAGAAACTTAGTGGGTAGCCCTTCTGACTGTGGGCCACTTAGTGGGTAGCCTCTCTGACTGTGGGCCAATAGTGGATAGCCCTTCTGACTGTGGGCCACTTAGTGGGTAGCCCTTCTGACTGTGAGCAACTTAGGGGATAGCCCTTCTGACTGTGGGCCACTTAGTGGGTAGCCCTTCTGACTGTGGGCCACTTAGTGGGTAGCCCTTTTGACTGTGGGCCACTTAGTGGGTAGCCTCTCTGACTGTGGGCCAATAGTGGATAGCCCTTCTGACTGTGGGCCACTTAGTGGGTAGCCCTTCTGACTGTGGGCCACTTAGTGGGTAGCCCTTTTGACTGTTGGCCACTTAGTGGGTAGCCCTTCTGACTGTGGGCCACTTAGTGGGTAGCCCTTCTGACTGTGGGCCACTTAGTGGGTAGCCCTTCTGACTGTGAGCAACTTAGTGGGTAGCCCTTCTGACTGTGGGCCAATAGTGGGTAGCCCTTCTGACTGTGGGCCACTTAGAGGGTAGCCCTTCTGACTGTGGGCCACTTAGTGGGTAGCCCTTTTGACTGTTGGCCACTTAGTGGGTAGCTCTTCTGACTTTGGGCCACTTAGTGGGTAGCCCTTCTGACTGTGGGCCACTTAGTGGGTAGCCCTTTTGACTGTGGGCAACTTAGTGGGTAGCCCTTCTGACTGTGGGCCACTTAGTGGGTAGCCCTTTTGACTGTGGGCCACTTAGTGGGTAGCCCTTCTGACTGTGGGCCACTTAGTGGGTAGCCCTTCTGACTGTGGGCCACTTAGTGGGTAGCCCTTTTGACTGTGGGTAACATAGTGGGTAGCCCTTCTGACTGTGGGCCACTTAGTGGGTAGCTCTTCTGACTGTGGGCCAATAGTGGGTAGCCCTTCTGACTGTGGGCCAATAGTGGGTAGCCCTTCTGACTGTGGGCCACTTAGTGGGTAGCCCTTCTGACTGTGGGCCACTTAGTGGGTAGCCCTTTTGACTGTTGGCCACTTAGTGGGTAGCCCTTCTGACTGTGGGCCACTTAGTGGGTAGCCCTTCTGACTGTGGGCCACTTAGTGGGTAGCCCTTTTGACTGTGGGCAACTTAGTGGGTAGCCCTTCTGACTGTGGGCCACTTAGTGGGTAGCCCTTTTGACTGTGGGCCACTTAGTGGGTAGCCCTTCTGACTGTGGGCCACTTAGTGGGTAGCCCTTCTGACTGTGGGCCACTTAGTGGGTAGCCCTTTTGACTGTGGGCCACTTAGTGGGTAGCCCTTCTGACTGTGGGCCACTTAGTGGGTAGCCCTTCTGACTGTGGGCCAATAGTGGGTAGCCCTTCTGACTGTGGGCCACTTAGTGGGTAGCTCTTCTGACTGTGGGCAACTTAGTGGGTAGCTCTTCTGACTGTGGGCCACATAGTAGGTAGCCCTTCTGACTGTGGGCCAATAGTGGATAGCCCTTCTGACTGTGGGCCACTTAGTGGGTAGCTCTTCTGACTGTGGGCAACTTAGTGGGTAGCTCTTCTGACTGTGGGCCACATAGTAGGTAGCCCTTCTGACTGTGGGCCAATAGTGGGTAGCTCTTCTGACTGTGGGCCACTTCGTGGGTAGCCCTTCTAACTGTGGGCCACTTAGTGGGTAGCTCTTCTGACTGTGGGCCACTAAGTGGGTAGCCCTTCTAACTGTGGGCCACTTAGTGGGTAGCCCTTCTAACTGTGGGCCACTTAGTGGGTAGCTCTTTTGACTGTGGGCAACTTAGAGGGTAGCCCTTCTGACTGTGGGCCACTTAGTGGGTAGCTCTTCTGACTGTGGGCCACTTAGTGGGTAGCCCTTCTGACTGTGGGCCACTTAGTGGGTAGCCCTTCTGACTGTGGGCCACTTAGTGGGTAGCCCTTCTAACTGTGGGCCACTTAGTGGGTAGCCCTTCTAACTGTGGGCCACTTAGTGGGTAGCCCTTCTGACTGTGGGCCACTTAGTGGGTAGCCCTTCTGACTGTGGGCCACTTAGTGGGTAGCCCTTCTGACTGTGGGCAAATTAGAGGGTAGCCCTTCTGACTGTGGGCCACTTAGTGGGTAGCCCTTCTGACTGTGGGCCACTTAGTGGGTAGCCCTTCTGACTGTGGGCCACTTAGTGGGTAGCCCTTCTGACTGTGGGCAACTTAGAGGGTAGCCCTTCTGACTGTGGGCCACTTAGTGGGTAGCCTCTCTGACTGTGGGCCAATAGTGGATAGCCCTTCTGACTGTGGGCCACTTAGTGGGTAGCCCTTCTGACTGTGAGCAACTTAGTGGATAGCCCTTCTGACTGTGGGCCACTTAGTGGGTAGCCCTTCTGACTGTGGGCCACTTAGTGGGTAGCCCTTTTGACTGTGGGCCACTTAGTGGGTAGCCTCTCTGACTGTGGGCCAATAGTGGATAGCCCTTCTGACTGTGGGCCACTTAGTGGGTAGCCCTTCTGACTGTGGGCCACTTAGTGGGTAGCCCTTTTGACTGTGGGCCACTTAGTGGGTAGCCTCTCTGACTGTGGGCCAATAGTGGATAGCCCTTCTGACTGTGGGCCACTTAGTGGGTAGCCCTTCTGACTGTGAGCAACTTAGTGGATAGCCCTTCTGACTGTGGGCCACTTAGTGGGTAGCCCTTCTGACTGGGAGCAACTTAGTGGGTAGCCCTTCTGACTGTGGGCCAATAGTGGGTAGCCCTTCTGACTGTGGGCCACTTAGAGGGTAGCCCTTCTGACTGTGGGCCACTTAGTGGGTAGCCCTTTTGACTGTTGGCCACTTAGTGGGTAGCCCTTCTGACTTTGGGCCACTTAGTGGGTAGCCCTTCTGACTGTGGGCCACTTAGTGGGTAGCCCTTTTGACTGTGGGCAACTTAGTGGGTAGCCCTTCTGACTGTGGGCCACTAAGTGGGTAGCCCTTTTGACTGTGGGCCACTTAGTGGGTAGCCCTTCTGACTGTGGGCCATTTAGTGGGTAGCCCTTCTGACTGTGGGCCACTTAGTGGGTAGCCCTTTTGACTGTGGGCAACTTAGTGGGTAGCCCTTCTGACTGTGGGCCACTTAGTGGGTAGCCCTTCTGACTGTGGGCCAATAGTGGGTAGCCCTTCTGACTGTGGGCCAATAGTGGGTAGCCCTTCTGACTGTGGGCCACTTAGTGGGTAGCTCTTCTGACTGTGGGCCACTTAGTGGGTAGCCCTTTTGACTGTTGGCCACTTAGTGGGTAACCCTTCTGACTGTGGGCCACTAAGTGGGTAGCCCTTCTGACTGTGGGCCACTTAGTGGGTAGCCCTTTTGACTGTGGGCAACTTAGTGGGCAGCCCTTCTGACTGTGGGCCACTTAGTGGGTAGCCCTTTTGACTGTGGGCCACTTAGTGGGTAGCCCTTCTGACTGTGGGCCACTTAGTGGGTAGCCCTTCTGACTGTGGGCCACTTAGTGGGTAGCCCTTTTGACTGTGTGCAACTTAGTGGGTAGCCCTTCTGACTGTGGGCCACTTAGTGGGTAGCCCTTCTGACTGTGGGCCAATAGTGGGTAGCCCTTCTGACTGTGGGCCACTTAGTGGGTAGCTCTTCTGACTGTGGGCAACTTAGTGGGTAGCTCTTCTGACTGTGGGCCACATAGTAGGTAGCCCTTCTGACTGTGGGCCAATAGTGGATAGCCCTTCTGACTGTGGGCCACTTAGTGGGTAGCTCTTCTGACTGTGGGCAACTTAGTGGGTAGCTCTTCTGACTGTGGGCCACATAGTAGGTAGCCCTTCTGACTGTGGGCCAATAGTGGGTAGCTCTTCTGACTGTGGGCCACTTAGTGGGTAGCCCTTCTAACTGTGGGCCAATAGTGGGTAGCTCTTCTGACTGTGGGCCACTTAGTGGGTAGCCCTTCTAACTGTGGGCCACTTAGTGGGTAGCCCTTCTAACTGTGGGCCACTTAGTGGGTAGCTCTTCTGACTGTGGGCAACTTAGAGGGTAGCCCTTCTGACTGTGGGCCACTTAGTGGGTAGCTCTTCTGACTGTGGGCCACTTAGTGGGTAGCCCTTCTGACTGTGGGCCACTTAGTGGGTAGCCCTTCTGACTGTGGGCCACTTAGTGGGTAGCCCTTCTAACTGTGGGCCACTTAGTGGGTAGCCCTTCTAACTGTGGGCCACTTAGTGGGTAGCCCTTCTGACTGTGGGCCACTTCGTGGGTAGCCCTTCTGACTGTGGGCCACTTAGTGAGTAGCCCTTCTGACTGTGGGCCACTTAGTGGGTAGCCCTTCTGGCTGTCTGCCACATAGTAGGTAGCCCTTCTGACTGTGGGCCACAAAGAATGTTGCATCATTGTAAGGTACCAGGCTGTTCAAAACACAAACATTTCAAAATTCCATTTACTCAAAAAGTCATTTTTATGTATCTATTTAAGTCAATTATATATAGTGTCAACTTGTCTATTGTCAACTTGTCTATTGTTAACTTGTGTATTGTTAATGGAGTGTGGGACATGGGTACCGAATGATACTAGGCAATAGACTTGGGCTATATTTTAAGATCCATTTTATTGTATAGTAATAAAGGTTGATTGTCGTAAGACACTGTGAGAGAAGTATGACGGAATGTCCCAAAGCAAATTGGCGTCTATCTAAGCCTTTGTGAAGTAGATATTGCAATTTTGACGATGAAATGTCAGCCTTGATTGCAACTTGAAGATTGTAATTCTGTCAATCCGATATTGCCCCATCTAATAGGATCATATCCAAAGGCGCAAACATAATGTAGAAAGCTTCCTTTTCTTTTTACCTATTATTATTTTTTGGATTGAAAAGTTTCAAATACAAAGGTACTGAACTTATTTATTATATTGAATGTCAGTTATAAAATGTTAGTCACATTTATGTTAGTGTTTGTTTCAAATGGTGTAACAGTTTTCAGATCAGTTCTATTAGGTTGTCTGTAATGTTGAGGTATTGCCATTAATTATTAATAAGACCAAAAACATTGGTCCATAACAACAGAAATGGTAAAAATATTCCCATGAAACTTGGTTTACATAATTATCACAATATGCACATAATAAGGTCTTAGCGCTAGATGGATGTGTCTCCTACTTTGTTAATGTGCAGTTAAGTCTGTCATGCAGTGAGCTGTCAATATGTTTAGCAAAGCCCATAACTCTGACTTTAATCATGTGTTGAATTACCCCCCCCCCCCCCCCCCTTTATTGGCAGGCGTTGGAATCCACTTTCATTGCCCTGGTTTTCTTCCAGATTTCCACAAATTCATATACTTGATGTTTTTTCTATGCTACGTAAATAAAGATTGTACTGTTATACTCCAAGCCAGAGGTAGATAGATATGTGGGAAGAAAATAAATAGTGTGATCTACAATTCCAGCTAATATCTCAATGAATATTTTTATGGCTGCCTGCTAAATTCTTGAGATATTAAAACTATTGATAGCTTCGGCATGCGGTTGGAAATTGGGTTATTCGGAGTTGATGAGTGGATTGTTTTCTTTTTGCTGGAAAGATGTGATTTCAAGCACACACTCAAGTAACATTTTCTAGGTGATTCATTGCAACATTGGGCAATTGTAATAAGGGAGGCAAATGTGAATTCCATGCACATTTTGTAAAGGCATGATTAGTCTCCCTTGGCCTTAAATTTAACTACGCACCAGTTTTATGAATGAACTGTCAAGAATGAAACCAATTGTTAGGTCTGCCATTCCCAACATTCCACATAGATTTCTTATCAAACTTGATTCTTTCAAGTAATTGCCACCTAGATCTAATGGGATCCATACTTTCTGGGGCTTTTTATCAATTTGTTCAACTATACTGATAGAAAATGTGTTTTTTTTGTACAAATTTCTCTTGCTCTAGGAAGTCAGGTGAGAGAAAGGGATGTTTCTCTGAAGTTTTATGGGTTGGCAACAGGTAGTTGTGGAACTTGATCTATGGTGGCTCCTTCATCATACAGCAGACCTGATCTTTTGTGATGTAATACTAAGAGGATCATTGGGGAATTATATTCCTGTTCAAATTGTGTCAACCTAATTAAGCAAGCATCCTTCTTTATTGCCAATGGACATTTTTGGCATATGTAAATAAGATCCGTATTCTTTGTATTTATAGGCAATGTACCAATTCTGTTACCGTATCCCTGTATTAGTTTCCCATGTAGGAGTTTAATTATTGGGGTCTACAGAAAAGGGACCAGGGGTATACCCCCCACAGGCCGAGGTTAAGCCAGATCTTGTTTAGATATTCAAAATTGCACTCCTACTTGTTTTCTGTTTGTTGATGCATTTGTCAAAATCGATCTAGGTAAATTTAATGAAGTAAATGAAAAAAAATGAAAAAATAAAAAATGCAAACAACTAGTAGAGGTGGAGCAACTTTGATATTGGACACACGAATTATTCATGAGTGAGAGTGGTGGGGTTGGGGATGATGGTCTTTACTGGTATACAGCCATGGGGTTGGGGATGATGGTCTTTACTGGTATACAGCCATGGGGTTGGGGATGATGGTCTTTACTGGTATACAGCCATCGGGTTGGGGATGATGGTCTTTACTGGTATACAGCCATGGGGTTGGGGATGATGGTCTTTACTGGTATACAGCCATGGGGTTGGGGATGATGGTCTTTACTGGTATACAGCCATGGGGTTGGGGATGATGGTCTTTACTGATATACAGCCATTTAAAGTGATGAATATAATCATAATATAAAATGTGTTACTCTAAGTGCTACATAGTGGATCCTGCAAGTATCACCTTGACCTTTATTGTCAACGACTTGTACACTTCAAAGCATTTATGCACTGTATGTGTTGTATATTAGTATTTTGTTCTGAAGAACCTTCAAGGTTCAGATATTTTAACCATGCTAAATACATTGGCTGACAGCTGATTGAAAAAGGAAGAAGAGTTATTTTATCAGTATTTCAATGAATGGATAGAATGGCTGCATATTTGAGCTTCCAAGCTGCAGACATCTTTAAGAGGATCATGGCTGACATTAAGTGACCTTGAGTATTCACCTACAGTCAAATGGGTAAAAGAATTGAGATAAGATTAACCCCATTCTTTAATGTGTTATAGCTATTTTCTTTGTATTGATGTGAATTACTATTTTTGTTTCATTGTCTGATTATGTTTCATTGTTTCATTGTCTGATTATGTTTCATTGTTTCATTGTCTGATTATGTTTCATTCACTAAATGAGACTTAGCTTTTACAAAGTGGAAAAATTGAATTAAGTTAAACAGCTGAGAGTCTATGAATTCGGAAATCAAAACATTTGATAGGTCACAAACACTTATGAAGCTGATAAGCCCTGTATGATGGCAGCAGCAGGGCTAGCTAGGCTATGAGATATGTTGGCTGAGTGAGGTTGATTGTTTTGCCAGCTGCGCTTAATTACTGCACCACTGTGGGCTAACCTGTCACTGACCTCTGACTCGACCCTCACCCCACCCCCACTGGCGCACTAACAGCAGATGAAGGCTACATCATACTGATACTTTATGGACAAATTTCAGTGGTTTTTCGGAAGCTGACCTACATGAAGACTTTTATAGGTGGTTAGATGAAATTGCACAACACTTTTTGTGTTTTTAGAGCTATTACATTGTGACATTTTTCTGATATATAGATAGCTATGTTAGGTCTTTTGGAGGCTATTTAACATACCTATAAGTACAGTTTATTCACAGTGCGTGCGCTTAATAGTTGAAAGATGGACAACACATTTTTGGTTTAAAGGTGATCATGTAAGTACAACATTAATGATGTTCCTGTGTAAAATATGTTTGCTTTTTGTTACGAACAAACTATGTCTATATAGTGGAGTGAATTCATAGTATCATGAACCTGTGGGCTATTTCTCCTAGACTCCTAGGAGCAATTCGTCCCTGTAGAGATATTTTCAAAAGGGCAGTACTTCTGCTCCTAGGACTTTCTAACAGCTCTCAACAGCTCAAGCAACTTGCCTCTCAGATTCACTTCCTAAACTTTATATGCCCGACATATATTTCAACCCACACAACTGCAGATTTCTGGTTTCAGCAGGTGAATGAAAATTAAATGTGGCAGATAATCAGGCGGTATATAATATGAATGTATAGGACCTTGTTTCTGCGCTAAACATGGGGGTAACATGGAGGCTGATGATTAATTCCGATTAATACTGATTACCTCGGGTAATTAATATTGTTACCTGTTGTAATTGATAAAGATAGTGTGCTGTATCAGGAATATTTGCAGTAGGTTGCAAACATCCTATACATATGTCCACACAGGCATTTCCGCTCCTTCGGAAAAATGGGAATATTAAAACGAATGACAAATGAAATAAAGATTAATTATTACTAAGCTGTTCCAGTTTTTACCATTAGTAATGAATAATTGACGGCTCATGCTGAGTGAAATCGGGGTGATTTATAGATTATTTCTAGGCAATTCTTCACTGCTTATGTTAAATATTTCCACATGTACAGCAGAACAAACAGAAAGGAAGCTAATGAAAGGTAAATGCTGCTGGTTTGACGTCACTGGGTGGTTTGATGTCACTGGTCTCGCTGCCAGCCATCATTAGCTGAAATGGTTTTTCCAATTATTTATTGTGCCAAGCCTTGACCTAATTCTGATACTTTAATAGACGTTTTAATGTTGAATACTGAAGCACAGATTCTTTGCCCCCCCCCCCCCCCCCCCCCCAAAAAAACAACAACATTGAAACCTTCCATTAAAAAAAATAAACACAATTTGTAAAAACATCAAATATCAGACAATTGCACTTATGATGTTGCATAGTTAAATAGTTCTTTAATTGTTATTGCACCTGAAGTCTTTGTATCGGAGGAATAAAATACAACACTTGGTGATCTGGGTTGAAAAATGGTGCACAAATATTGCTATTGAACACATGGAGAGATTTTATGGCAAATATTAGCATTAATCATTTTTTGTATTAAAAGGTATACCCTATATTTTAAACACTGCGGTAGAGCTTACGCCACATTAGCATGAAAATTGGTTTGAGATAATTGTCATTTGATGAAAAGTATCAAGCAGTTGTTTGTAAAGGTAGAAACATCAGTGATTGTATGACATCTAGTATCTTTGATCAGGAAATCAAATACCTAGATAAAATGGATGAAAAAAAATTGAATTACATAACCCATGTCCAACAGTCATTCTCTTCCAATAGATGGACAGTAATCAAAGGTTAAGCACTAGTGTTTTAGCGTAAACAAGATGAGGTCCTTTAAAGACTTTCTTTGGTAACAAGGATAAGTATGTAAGAACATTATTGATAATTGATGTTGCTATCAACAAGATAAGTATTTTCATGCACCACTGTCTTCAGCTTTACTTGTAATATTATAAGGTTGTAGAAATAGAATGAAATGAAATGGTTATGAAATGAATGGCCTGTGTCAAATAAATAGTCTGGGATATATGAAATATGGGCAATAATAGCAAGACAGTCCTGGTTCCTGTATTCAATTGATGCCTAAGCTTATGGGGTTACATAAATCCAATGATAATCAATGGGAAATAGAAATGAAAAATGTGTTTTATGAGACTAGTAGGTATAATCACAAACTATTAATCATGATAGAAGATCCAAAAGGCAAAGTAAATGTTTGATATGTTTTATATGATTTGAATAATAATTCAATGTATCTTGTATTGATATGGGGGCCGAGGAATGGTACTAAGTATCACCATTTAGTATTTAGTATTTAATTTCATTCATGAGGCATTCATTTCAATAGATAAGTGCAACTTAACAAAAGGGGTTGTTTTATATGTAGAACAATATTTGTCAAAGAAGATTAAATTTTTGTATTTGAAGTCATGCCCTCAACGCTTGAACAAAACCCATTATAATAGTTGCTTTCCTGACAGTCTTTAATTGGACTATTTTACTGGCAGAAATAAAAAATGACTGATATGCTGCTGGCCTTAGACGCAACGCTGTCCCACTATTGCTTTATTTCTGTAAGAACATAGCAGTATGCAAGTGAAAGATCCAAAATATAGGATTCAGGGCTGAAATATTTTGAAAAACAACTTAAAGCCTTTTTTCCCTACTATTGACCAGACAATGGTTTGTGAGACAATGTTTTCTCCCACCTCAGATAAGTAGATCCATTAATTTAACCATGCTAGAAATTCTTATCTTGCCCACGGGCGAAGATAAAATGCCCGGATGGAACTTCTTTTAATGGTCACCACAGTGTAATTACCTCCCTTGTTGAAGACTGTTGTCTGTAGCGCATCATGGAAACCTTGTCTTGTGGCAATATTTAGAACGCTATTTAATTATTTCTCGCTTCAAATGTCACCAGAAAAAAGTTTTCACGCACCTTTCAAGAAATAATGCTTCACTCTTCTATTTAAAGACCGATCAGACCATTTACATACTCTGAATCACTGCGCGAATATCCACGACAACCACAAATTATCGCATATCCGTACGCAATTATTTTCACTAAGCACAAAAGAGTTCTAGCAAAAAAATACATTTTTACTTAATTTTGTTTAACTGAGATGGGAGAAAAAGCATCTACCATAGCCGCTCGTGTAAGATAGGTTCATCCCGACCCTCGCGCAGGGTGTTTTGCGGAAACTCGGTAAACCTCGTTTCCGCAAAACACCCTACGTTCGGGTCAGAATGAACCTATCTTACACTCTCGGCCATGGAAGATACTTATAATCTTTATCTGACTGACAGCCAAACAAAAATACAATATTACAAACATTTATCCAAACAATAAACACATCTTTTATTAGCTCACCTAAGCAAATGTGTATTAGGATCTGTCTTTTTCTGTCGTCTTTACGTAATGTCAGGCAAAATTCAATTAACTTAACATGAAGCATGAAGGGTACCCTTCTACAAAAAAAAACCAAGAGGTTGCATAAATATATACCAACAATACCAAAATGGCTGACATCACGTTTTGTATAAAAAAAAAAACATCTCTGAAACTACAGAGTCAAATTTATTGAATTTCACAGAAGAGAAGTTGGGTGACCATCTAAAACATTGCAACAAGGCATCTAGATTGACCTACATGTACATGAACAACAGCAGAAAAGAAGCAAGGGGAGAAAACTTTGCTACATTGTGTAGGTCATTATTTAGAGCATTACATGAAAAAGACATGCATGATTGACAATTTCAAATAATCAATTTATTTCATAATGAATATTTAATCAGAAATTACATTCATCGTGTTATCACAGTAATAGTCCCCCCTCTATAAATGTAGACCTGCTTACTTTACAGCACTTGAAGAAAGACTTATAATAGAATTATATGTTATCCAAGTCATAAATTCAGATGCTGTTGTTTTCCTAGAAATCGTATACTGCCTAACTGATATTACAATATGTATTATTAACCACCTCACAAGGCTTTCCGAACTTTCTGCACAGTCTCCATATATCAAAGCCAACCTTGTTAGCCCTAAATAACCTGAAAGTCCTGGATTCATATTGATTACAGACTGTAATACGGCTGCAGTCAACCAGTCACAATAGAAATATCATTTAAGAAAAATTAAAAAATCCATTCCCTCCCACCACAAGTTTCATGTCACACAGCTGTCAATCGCAAGCAATGATTGTACTGGTTGGATAGCCATTAACAGCCATTAGATGAAAAGTTTTTGATTGACAACACCTGTTAATGACCTACTGCATGTCAATTGAGTGTACTACCCAACAAGCTGTATTTTTCTTCACAAAATAAGAGACACTGTTTTAATTCGAATTTTGGCTGAACAAATTTCATACAGACACAAATGTTATAGCTTTTATTTGTTTTTTTTGCCGAACAAATTTGTTAAACACTTTAAGCCAAATGTTAAAGCTTTTATATCTTTTTGGCCAAACAAATTTGTTACAGACTTTTAGCCAAATGGTATAGCTTTTATCTGGTTTTTGGCTGAACAAAATTTAATGTTTATGTGTTTAATAAGCAAAACAAAAAGTTCAGACTTTTAGCCAAGAGATTTTTAAAAAGTGGTCAGAGAACAAATGAATTTTAGAAAAGTCAGGAAAAATAGCTGTGGCATTTTTCAAGCAATATTTATAAGATTGTTTACCATTTTTTTTAGCAACACAATTAATAATAACTACAATAGTGTTTTAACCAATTAAAGCCGATTAATTTAAAGTATGGTACATAGTATTAGTATGTGAAAATCATAATTTGGTCAGTGAAAAGTCCTGGGAGAGTCTGAGAATTTTTAAGAATTCGTTTTTGGTAGCAAATTGTAAGTCAGTTTTTTCTGCTGTTGCTTTTAAACTTAAATTGTTTTATTAGTTACTATTGAATGTTTGAACAATATTGTTGTTAAAATGTGTCAAAACAAAAATACTTGATAACGGAGTTAGTGATAGCTTGATATCTGGTTGCTGATTTGTTTGTGTCTCTTATTTCTCAAAGGGCCCTTAGTGTTTGCCATACATTGTCAGCCAATCAGCGGCGCTAGATTTTTAAAATGTTCAATTTGTTATTTGTGAAGTTTTACCTTTTGTCTTAAAATGAAACAAATCATCATTTTTGTTAAGTTTCTTCAGTCAGGTTAAAATAGGTCAACCAACAAAAAGATCTAATATGTCAACCTGTTACAAATAAAATATGACATTTATGATTTGTGGAAGTCACACTGACCCAATCTCTAGCGAATTCATGAGAAATGTTGTTCAGTTGTATTCATACGTTGTTCTTCTCTCTACTTGTAACAGGGTGTTTTTGATTATGTTTTGGACAGCTAAAACATTAAAGTTTTAATTAAAGAATCATTAATTACCATCAGCTTTACTATGCAATATTTGACAAGACACAGGAGGCACTGCAAGATGTTGGCAGTAGGGGCACATGATGCAGTCAGTAGATTTTGATTTCTGTGTAGGACTCATTCCAACTACCGCACTAGGAACATGAAAGTTAAGAAGTCAAAGTGCAGGTTATTTCCAATAATTCTGGATAAAAAAATAAAATTAAATTAAAGTATATTCATAATGGCAGTTTGAATTGTTCACATTTTTTATTTACTGTCTGATAGTCATTTTCTTTGTAAATCTATGAGTAACTGGAACTAAAACCTGTGAAAAAAGCGAGTCGAATCACAGATCAGCCTTTGGAAGTCTTGAACTCTAATTTCTTTATATTTCACAAAATGCAGCTGCATGGAGTAGGAAGCAAATAAGCCTGCTCAGTTAAAATATGTTGACTGTCAAAAGTGTTGTCTGCCCTGTCATGACTTCAGACTGCATAAGATTTATGAGTTTTCTGCCACATTTGTAAGCCATTTTTTTGTGGCTGAGGCTATAGTGAAAATCATAGTTGTGCTCCATTCATATTAACTTTCTTACTGACAGGAGAGACCTCAAGATAATAGTGTGTATTTTTTGTGTGATTTTGCTGGGAATTCAAAGTAGGGAAATTGCATCTTTATTGCACATGATCTAGGAAGATATCCTAGAAATGTTGCAGACAAGGGTATAATTATCAAACTTTTCTACCATCAGCTTGAGATAAATGATGTAAACCTGAGATGACGATCTTACTTCAGCAGCTTACGATGCCAAAGGGAAAACAGAACTGAAGAAAAAAGTCACCAGCGCAAAAAAATGTCTAAAGTGTTTTCTTGTATGATGATTATCAGGATAGAAAGTAGGATGGCACTGCAACAGAGACCCGGAGGATTCAACACTTGTTCTGTTTTCAGTGTTCTGAGAGTATAAGCATCAATATGCCTCTTCAGCTGCCAGCAATTTTTGAATAACTTGTGGCTCCAGCGCTGCTTGGAATTTTATCGTCATGTAAAGCTGTCTTATTGTAATTATTCACAATTAACAGTGCTTATTTACAAGTCATCTTGCGAAGTAGTTAACGTTATTGCTGTGTTGCAGAAAGTATTAAGAATTTTTTGTGCCTCTTTTGAGTTGTTTCATTTAATATGTTTAAAAAATCAAATATACATGGATGGGACAAAAAGAAAGGTCCATATAGACCAAACATTTTAGGCTGCGCTTGTTGTAAAAATATTTAAACAAAATGGAGCTGAAACTCCCTTTTTGGTATGTAGTATTTAAGGATTTTTAGGAAATATTCATGAAGCAAGAGGCTGTTATGGCAGTATTCAGTATAAAGTATGGAGGAATTTAAAGTATAAAGTATGTAAGGGTGGTAGGGGAATTTCACAGTTATTATTATGCAAGGGGGAGGGGGATTTCACAGTTATTAGTATGCAAGGGGGAGGGGAATTTCACAGTATTTAGTATGCAAGGGGGAGGGGATTTCACAGTATTTAGTATGCAAGGGGAAGGGGATTTCACAGTATGAATTATGCAAGTGGGAAGGGGATTTCACAGTATTCAGTATGCAAAGGGGAGGGGGATTTCACAGTATTCAGTATGCATTTGGGAGGTGGATTTCTCAGTATTTAAAATGCAAGGGGAGGCAAGTCTCACAGTATTCAGTATGCCAGGGGGATGGGGATTTCACAGTATTCAGTATGCATTGGGGAGGGGGATTTCTCAGTATTTAGTGCAGTGAGGAGGGGGATTTCACAGTATTAAGTTTGCAAGGTGGAGGCAAAATTTACAGTATTCAGTATGCAATGCGGAGGGGGATTTCTCAGTATTCAGTATGCAAGGGGGGTGGGGATTTCACAGTATTCAGTATGTAAGGGGGAGGGGATTTCACAGTATTCAGTATGTAAGGGGGAGGGGAATTTCACAGTATTCAGTATCCAAGGGTGGAGAGGGATTTCACAGTATTCAGTCTGCAAGGGGGAGGGGGATTTCACAGTATTTAGTATGTAAGGGGGAGGGGATTTCACAGTATTCAGTATGTAAGGGGGAGGGGGATTTCACAGTATTCAGTATGCAAGGGGGAGGGGGATTTCACAGTATTCAGTATGCAAGGGGGATGGGATTTCACAGTATTCAGTATGTAAGGGGGAGGGGATTTCACAGTATTTAGTATGCAAGGGAGATGGGGATTTCACAGTATTCAGTATGCAAGGGGGATGGGGATTACAAAGTATTCAGTATGCAAGGGGGATTGGGATTTGACAGTATTCAGTATGTAAGGGGGAGGTGATTTCACAGTATTCAGTATGTAAGGGGGAGGGGATTTCACAGTATTCAGTATGCAAGGGGGATGGGGATTTTACAGTATTCAGTATGTAAGGGGGAGGTGATTTCACAGTATTCAGTGTGCAAGATGGGGAGGAATTTCACAGTTTTCAATATGCAAGGGGGATTGGGGTTTCAAAGTTCCTAGAATGCATGGGGGAGAGGAATTTCACAGTATTCAGTATGCAAGGGTCATCATGGGGATTTCACAGATTTCAGTATGCAAAGGGGATGAGGATTTCACAGTATTCAGTATGCCATGGAGAGGGGGGGGGGTCACAATACTCAGTATGCAATTGGGAGGGAGTCACTGTGCCACTGTGTGAAATTCATCTGAAAAAGGCTTACTTTATATAAGAATCTTGTCAATTAATAATCCTAATTAAATTTCAATCAATTTGAAGTCTGCAGAGAATTACACACCGTCTTCAATTTTAAAGCAATTAATCATAAATTGACTCCAGATGATTCCAAATTTTCCATTAAATATTTTCATTTTCTTATATTAGAATACAATTAGATTATTAAATAGATGGATATAGTATTCAAGTATTCTGTGGGGGTCTTCATTGTAAGAATGCATGACATTTATTGCTACTGTTCCTGACACAAGATGCCTACTGTATTGACAGCAAGCTTGCCTTATAATAATGGTTCCATAAATTATAACATCCAAATGTAAATGCATTCAAATATATTATTATGCATTAAAATGGTACTGAAAACTATTGATAAATGCAGGTCATTCTTTGGAGTGAAAATATTAAAGCGAAGGATTGAAACTGAATTGTTTGTTTATGCGGAGATGTTTAATAAATCCACTTGAGCAAATGTGTGCTGTTGTGATTAGGAGGGCTGTCACTCATAGCTGTGTTTGTCAATATCCATGTTTGCAATGGAATTCCCTCCAAGAGCTTGACCATGTACAAGTTTCATTATAGAGAATTTATGGGCTCTGTTTCCAAAACGCCCTCTTACAGTGCATCATGGTACATGATGAGTGACATATTTACTGGAGTCTGGAACATGTTTGAAAATCATCAGGTTATAAAACCAAATATGGCTTGAAGAATATAGTAATTTAATTTGTTGTTGCCTGAAGGCAAAGCGAGAAATTTGTAGAGAAATTTGTCGGAAATGAAAAATGCAACATTTGATTAGATCAGCGCTAGGTTAGGTAATCTAAGACATTTTAGACTTAAAGAAATCTTCCCTGGTGACTGTCATAGAGGAAGAAAAAGGATCATATTGAAAGTGTGACGTTATGTGATTTTTGCTGTGCAAATTCTGCAGATTGGTTCTCTATTGTCAGAAATTATAGTGTGTGGGTGTCAAGAATTGTATTGCTTTTAGATTATTTTAATTACCATAGCAACTGAGTTTAATTAATGTATTACAAAATTTGATATTTGATGAGATTTTTCTATTGTTCACATCTTAGCCAGGGGAAAATCAAATCTCGAACCTTCTGCTCAATTTGTATTATTTTCTATATGATTTGCCGTCATTCTATCAGACGCTTACAAAACTATTTCTCTACCCTCAATTTATAAAATCAGTTTTCCTTATGCAGCTCTTCGTTAATTTGCTTGAATCTCAACTATTCAGCTATGACTTTTAAATTCAATGTCAAACAGAACTTTGGAGGAATATATGTTTGACTGAAGAATTCTACTTGCATGGAATTTCCTGCAAAATGTTTTTACGTCAAAGACAAAAATTATGTGTGCCTGGATTAAGAACTAAGGACTGTCGTGCGGAGAAGACACTGAATTTTTAGTTCAAAATGTATGGCATTATTAATATAACTTAATCGGTGCTAGTAGCTGTTGGGTAGTGTTTTGCTTGACTGGGTTTTACCAGGATTGGCTCGTGTTGGAGTACAATAGGGCGGGGGATGCAGCTGGAGGAGGGTGGGGCACGGGAAAGAGGGGTGCAGTGTGATCTGGAGGACCTGGATGAAATTCCCATCATTATACTTGAGGTAGGTCTGCTTTTTGTTAAAATAGGACTTTTAGTGTTACAAAAGTAATCTAAAACAATAGTAGCACTCAGAAAGAGCTTGATGTTCTCCATGTTTTAAAGGGACGTGCTCATTTTTTTTTGTAAAATGCACTTTTTTTTGAATGGTGAAATAAAGTGTGACAAATTATTCAGAGTGATAAAACTAAGAAACTAAAAGCTTGAACCCATCAGCAAATGTTGATATTTGCTCAAATATCGTCTTTGAAGACCACAATTTTCATTAGCTTAAATAATGCCATTAACAGATCTGTTGTTGTGTGATAGGTTTATTGACACTATTATGTGACGTTAATCAATGTACAGTAAAACCTGGTTGAATGGTCACCTGGTTTAACAGGCCACCTGCCTTATCAGGCCACTCTTAATTCCCCCTGTATGTTTTTTCTGTAAAAAGTAGGTGCATTAAGCGGCCAACTGTCTAATGCTGCCGGGGTCACTAATTTTTGGCCCTTTTAAGCCATATAAACACTAATTAGCGGCCACTAATCCCTTGTCACTGACGCTTCCACCAATAATATTTTCCAATACACAGCTTTAATTGCATACTGAAGATGACGGAAAAGTATGATAGCCTCGGATATTTCTGTCATCCAATGAAACTGCATTTAACATGACACGATTGTTGCGCTTGTTTACTTATCGAGAAATCATGTTTATAACACGTTGGCGAATGTTTTAATCATGTGTGGAGTGTATTAAATTAGTAGTAAACGGTCATAGTGCAAATACGGAATCTACGTTTGGATGGACACAAGCATTAAAATGTTTGCTCAGCAGCATTCACAGAGTGATATTCTTGACATGAGGAATTCATGCACTTTCGATTAGAACTGGCGTTAAGCAAATGAAAAAGACGAATTACTTTAAAAAGTGAACTTATTAATGTAGTTGTGTGGACTGATTTTTGGTGTGTTTTCTTTTTGTTTATGCTATGACACACATTTACCTACTGCATACTATTTATAGTTTTGCAATAAAGTAATTTTATCTACATTTGTATTTAAACTTTTTTAATGATAATGGTACCGATGATACTGGTTATTTATGTGAGGTGGTTGTTTAGATATATTATCAATCTCTGTTCGAACAAAGTGGTGGAAATTTTCATCCTTAATTTAGTGGCCACCTGAGTCTTATACAGCCACTAAATTGACCTTTTCCCCAAGGTGGCCACTTAATTCAGGTTTGAATTTATTGTTTAAATATCATTATATCCACCACTCGTACTGGTGGCGTAGCGGTTAAGACATTGGTTTTCTTGACTTGACTGGCGTGGGTTCGGACCCGAGGAAAACCAAAATACTTAATACTATATTTGTATTTTTTCTGCATTTTTATCATCATAAAGTGAAATAATCATAAAATCAGTGTTTTCAGATCGATGCATTACTGGGAAAACTTATTTTTGATCCAAAAACATGAGACAATTCCTTTAATATGAATATTGCGAAACCAATGGACTGGGTGAACAAAACACAAGGCAGTGCATTAAGTAGTTTGACATTTTCATCTATATGAGTGTTATTTTTGTTGATCAAAAAATATAATGAAACTATTACTTTCGTTCAAATTATTTTGGTTCCTTTTTCCGTTTCTGAAGGTGATGGAACTTATAATCATAAACATAGGTTAAATCTTAATTAAATTATGGTTTAACCAAGAAAATGAAAGTTTGTCTCAATAAAGATACCAACAGATAATAGTGAAAAAGATAATAATTTCTCAAAGAGACAAATCAATCTTGAGTTCTTGTTGATTCGGAGGTCTTTATGGGAATTATTTAAATTATTCAACGTTCAAGCCCAGCATAACTTGACGAGACACTGTTTACTTTTCATAAAGACCATCAAATATAACGATTGTAATCATTTTGTTTACTGACAAGGCAGGCCCCTTTCAAATGAACATGTTTTCGCCCCTATGAAATTATATACTTAAATATGCAAGCATAAGAAACTGACGCGAAGAAAAAAAAGAAGAAAAATAATTTCAGAAAACATTTCCTTAAGTGGTCCTGTATCAAATTCCTTCACCCCATGATGATTCATAAAAAACATGGCAGCAAAGAGATCCGGCTTCTTTTCACTGTATGCAATTATGGAAACCTTTAAAAAAAAAAATTGTCAGAATCCACTGGCCTGATTTTAAAATAATTTAACAGAAATGTTTCTCGGGTGACCCTGTATCAAATTCCTTCACCAGATGACACGATTCATGAAAGCATGGCGGTCAGGGGGTTGGGGCCACTTTAACACCATATGTATCGAAAATTTTGAAAACCTCCTAATAATCTGCTGTCCAGATTTTAAAATTATTTCACAGAAATGCTCGTAAGGTAACCCTGTACAAAATTTTTTCACCCTATTCAGAGAGGGGGTCGAAGCTAGTCTTTTCACTATATGTCTATGTGGAACACTTTGAAAATCTGTTCTCCAGAAACCATTGGCCTGATTTGAAACACAAATGTTCCTTGGGTGACTCTTTTATTTATTATTATTATTATTATTATTATTATTATTATTATTATTATTATTATTATTATTATTATTATTATTATTTTTACTATTTTATAATTATTATTCTATTGTTTTACAAGAGTTATTGGCCTTTGATTATAGAAATGTCTGGTGCACCATTAAAGTTTTATTCAGGTGAGCAATACAGTGCCATGATGCTTGTGCCTCTTGTTTATATTTATAATATAAGCTGAAATAACTTATCGTTGAAATAGGTTTAAGATTTAAATTACTTTTCCGCATTTAAGATTGCATTGTTGTTGTTTTTGTTGGTTTTTCTTTCAAATCTCAATAAAATCCTCCATGGCAAGGTCTTTCATGCATGACAGCCATTGTGGTGTTGAAATTATAGTCATGAAATGATGCTGAACACTTGAAAAACACAGTGAAAGAATTGTCTCCCTTCACTGACAATAAACCTTAAAGCCAATACCAGTGATCTTCATTTTTAAATGATATATCCAGTTATTAGGCCATAATAGATGTTGAGTAATGTGAGGCAGATGACATCTGCAAGCATTTTATCTCTTGGTTATTTTTATGATTTATTTGTAGTTTTAAATTTAGTTTCATAACAGAACAAATTTTGCATTTTATAATATTGTGGAAATTGTAACTCACGTACTTCTTTCAGCACTGTTATAGAAGTTAAAGACGCTTACGTCAAACATTTGGTTTTAACTTTACATAATGGCGTTTCAGCCAATAAGTATGGCACGTCGCAAGACATCGATCAATATGGAATTTAAAAGACCATTTTGAAATAATTTGTTCAAAACCATCCTTTTCTGTATTTTAACAACTCACTGTTTATATACTGTTTGATTGAAAAAAGGTTTGTTTGGTCTGTATTAATTTATGTGCATGATTTTACATCAATTAATTTTATATTGAGAAAGTGTAATATTGTTTTCTATTTTGACAACTGTCACTGTTTGATCTGGAATCTAGTATTTGTCATAATCATGCTCTTAAGTTTTGTGTCTTTGTAAATAAAATGTTAAAAAACAGTAATGCAATTATTACCCAATTTATATGACCAGCATTTGCCCCTGGGGTAAATTTATCCATGAGAGCAAAATTACCCTTGGGGCATTGATTGTACATGTTTATATGGCAATTGAAAAACTGTACATAAATCATATTGATAAAGCTATTTTTAACCGACTTATATATGATGGAACTACTTAATACTAGTCTTTTTTTCGCTTAAGTAACATCAACCCGTATTTTTAGCCCCCCAGGTAAAACCTTGTCATATAAACAGCATATTTGATAGCTCATAATATTAGATTATAATCTAATATCATCTATTTTAAGTCTTTTCAAATGACCTTTTGGTTATTGAAGTTTTTTGGATATGTTTTAAATAAATGCAGATAGTATTCATAAGAAATATTGACTTAAACTCTGAGAATTCAATGCTTACACAACATTATAATTATTGTGATTTTTTACCCACCTTTTTACAAAGACCTCAAAGGGACATGCTCATTCACAATATCTCGACAAGTTTCTTTTTCGATGTCAAGTAAAAAGCAATGAGCGAATATTATTTATCCACAGAACATTATTTACACACAGAACATTATTTGCATTTTGAAGATGGGATTGAACCAAGGTATATAAGGAACAATTTTTGGAGCTTGTCTTTTATGTATTTTATCTACAGTACAGTCATTGTGCTTGACTTTTTCAGAGTTAATGGATATTTGAATGTTAATATATAAGAATCTGAAAATAACATGGTTTTGAATGCTCGGTAGTGAAGATATTCTTATTATAATACTTGAGTGTTTAGTTTGTATGGAGTGATCCTTAATTCTGTTAGCTTATATACGTTTTCTTGAAGGTAATGTTTATGTTAGTACTTCAAAGCATTATAAACTTATTTCATTACATAAATTCTTTTGCTTAATTTATGATGTTTATATATAAGTAGTATCATAGAATTTTCGTCAGTTCCTATGGCCTAGCTTAACTTGAAAGTATTTATCTAGTTTTAGATCGTTGAACATCTCAATGGTATTCCGAGAAATTTTCTGTACAAGGGAAGTAATTTGGCAATGTATTTGAAATTATTTGTCCAGCAGTTCTTCCCCCTTGTGGTTTACGCCTTATCTTGAAATTAATGAGTAAAAATTAGTAAGATTGTTTCTGGTTTCATATACTCCCCCTAAAAATGGGTAAGAAGGATGGACTAAAAATATATATATATATATTAGGCAAATTGTTAATGAGAGTTTTATGTTAAAAAAACATGCTTATGAACATCTATACAATCTGTATTAGCTAAAAGCCAATAACACTTCAAGTTTAAACGGATAAAAAATTTGGGCAAAAAAATAGGGTTGGTTGGGACACCAGAATCAAACATTATTTTTGAATACAGGGTAATTAGAATATTTCATATTGAATTTTGTGAATAGGAAATTGTTTGGTTTGATTTGCGAGTAATTTCATGCTGCAAATATTATTGCTCAATTTATTATAAGGCTCTTTGATTGGCAATTAATAAAACTTTTCACTTCATATCATTACACCATATGAAATTTAGTAAATAGGACATTTTCTAAACACAGATCAAATAACGGCTTGAAGGAGGTTGAATCCCTCCCCCACCCCACCACTCCCCACCCCCTTTGATATGCGGTATTCAGGGGCATTTAAGGGCTATATTTTTTTAGGACTCCAGGGAGTGGTACAGGGTACACAGGCAAATAGTAGAAAATGAAGGCGTATGAAGTATGAAAGGGGAAAGCTAAGGTTACATGTGAAGCTGGGGTTACATGTCCTTGAAGTGGGCATGATTTCATAAACTGAATTCTGCTGGTGTTGTCATATTGTCCAAGAGTACATCTGTTGGAGTTATTACAAATGAGCTTGTCACTGTAGCCTGGGTATTGATCGGTCCAAGTGTTCTCCGACATAAGTTGTCCCTTGGGTTCTCCCTTCTTGTATACTGTCAAGCTTGTCTCCCTCGCCGTCATATCATGGAAATTGTTTAGACATTTGTTCTTACTTAATAAGACTGTGTGTGTTTAGCTTTGTTTGCGTTGAGATTTATTATAAATCAGGAAAACAGTTTTTGTCTTTCAGGGAATTTTTGTTTGTCTAATTCATTAAATCGAAAACTGTATTTGTAGTTATAATGGTAATTAAATTATACCATCAATTTCTGCATAATTACCACATTAATTAGAGCCAATTATTGATTGCTGTAAAATTGATAATGTAAATGACTTTGAGCATATTTCTACTATAATTATTTTCGCGGGCTTAGCGGCAGATTGTTCTATTAAAGCCCTCTTTTCCTAAACTTGATACACCCGTCTTGCACTAAGTCCTTGTTTGATATGTATTGTAAGACTGAAATTGCTAGACCCCAGCGTCCCTAAGATTTGTACAGTGTTTGTATTTGTATTTGTAGCAGTGAAGAAAACTTAATACCTTTGCGGCAGACCACAGCTTGCCCCTCTGACAATACTTACATTACTAACAATATCCTTCTTGCTACAGAGTCTGGTTTACCCTGTAAGGAATATTGGTTTATAAGGAATGTTTTGTCACTACCAGCATTTTCTTAAGACTGCTTGTATCCAATACCATCACTGTGGTGTACCACTGATCCAGATGTGTCCACAATCGACTGATAATTTCACTTGTTACTTCTCCGTTTAATGTATCATTGGTGGTTCAATATATCATTGGTGCCGTCTTAATGGTCATTTATTAATGGTGTATTTATAGTTGACATAATTATAGTGGAAAAATTGGTTATAGTTGGAGATGAAAGGACCAGTTATTGGTCAGAGTCATTAAGGTTTTGCAAGAGAATTGCTTGGTGATTTTATATATAAATTTGTGGAAGAGATTTTACCAAGAACTTGCTCCATGGCGACTTGGTTCTCTAATAAAGGATTCACTAATTGAGGCTTCAGAAATCCTATGCATTTTAAGTAGTCTGATAAAATGTGAGTGATGTTTGATTGAGGTCTTCTGTAGAATTGTAGGAATCACTCGTGCGCATGGTTGTCACAATGAAAATCGACAAATCCTCAGAGACAGCAGGACAGGGGAATAACGAGACGGTTCCGAAAATCGCTGGTCCTAATCAGTCAGGTAGTTTGGATAAGACCGAGAATATAACGAGACGTGTACGCCCACCGTCTTTAGGGGCAATAGGTAAATCACACAGTAGCAGAGTTCTAAGGGCGAATCCTGTTGTTGGGCTTATAGGCAGGTCTTACAGTTGTGTTCATGGGTCATGTGTGGAAGTAAATCGGACAGAAAAAGTCGGTGACACTAAATTGAACATTACCAAGCACAAGAAACAGTCGCGAGCTACAACCATGCGCCGCAGCCTTAGTGAGGTAAAGTGAAGGTTATTATTTTTTGGTAGGGTAAAAAAGTCCATTTACTATCACAGATTATCCTGAGTTGGATGTTTTATGTTTAATAACAGATTAGTATCTTTCCTTATGTGAGATATATGTATAATAGTTATATATGTGTGGAAATTATCTCAAAGTTGTGCTTTATCTTTATCTGGTCTTAAATTTTTTTTTTTTTATTATTTAAAAATATCACTTCAAATGTAACTGTTGATTTGCAACATGTATCATTATGTCTCCCCCTCTCTGGGGGAGACATATTGTTTTTGCCCTGTCCGTCAGTCCGGTAGTCGTCAGTCTGTCAGTCCGTACGTCACACTTCGTTTCCGATCGATAACTGGAAAACCGCATGACCTAGGATCACCAAACTTGGTAGGGAGGTTGGTCGTGAGGTGTAGAGGATCCCTATTGTTTTTGGGGTCACTAGGTCAAAGGTCAAGGTCGCGGCGACACCAATATAAAAAACATTTCTGCTCAAAATCTTGAGAACGGTTTGACCTAGGTTCACCAAACTTGGTAGGGAGGTTGGTCATGAGGTGTAGAAGATCCCTATTGTTTTTGGGGTCACTAGGTCAAAGGTCAAGGTCGCGGCGACCCCCAATGTAAAAAACATTTCCGCTCAATATCTTGAGAATGGTTTGACCTAGGTTCACCAAACTTGGTAGGGAGGAAGTACAAATTTCATGTCCATCATTGATTATTTCTCACCTACGACCACACAATGGGGGAGACATGCGCTTTTTCAAAAAAGCAATCTCTAGTTTCTCTCATTTTTAAATCTAAACCAGGTGACCTCACAAGATATAATATTTAAAGCACTGTGTACAACTTTAATTGATAAACGTCATTGTTTACATCAAAGAAGACAGTACCAACCAATTGTAATGTTGATTGATATTTAATCCATACCCCTAATTGTTTATGGTTTTTGATGGTTGATATTTTTTCTGTATATGCCAAAAAGCTGTCATTAATTACAACGGCAGTCTTAAGTAACGTGTCCTTGTGGTGTACGGTAAACGCGGTCAGGAGTCATAGGTCTTGTGGTAATCTGTCATAAAATATGGAGCTAGTTATTATCGGACTGTAATCTCCAGCCATGACTTCACCTAGCCAGGTACGATGTACAGTGAGATATGGTATTTTGTCATGTTGACAAGGGCAAAATGTTGGTTAATTGTAATGTTATAACGATGTTTGGTCACTTTCTAATATTAAGTCTTGCACTTTTACTTGAAATAACGGTCAGACAGAAGGTCAGTTCATAGAATAATGGAAGTAAGAAATATCCTATCTTGGTCTGTTTCAGCACATGAAGCCATATGAAAAGCCTGCCAATCTGTAATAGAGTGTATTCACTGTGACACCACAGACATAATAGTCCTTGTTTTAAAGTGTTTTTTTTGCAGCATCAGATTTATCCTTCGTCAGCTTGTATTTGTTCTTGAAGTATGCACATTTGAGATGTTGGGTTACGAATGTGTTACAAACCATTGCTTACAATTTAATGGCAATGTGCATGTTTGCGCTGACATCAGAGGAAAATTGACAAATAATGGTATTCCTTTGTTGAACCCATTTTTCCATTAGTCTGTGATATTATGCAGGAGGACATGTTGTTAAAAAAAGAAACTTGTATTTGGTTTTGTGTGACAAAGGCTGCTTTGTATTGTTTTGAAACTATTTACACTCAAACATTTCTTAAAATTTTATCATTCAATTTATGCGCCTTCCCCATTGACATTCACTCACTAATGCAGCATTGTTCTGCCAGCGTATGTTGGCTTTTATGCACCTCCTGCAGTTCACAATCTATAATAATGATTTTTTTTGCAGTAAAAATCTTGATTGGACAATAACTTGGTTAACCATGTACACAAATTAAATACAATGTACACAATACAAAATACAATAGCATGTTTTGTGCATATTTGTAAAGTAGTACGCTCTCATAGAACCTACGTCATAGGCTTCTGCAAGCATGTTATCTGTGCCAATAGACTTCATCTTATCTCTAAAAATTGATCATTAAGGTAATGTAATTAAGTTATTGAAGGCCTCTAGATCAAATTTTGAAATACTTGAAAATGACCTACATGTGTATTATCAAAGTGGCATACAATGAGTACAAAATATATAAACAATTCAGTCATCGAAATAAGATTTTTGAATGAACAAGCCCGAATTCTTATACTATTGTTTGGCATCAATTTTTTAGCTCTACTGGCCAAAGGCCAAAAGAGCTTATGCGATGGTAATGTGTACGTAGTATGTGCGTCTGTAAACAATTGCTTGTGAACACGATACAGTCTTCAGTTTTAAGCTCTACTGGCCAAAGCCCAGAAGAGCTTATGCGATGGTAATGTGTACGTAGTATGTGCATCCGTGCGTCAGTGCGTCCGTGCGTCTGTAAACAATTGCTTGTGAACACGATACAGTCTTCAGTTTTGATTGTATCTCGATGAAACTTGTATAGTATTTAGATATCCATTAGAGCTGGGTTCCTTTCGAAAACCAGCCAGATCCGCCCATGCATGCCTAGATTATGGCCCTTGATAGTATAAAAAAATGCTATTGTGTAAACAATTGGTTGTAAACAATTGGTTGTGAACACGATACAGTCTTCAGTTTTTATTGTATCTCAATGAAACTTATACAGTCTTCAGTTTTGATTGTATCTCGATGAAACTTGTATAGTATTTAGATATCCATTAGAGCTCGGTTCCTTTCGAAAACCAGCCAGATCCGACCATGCGTGCCTAGATTATGGGCCTTGAAAGTATTAAAAAATCAGTTCGTCTGTAAACAATTGCTTGTGAACATGATACAGTCTTCAGTTTTGAGTATAAAAAAGTATAAAAAATGCTATTTTAAGCTATGTCTATTTTTAGCCAAGACTACATGAGCGAAGTCTATTTTTAGCCAAGTGTACATGTAAATTTGCAATTGCTTGTGAAGGTTTGTTCAAATTATGCCCATGGGATCATTACCCATGACCATGTGAACAGTTTTGCAAACAAGCATTAATGTTATCCTCGGATGTCCTTGACTTTGACCGACTTTTTATTTTTAAGGCTACAGAAATGAAATTTTGACGATGAGTACAGTTTTAAAAGCAAATATTTCTTACCCTCAGAATACCTTTACTTGGCACACATTAAAATAGTTCATGCAACTAATCTGCTTACAACACTTCCTGTCCTCAGATGTTGAACGTGCAGCGTTTTCAGCTAACCAAAACACTAAAAGTGAACTATATATTTGTTGCCTAGGCCTAAAAAAAATAAAATGGTTTGGTTAGGGTTACATCCTTTTCAAAAATAGGTAGGGTAGGTAGGCTTTTTTTTATTTTATTTTTTTTATTAGGCTTTATATAAGAATGTCATTTTCATCATTGGAGAATGGTGTTAAAGTTATCTTCTATATAAGCATTTAAGGTTTTAAACTTCATATTGAAAAGCCAAAAAAAAAAAGCCAAAAAACATATTTACTTTTTTTTAGTTTTTCATTTTTTTTTCAAACTGACTATAAAAACGGTCGGCGCCTATTCCGTAGGTAGGGTCGGGTAACCGGAACCAAATGTATTTTTTTTAGGCCCTATTACTCAAACGTACATGCTCTGGATTGAAAATGACCACAAGAGCCATGCCAGTAGAGCATAGGCCCTTTTGGGCCTCTTGTTTTAACAAGCCCTGGTATATAAAATTCAGAATTTGAGCAAAATTCAGAAGACATTTTACCAGTGTAGGGCTTGTGTTAGTTCGACCACTGCAATTATGCATTATATATAGGTCTTTGTAGTTAAAAGTATAAAGAATTATAAGGTTAATTCGCATTTAGTCCTTCAGATATTTATTATCCATAGATGAGGTTGAAACACCCTGATTTTGGTACACAAGAAGGTGTTAATTCCTGGGGATATTGCCAGTTAAGGTTCCAAGGGACATTAAGATATACAAGGTTATGAACCTTCTGGTATCAACCCCATGATATGTGGAAGGTGGAAACTAGAAAATAGGCAGTCTTGATAAATTTGTTTACCTGATAATTTAATTCATAATTTTTACGATTTGAATGGAAATAAACTAACATATTGTCAAGTTAATTTTTGGCAATAAGTATAAAAATACAGGCCTGCCCCATTCAAATCCTGCCTGGAGCTATGCCATACACACACACACACAAGAGAGGATTTGGGGCAACATCCTTAAAAGTTTTTTTAAAAGAGTTGATGGGTCTTTAGACTGTTCCCTCTTGTGGAACACCCAGAATTTGAGAAATAATAAATCTGTTTCTTAGTGTCTGACAAACGCCCTGTGAGGTAATCCCTTTTTTCAGTTATACCAAAGCTGTGAAATCAACCCTTGAGTTTACATTATTTTGGTCTCGACACTGTTGAGTTTGTGCAAAAAACAATGTGATTTGAGTATTTGACCAAAAAACTGTGAGTCTGCAGGGGGAAATATGACGGAGAACAAAATATTATGACGGAGAACGCAATTTAGATGAATTTTCAGATATTCCTGTTCTGGTCAGCATGGGGATGGACGATATTGACAAACATAATTAAGTACATGTACCATGTTATTAAGCGCTGTTAATTTGAGCCATTGTCACATGTAACATGATAGCCACATTTTGACCCATGTTTCCTTGTATGGAAGGATTGGAATTGATTGATGAATGGTTATTCCAATATAATTAGCTAGAAAAATGAGCTATTGTCAAAAGGGTTTTTATTTAATATTCATCGAGTTGTGCAGGACTTTTTTGCAGTTGAATTAGTGTTAACTTACTTATTTTACAATGATTGTGAAACAAATTATTACAAAATTATTTTAATCACTCTCGTTGGCACGATGCGAGAGTGTGGTCTTGTGTTGTGGGGGAAACTGCCTAGTACCTGGAGGTAACCCCCTTGTCCAGCTTGGTGACCACAAACAAAACTCACATGTGCTCAGGCCAGGAATTTAACCTGATTTGCATGAAACTTAACACACATTTTGCTACTCACAGTTTGCACAAGTGAACAATATAGTAATTCTCATCACTCTACCCGTAATGATTGTTGAGTACCGTTTTATACTATATATAGGACGCTAGCATAGATAGGATGCAGGCAAAAAAGATGGTGAGAAAACGGGTAAAAACACTTCATACATAAGATAGGACGCAGCGGAAAAATGTCAAAATCAGAGCTAAAAATTTAGGTTGGTGAGGCATTTATAACATGTATTAAATCAAAAACAATAAATTTGTTTGAATATTAGGTGTATTTCGATATCTTTCTTGTGTACTTTGGTAATTATCTTCGTATTTTGGTGATTGGACGTATTTAGTTAAGTCCAGTATCCGCCATATTTGTTTTGACGATTTATTTTTTGGGATCTTGAAAATGGCAAAGGTCAATGAATTAAATTTTATAGCAATCTAATATGTTTATTTCATGTAAATTTATACATCAGACACAATGCACATGAAAAGTAACAGTAGCACAAATAATAGCACAGGTAATAAACAATAGATTTATTCTGTCTTCCTGATGACGCTTTTCTACCATTCGCCTTCAGTGTCGTCTGAAGGTGTATCGTAAACAACAAAAATATAAGTCTAATAGTATGCGTGAATGTTTTCAAAATGTCAACACCCTCAGCTAAGTATTAAAACACATGGTAAAGTGCTAACAAAGAACCATACCATCGCAATAGTTTGTTCTATTGATGTTTTTCTAATGATAGACAGCTGATATGACGCAGGCATTTTTTTAGACAATAATAATATGGGTATTTCGGTAATGTCCTGTTGTCATCATGAAAACATGTTGAACATGTATTAAAAACAGTTCAAGAATTTTCCCATAACTGAATAAGAATCTTTAAACATTGAGAATAACGATACCATTATATGTTGGATTTTTTATAAGTTAGGCCACAACAAATTGATCATTTGTTCTACGGATTTTGCCCAAAAAAAGTAGGAGCGAGCGAGCGAAAAAAAATTAAAATACTTTTTTTTAAATTTAAGGCAATTCAGAGGCGAGCGCAAGGCGAAAAATAAAATAAAAATTAAAAAGTTTATTTCTTACTAAATTTATCATGCAATATGTCAAGAAATGCTTTTTAATTGCAAACAGAGGTTCTTAGTTTAAATATAAATGAAAAGGTTTTGATTGTATCACATGAAAATCTGTCTCAATATATAACAAATGGCAATAAGATCCAGTGCTTTACTATTACTTAGGACACTGCCGATTAAATTGCGGGACAACACAATTGAAGCAGTATTAAACAAATCTGCAAATGTGGCACCGGTCATTATATTAGAGCAGGTGGTGAAATAAAGATGTTTCCCTTTCAAGACCTCGCCTTTACCACGAACCAATGGTTTATAGGTCCGTGCCTTGAAAAAAAAAATCATGACACCCTCCATAGCTTCAATGCCCGTAAGAAACAGGCCACTTTAATAACAGGCCACTTTACTACAAATCGATCAAAGAAAACAAGTGGATAAGAACAAAGAATTGAGAAAATAAAAACAGTCATTTTACTTATAAAAGGTTTTATTTTCTGATGTTACTGATGCTATTTTTATACTGTACATGTATGTGTAATGCACTAGTCAATTGTAACCACGACCCCCAAGGTCCGGGGAATAGCGGGGACTTTGACTTTCGGTCCAGCCAACCCCGGGTAAAACCAACGGCACTGCGGGGCCACCTGGAAGGTGAAAACACGGCCCATTTCACCGGCTATCTCCGGTATACCCCCGGTCCGGGGGGGGGGGGGGGGGGGGGGCATGGTTACAATTGAATGGTGCATAAATACAGACTGTTTCTGAAACATTTACAAGTCCTTCTATTTTTATCAATTACGAGTATAAAACTGAGAAATGCATTTTAGAATTTAAAAAATAACTCACGAAAACATGTTCAAAATCTGATTTAGTTATTACTTAACCTTAAATTTTGAGTACAAAACAATGAATTACTTAAAACACACATAAATAATTATTGCCTTCGACGCTGTGAAACTGTTGTTGTTTACTAAAGACTATAATCCATTGACTATGACACTGATTTTCAATTAAAAATGTGTATTTTACATTTACGAAAACTGAAAGTATCCTGCAAATTAATACCGGAAATAGATAACAATGGTGCGTCCTGCAAAATATTCCTGACAAAAAAGACTGTCAACAAATATCGGCTGTTTTGCGGTTACCCGGACCTGATTTTGTCCTGACACGAGGAAAGTTTGCTCGCGGAGAATGTAAAGCATGGAAATACCTTCAAAAAAAGGCGAAGTCGACGTTGCAGGTTCAAATTTTAAGTAATAAAACTTCAGAAAATAGAGGAAATTCAGAAGTAAAAAAAATAAATAATATGCGCGGCCAAATAGTAAGTGTGGGCGCAAAAAAAAAGTTTTTTTATTTTTTTTTCGTTTTTCGAATTTTAGGTGCGGCAAATCCGACGAACAAATGATCAATTTGTTGTGGCCTTATCAGGCCAAAATAGACGTTGACTTCTGCTCCATGACTTAACGGGTGATCGCTATCATGTGCGCCAAGCTCTTGTTTTTTGTGGGGGGTTTTGGTGTTTCATGCATAGTATTAAAAGTCAGAGTTCACAACAAAACAACTTAAATGCATTTTGAAATGGTGTATAATCTAAGCAGAGATATAGAATTGAAGAATGGCAAATACCAACATTACAACTTCTTACAGCACTGTTATAGAAATAAGACGCAAATGTCACAAAATAATCAAATAAACACAATTTGGTTTGAATGTTTTTTTAACGAACAAATATGACAGGTCGATCAATATGAAATTTAAGAGTCAAATATTTGGAAAATACTGTCATCCCATTGGTTCAAAAATGATTTCAACCATTATGTATTGTTTTGCTGTGGTTGTGGAACCTTGACTGCCATTTAACCTAGATAACCTGATTACAAATTGCTTAATACAGTATTGTAGTCTTTGACTGAATGTCTTCTGTGCTTCTAAAGACCAACTATGTGAAACATCCTGAAAGACCATACTAGTTAATTATATTATAACTGATTTTGTCATAAAAGTTAATTGGTGGGTGAAAAGGGGTGAAAATAGGTTGATGAAGGGAATTGATAATACAATTACGACTTAGTTTCGAACAATATTTTGATCATTCAATATTCATATCTGAAAAAGGTCAGTTTAGTCTTAATAGATCAACATTAAATAGTTAATATGTACCTTTAAGTTACGATGTTACTGTGTTCCAATAAAATCTGTTTACTTTTCTTAATTGTAAATATTTAAAAGCTTATTTTAACTATCAACGAGTGTGCCTTGTGGATTATTGCAGTATTTCACATTTTTTTTTATAGAGGATCCATCAGTAAGTCAAACATTAACTTTATTTGATAGGAATGTCAGACCAAGATCTTAATATTAGGTTCTGTAATGCCAATTTGAAGGATATTGACCGAGTTTTGTGGCAGCTAGAGTATAATTAGAATCTTCATCTCAAGGGGCATACATACTGAACTTGGTTATTACTTTTACTTTCGGGTATTAGTGGAAGTGTACCTTAAAACCACCCAGATTCTCTGTGTCTGTATTATGATTAGCCAACACAAAAGGTGCCTATATAAATTGAAATTAATGTCTTTGAACATTTGATTTCTGTAATCAGTCAAAGACTGTTGTCAAATGAGGCATATTTTTCCCAGGCTATTTCCTATTTAAAAGAGATTGCTTCTACACCTCACTAGCTTCCCACAAACATGTCATACTGTAATTACCGTTTTGATGTTGTGGGCATATTTCAATTTCACTATAATTTCAACATTTGAACAGTTGAGCCTAAGGTGGTTTGATATTGAAGTGACCAAAATAGTCCAGCCTAGTTGGTTTTGCATAAAAGGGGCCAAAACAGTTGAGCCTTGGTGGTTTTGCATAAAAGGGGCCAAAACAGTTGAGCCTTGGTGGTTTTGCATAAAAGGGGCCAAAACAGTTGAGCCATGGTTGGTTGGTATTGAAGGGGCCAAAACAGTCGAGCCTAGGTGGTTTGGTATTAAGGGGCCAAAACAGTCGAGCCTAGGTGGTTCGGTATTAAGGGGCCAAAACAGTCGAGCCTAGGTGGTTTTGTATTGAAGGGGCCAAAACAGCCCAGCCTAGGTGGTTTGGTATTGAAGGGGTCAAAACTGTTGAGTCTAGATAGTTTTGTATTGAAGGGGCCAAAACAGTCCAGCCATGGTGGTTTGGTATTGAAGGGGCCAAAACAGTAACTGATGAGCCTTGGTGGTTTGGTATTGGTGAAAAAAAACTTTAAAAAAAGAATCACCAATTTTGTTTAATCTTTATATTTATGGAACTAATTTTATATTATACCATTTCATATATATTTTTTTTAATTCATTTGATTGAATGGTATACCATATGGGAAGCATCGATGTGGTCAGTGGCAGCATACAAGACCTTGAACCTTTATCAAGTAAAAAAAAAAATCGCTAGATAATTTCAATTTATAGCTTCTTGTTACTACTGAATAAACAGTAATAGCAAAAGTGTATCAAGGTGCTTGATCTTACCGATTTAATTTAATAAGTTATGCTCCTGGAACAACAATTGAAAACTGAAAAGTTGCACATGTGGCATGTGCAGATTTGAGTGTCTCCCAGTAAAGAGGCCCTTGGTGATTTTTTAACCTGGGTAAAAAAAATGGACTATGATTTGATATAGTCTTTTGTCAAACAAAGTAGGTAATTATCGCGGGTGGGCGTAATCCGATTCCACCGTCATATGAATGATGTCTTACTATGTATGTGCTTCTATTGTTTCGTAGAGTAAAATATAACTGTGTGACTTGACAATTGTGATGGCATTAATGGTAACCGCCCACATTGACTCAGGTTCCCTCAGTAGTTGTAGCTGTGGACCGTTTAATAATTACGACCCCGGAAACATATTTGCTGACAGGTTATCAAGAATGATTTCTCACTAATAGGATTTGCCATCAAGGTCATCATTATTTTCTCTGTTTATTATAATTACCTTCCCTCATGTATGACCTTGTGCTCTTACAGTACAACTGTCAAAGTTAATACATGCTTTTGGGATTTGGAATTTTAACTTTTTTCATTTCCTGAAATGTTTAAAATATTTGTAAAACACCTAAGAATTCAAAAGCAGTACATTTACTGGACTGTACCTTAACATTTTTGCACATATCTTTTTCAGAGTTCATCATCGAGCTATGATTCGGCGATAATTGGTGAAGCCCACGGGCTGATTACAGACATGTTGGCGGACTCCACGCTGCCCCCACATGTAGTGAGTGGCCTGCGTGCTGTCAGCAATCTTCTCAAGCCTGCGGAGAACCACTCCTCGATGCACAAGACGAGGGTCAGTCCTCTTGTCTCTCTCACAGAGTCAACGTCATACGGGTCAGATTCAGAGGAAAATCCCTACACAGGGGAACGCCCTTCTTCACTACCAAAGGTATTACCAATGGACCAACTTGACAACACTCAAATTCATTGGATCTTAAGTGCTAATGTGCCTCTACTATTAAATGTAATTAATCTGCTGAATTTTTATGGTAAAATCAGGTTCAGGCTCTTTGATTGAAACATTTGCACATACATGTGATAATTTCTTGGGTCGATTCCGGGACACTTGTCGTAATCTCAATGCACACTAGGGGGGTTCGGGGGCATGCCCCCCCAGATTTTTGTTTAAATGGGGAACGTCTGTGGTGCATTCTAGAGCATATCTGGGGCTATTTTAGTCGTGTTTAACATCTGGAAAATGTACCTATTTTGACTGCCAAGACATATTTAACCAGGTTTTCAATGAAAACCGGTTTATTAGAATGAGGTTGTCGTTGGGCCGGCGGGCGGGCTGACGGGTGGGCGTCAAACATTGGTTTCTGTTCAATAACTTTAGTTAGCATTGATAGATATTGATGAAACTTGGTGTGTAGGTAGCTTATGGGAAAAGCTAGCTTGGGATTGCTTTTGAGGGGGGTGGGGCTAAGGTCAAGGTCACTGTTACTAAAAATAGAAAAATGGTTTCTGCCCAATAACTTTAGTTAGCATTGATAAATATTGACGAAACTTGGTGTGTAAGTTGCTTATGTGAAGAGCTAGCTTGGGATTGCTTTTGAGTGGGGAGGGGCTAAGGTCAAGGTCACTATTACTTAAAATATAAAAATGGTCAAGGTCACTGTTACTTGAAATAGAAAAATGTTTTTTTGCCAAATAACTTTTGATAGCATTGATAGATATTGATGAAACTTGGTGTGTGGGTAGCTTATGTAAAGAGCTAGCTTGGGATTGCTTTTGAGTGGGGGGGGCTAAGGTCAAGGTCACTGTTACTAAAAATTTAAAAATGGTGTCCGCCCAATAACTTTAGTTAGCATTGATAGATATTAATAAAACTTGGTGTGTAGGTAGCTTATGTACAGAGCTAGCTTGGGATTGCTTTTGAGGGGGGTGGAGCTAAGGTCAATGTCACTGTTACTAAAAATAGAAAAATGGTTTCTGCCCAATAACTTTAGTTAGGATTGATAGATATTGACGAAATTTTGTGTGTAGGTACTAGTAGCTTATGTGAAGAGCAAGCTTGGAATTTCTTTTGAGGGGGGGTGGGGTCAAGGTCACTGTTACTAAAAATAGAAAAATGGTTTCTGCCCAATAACTTTAGTTAGCATTGATAGATATTGATGAAACTTAGAGTGAAAGTAGCTTATGTGAAGAGCTAGCTTGGGAGGTGGGGTCAAGGTCACTGTTCCTAAAAGTAGAAAAATGTTTTTCTGCCCAACAACTTAGTTAGAATTGATGGATAGTGATGAATCTTAGTGTGAATGTAGCTTATATGAAGCTGCAGATTGAACTTGCTCATACAACAAATTAATTGGCTTTAATTTCTGATTGGCCATAACAAAAACCTGGTTTCGTCGCATTGCGGCGCTTCTAGTTTTTTCTTGACATGGTTTGTTTTTTCTGCATTTTTTTGAAAAAATAAAACCACCAGATATTTTCCCAGGCTTTAAATAAAGTGTTAACCAGGAGGATGTGCAGTCTACTTTTGGTTTCATCAAAACAGGAAATAAACAACTATATGGGCACCTGTTTTCCAGCGCTTTTGAGAACATACGACAAAATATTTATTAGCTCTACGTACTGGCCAAATGCCAGAAGAGCTTATGCGACGGTACTGTGTACGTAGTATGTGCATCCGTGCGGTCGTGCGTCCGTGCGGTCGTGCGTTCTTGCTTCTGTAAACAGTTTTGATTGTATCACGATGAAACTTGTACAGTATCTAGTTTTTTCATTACATTTAAAACGTTTGCAATTTATGACACACAATATTTTCCAGACAATCAAGAAGATTTTCCAGTCGATGAGCTTTTTTCCATTTGGAGATGCATATAATTTTGATAGAGACGTGTCTGTCACATCATTCATAAGACCAAACAAATCCATATGAAAACAATGAATTTGTATACAAGAACCCTCCCCGACTCGTTAAGCACAACAATAGGCCAATAGATAAATTATCGGGTGATTGACGATGACCTCGACGACACACATACCAATTAACGGATTAGTGTCAACATGACTTGTGTTTTACGACCAAAATAGGCAGGCAAAATAGCTGACTTACATTGGTAAAATTAAGATGATCGATTCTGAGTGGTTTTTTTCGTTGTTTTTTTTATGACTTTCCGGGACAAACATGCACCCTCCGTGACTCCGTGACAGAGATACGATTTCCGGGATAATCCCGGACGTCCGGGACGTTATCACATGTATGATTTGCAACTGAATAACATAGTAAAGCTGTTATTCAGATATGTCAAAGAAAACCTAAGTACTAATATTGTGAGCTAAAAAAAACAATACCAGTTTACCGATGTTTTGGGTGTTTACCTTATTTTATTGACTTATCATATTGACTCATTAGTAATTGTACTGTTCTTACCAAATTTTAAATAAGGTAACTTAAGTGACATTCTGAAAAACCTAGCTACTCTGTTATGTGACTGTTCTTGACAAGTTCTCTTGAAGTTCGCCTAGCTGTAATTGTGTTGATTGAACTGGTAATACAACACTCACTTAAATAACTGTTATATAAAACTAATTTCTTCCCTAAAGCATTACTTAAATTTGAATATCATTATAGAAAATCACTTTATCTTGTTTTATTTAAGAAAGTCAAAAGGCAAAACAGTTTGATTCAACTATGATTTATTTAATCTTTTCATGGAAATCTTAAGAAATTCTTAATAAAATACATGTTCGATTGACTATGAGGATATACCACACCTTCAAGATGGAAAATGAGGTGACTTTTAAATGGGGATATTTATCATTTGCCTTGAACTTTGAGATATTTGATATGTTTTATTCTTTTAGTGGGCAATCAATTTTCGCTTGTTAAGTTACATAAGAACTTTAAACTATTTTGCAGTGTTTTTCCTCAATTAAATTTTGTGATTCAACTATTGCCTGGAATCAAACATCTTGGGTAAATGGTTTTATTTTTCAATTGGAATAATATGTAATTGTTTTTTGTTTGTTACAGTTTGTAACTAAACACCAGTTAACAGTGTGTAGAGAGTATTTCACTGCAATGGTGTGCATGGTACTTGTTTGTTCTGCTCCATGGAAATTAAAATCAAAATTGGATATTGAGAAAAAATGTAAAAAAAACAAAGGTTGTTTACGCCAAATGTTTCAATGTATAAGTACATTTGTTTGTGACATTTCAGAGATTACGACGCAGTTTACCGCCGAGTCTGTTACGTAGGATGTCCACAAGCACTTGGACAACTACAACGTCTGCAACAGGGATGCCAACACTTGAGTTGGAACCTTGTCGGGTACGGAGCTCCAGTTTCCGTCACTCACGGGACACAACGCCCGGCTCTAGCCCTGTTGAGTCTCGGAGTAACAGCCCGTCACCCAGCTCTCCGACTGTTGTACTCACAATACCAAAATCTCGATCTTTTTCACTGGCAGCTACACAACCTGCATCCTCTTCCAGTTCACATTTGAAAAGGATGGCCCGAAAAAGTGTCACACCAATATCGAGCTCAAGCTCTGAAGGGGCCTCAGCCTCTAAATTATCAGAGAGTAAGTTAAGTCCCCTTGTGAAGGGAGAACTGCAGGACGCTAGTGATGATCGATTGAGGATTACTGCTTTAAACAAAGAACATTTGACTTCCATACGAAAAAATATAACATCAGATTATGAAAGCTGTAACGAATCACCAAGTTCGAGCGATCATAGTGACAACATACCAGCATCTGATGAATTTTCGGCTTCTCCACCGAAAAAAATGGTTTGTGGTCGGCCTGTCGATACCTCATCACAGCTCTCAAGGCTGGTAAGGATGTTTTTGATGTGTTGTAAAAACCTTTATTCAGGGTGTTCATAATATCCCATGGTAACGTGGCTTCTCAGTTTTCTTCCTTATTCACCCTATGTATTGTCTGCACAGTTCCTACAAAGTCGTCACTTGTGTTTAAAATTTTGTATATTTATTGTGTTCTTTTAACTAGAAAAAATTGAGTTTTACATATTTTTTATTTCTCCATTAATATGGAAAAAAAACAACTAAAAAATATTCGGCAAGAGCCTCAGAAAAGCATTGGTTTTTAAACTGTGGTTGACATAATTATAGTTTTGTTAAAAACAGCAGTTTAAAACTAACATAGACGCATCTATTTTACTGATATCAGAAGTTACAAGAAGGACTTGTATTTTCTCTTTTTCCTCACTAAACCAACTATTTACTATATGATGCTTTCAATTAATCAATTAAAGACACCCATGAGATTATAATGTCACCTTATGTACAGTACTACAGCAGTGTTCTCAACAAAACCAGACTATTGGCCAAAATAACCTGTCTGTGAAATTTTGTCACTTTTTATTAATTAAAAAATGATTTCAAATGTAAAATTACTTTGCTAAATATCCTTCTTTTTTTTTGGGGGGGGGGGGGGGGGAATGTTTTCAAGCAACTCTTATTGAGAACACTGTACCACCAGTGTGGTGCATCGTCAGCTACCCCGGTAATTTCTTCTGTAAATCTTATATTTGTAGTATTACTTGATTAATGTTTCGGGTAAAGGTTAGCGGGGTATGTGACGATGGTTGAGCCTGCTGTTTCGGGTAAAGGTTAGCGGGGTATGTGACGATGGTTGAGCCCGGTGTTTCACCTCACGATGCAGTTTGTTGTTTCTCTCTGTTCACCCTGCTTTATGTGGCGTATGTTTCTTTGTAGACGTCAGCACGGGCATTTGTCCCGATTTCCGACCCTCCATCAGACTCAGACGAACCCAATCCATTTGTAAGTAGTCCGTAGTCGATGTGTAACTTCATAATATCATGCATGTTAGATGGTTGGTCTGTGGAGTTTCACTCATCAATTCTCATTGCATGTTTGTGTAAATAGCTACTGGCTTAAACCATGTAGACCTATGCAACACGAAGTGCTCCTTCCACTCATGATGATTGTATTCCCTGTATATCGTGTTATAATGTTCTTCTATGTATATCACTCCATTATGTGCATGTAAGATGCTAATATTGTCGACATAAATGTGCTCATTGCTGGAGTAACAACAGACATGCATGTAACGCATTATTATTTAATAAGAAAGGGTGAGTTACGTTGTGACTCAAAGCTTGCAGTTTACAAGGCTTGGACTTCTCTAAAATTGTATGACTGAACTTTTTCAAGTCAACATAAGAGACATGCATAAATGACACCAGAGTGCACTATTTAAGATCATATTAGCCACCCCCATCCACATTTTGAGCATTATTTTAAAGTTTCTGGGCAAGGGGGTGCTTGTCTTAAGTTGTGCTCCTTTAAAGTGTGAGCCCTCTAAGGTGAAGCCCATTAACAGCCCCTAGCCATGAGTTTCTTATTTGTCTTTCTCACTTTCTCATTATTTTATCGTCCCTGCTATTTTTGAGGCTTTGAACCTCACAAGAAGCAAATTTTCGTATATTCCTCTGTATTTTCGAATTTAAGAATTTATGAATATATTCAAGTGCTGCAGTTTATAATTAATGACTGAATGAAAGACTTGGTGATTGAAGTCAGATTTATGTCTTAAAAAATGTTTCAGGTTGAGGTTTATCATCAGAGAATAAACACATGTAATTTTAAAACTGACAGGAAGAACTATTCAGCCACAAATTTATATAGAATAAAAAGCATGTTCCTTTACTTGGTCATGGTATTTTTAATCTGTTAAATGTTTCCTTTTCTGAAAATTGTAAATAATGTCTTATTTATTTTTAGTTTCCATCTCATGCCATATTAACTGCTAAGTAAAGCGAAAATAAACAAAACTTTTACTTATTTCCTCACAGTATTAACTTTTGTGTTCTTGATTTAAAAACTCTAAAGGCACGGAAACTACTTTAACCAATGTCAATATCTTAGTTGTATTTTACATTTATAATAAATTCTCTACAAATGTGTTTGTAGTCATCAAGCCAGTCAAGTTGTTTTCCTCCAGGTATGTTTTTCTACAAAACACAGGACACACTCGCGGAACATTGTGCCAATGAGAGTGATTCACAAAATGTTGTAATAACTTGTTTCATGATTGTTGTAGAATAAATACGTTGAAACTAATTGTTCCAGGTTAATAACCCTGTTTTTTCGTGTTTTTCAGCATGACTTTCGTGTTCATCAGACCGACGATGAGAGTCGCGAGGGAGCCGCAGACGATGAGGACGACGATGACGATGATGACGAAGACGAAAAATCCTCGACATCAGTGCGCAAATCGCCATCTACACTGTACTCAAACTCTAATGTAGTGCGGCAGTTGGAAAAACTTGACACAGTAACTGTGAATTCCATAGATAAACTTGTAGTGGATATGTCAGACGTTGACTCAAGTAAATACCTTCAAATTTCGACTCTGAACGAGTGGGATTATCCAATTTTTGACGCAGCTAAGACTCATGGGAAGTTTATTCTTAGCAAGGTTAGTATGCTAAGGCACTCCATACATTACAATTTCAATGGATGCAAAAGTCTAAAGCTAACTTACTGTATAATGTGATTACAGTAGCTTGTCTGTTAATCGAAAAGATAAAGTCAAGTAACTGCCATAGCTTTGGTGATATTGATTATGTGCAAAGTTTTAAGAATGGCCTCTGCAAAAAAAACTGTTGAAAATATATGCACACGACTGTTGGCATCAGTTTGCGATGCTGCTGTTATCTGTGTGAGAAAAACATAAACATTCCAGTTATCCTGAGGAATAAACAAACATCTGATGAACAATATAATTGTATAGAAATGTAAGGATCATAATGATGTCAAATATTATCACTCACTTGATTTCTAAGAATTTAATCTTAGACCTCTGTAGAAAGTTGTTCTTAATTTACTTTTGACTAAATAAGGATGTATTGTTTCATGTATGAGCTGCAAAGTCAAAGAGAAAGATGTCAAAGATAACTATTGTACCTTTATTAATAATTTTGAATGACATGTTTCTTATAATAATGGTTATTTTAATACCAAATGAGTTAACCTCACCATATATGTGTCAGTAAACGAAAGTTTCGTAGTCGACGCATTACAAAGCACAGTTCACATCTTAATAGGGAAATCATAACTTTGAATTAAGCTGCAATGATAATGCAACAGTTGAGAGCATTTATCAGAGAATCTTGGGACAGAACATTCACATAAAGTTTCAATATGTCTTAACAAATGTCAAGTTTCCTGAAACTGCCATGGAGATTTCCCGACTTTTAGATGATAATTGGTAAATGACAACTTTGAAGATTCGTTGCCTGCTCTTATTCTCTGAATATTTTGTCTTCATTTACATTTAAAATGATTCTGTCAGTTTGTGTTGTACTGGCAAAGGAAAAATAAAAACGCAGTTTAACGGCAGCCTACATTCTACGCCTCTCTTCCTTTCAGATGTTAAGCCTCTATCTTGTTCCTTTGTTTACATTATATGACGGAATGAAGGAAACAACACAAGTGTGTGTAGGTGGAATGTAACTAGTGCAATAGAAAGTGGAATAAAAATAAATCCAAATCTTTTTGCCACAATTTGAATTCATCATTTATAATTCTGATAATTGGTTGTTTGAAATTGTTCTAACTTTAGACTAGATGATATTTAAACACCAAATCAAAGATATTAAGCAAAAAAGTAACAAAAACCCTTATCTGCTTCCAGCTGATGAAAAAAACATCTACTATCTGGCTATTATTTCTTTATTTTTTTGGTAAAAATGTCAAGAGTCCGGTGATAAAAAGAAATAATGATGTTCCAAGAATTTGTGTTTTTTTTTGTTATCTTATAAAGATTATCTATGAATTCTCAATGTTTTACGGTATTGTAACACTACAGTAATTTCGTAATAAGGTCATGATATAACCACTTTATAGCTATATATCATGGATTAGAAACTTCCCTCTATGCACTCGCAAGCAATGAGATTTCATCCGTTATATAATTTAAACTGGCGAAATTCCCGGATACTTATTGAGTTCTGCATGCTTAGACTTGTGGGTAAAATATAACATGAAGAAAATATGTACAGATGAATTGCTAATTACGTGGACAGATGTGTCCGTACACATTATAGCAGAGATGGGACATTTTTTTAATCTGATACAAAATATATTTTAGATTTGTGTTTATAAAGGCATGGAATGTAATATTTGCAAATTTTACCGCAAGTTTGATACATTTTGGCTATATAGGAGTTGTGTCCGTCGCTCCCCTGAATAATCTTGTGTCACATGTACCTCCAAACGTATTGCACCTATACACATGAAACTTCATAATAATGTTGGTGAGCATTGACTTGTACACAGTCCATTTCTGTCACATGACAGTATTAAAGAGTGCACCTATACATATGAAACTTCATCGTAATGTTGGTGAGCATTGACTGTTGTGCACCATTCATTTTTGTCACATGACAGTATTAAAGATTGCACCTATATACATGAACTTTCTCATTTATTGTTCACATATTAACACATACATGTTCATCTTTAAATAATATAACATTTCTATGGTTTTTCGATCCGTATGGTTAAGCATGGGCTGTTTTTTTGTTCCTCCTGAAAAAAAGTTATATGTTGACTCAAGTAAATATGTAGTATCAACTTATTTGTGTTGTAATTTCAGGTAGCGTACAAACTGTTCACAGAAGTGGGTTTATTCGAGACATTCCGAATCCCTGTGGCTGCGTTCATGAACTATTTCCACGCCCTCGAGCTGGGCTACAGAGACAAGCCATGTAAGTGTATGAATTTTGTGTCTTCATAATGCTTAAGGAATTAAGTGTATTTCTTCCATTTGCGATGTTAAGATCTGCTCGTGTCTATTGGTTGTGTTAAGGATTAACCCATATATCTTCCCCAGTGGGTGGGGTTTACAATGTTGAACGTGTCATCTAAAGGGAGACCTTAGACTCCCCTTTTCAAAAAAAAACGAGGCAGGAATGCCTTCAAAACTGCACAGTAAATGTTTCACGCATCTTTGACACCCATAACCTTGGGGTCGCAATTTTCTGAAATTCTTTAAATAATAACATAGTGTTTTTTATTAGTGAATTGTATTTGGCGATGCTTATACTTAATAAAAATGCATTTATAGCAAATTAATAAGCAACAGGTATAAAAGTAAATGACCCTCCATTAAGCGTACGTAAATATACGTATCTATGAAGCTGTGGACAGAGGTGTAAAAATGGGATACCATAAAGTAAAGGCCTAATGGGCTGAATCTAGGCACCCTAACATTATGAACAAACTCTTAAGTGATAAAAATGTCCTGGAATCTGTTGATAACCAACAAGAATATTAAGTTACTCAATTAAAAAAAATAGTTAAGGAATTGTAGCATTTATGACACCAATTATGTTGTATAATTGTACTGTTGCAATCTGTTTTTCAAGTTAAAAAAATGCTAACACAAAAAGATTATCTCTTATAACCAAGATAAATATTTCATGGAGGAGTGAATGATTTGTCTTGTAAATCTGCGAAGGATGTCCGTAAAAATTGATTGTTTCCTCATCTGAAAGTTGTCTATAAGTAATGGCAGGTACTTTTATTCCGTGCTCAGACAAACCAGTTTCCATAATGTAGGCTGCACTGCGATATTTTGTATTCAGCAAATAAATCTGACAGAAAACAATTCCATTAAGAGTGTAGCCGGGAAAAAATATTGCACAGAGATCCCATGGAGGACTGGACACCAAATATTGCCCGAGGAAACATTCCATCATTTCCCCATAAGGACGAATTGTGCCTTAGCGAAATGACAGGATTATAGAAAGAATCCCCACCTAGAATTTGCTGTTATGTCTTTGTATCAACCAGCGAAATACTTAACGGGGAAATCAATTTCCTGGCCTCGACTCGCGAGCCGCAAGTGTTAATGAGGCGACGTGGAACAACTCTCTTGTAACAATAGCCTGCCTTTGGGCATCCAGCCGGCCACCAGGATGGGAAATGTCAACGCTGCAAAGAAATTTCATCTACTGGCAATCTGTTGCCTGCTGTGTGTCCATTACAATTAGGACTGAATTTGTGTGAAAGTGTTTCCTTTTTTATAAACACAGCAATATAATTGACCTTGTTAAGTTTGGATATTTCATACTAGACAATTTTTCAGTCAGTTGGCATTTCTATTCATCAGAGATTTTGACATTAATATTGACAAAGTTTCATGATGAATATTTCATGATGCCTCATGCACAATCCTTCCTGTATATCCCCCATGCTCCATTCCGAGGAGATAAAGGGAAACAGTCCTATCAGCGTCATTATTTAATGTCAGTTATGACCGTATTGCTTTTACACCTCACACTGCTCACATTTGATGTAGCCATATCCATCCAAACACTGACATGCATACTTTAAATTTATTTTGCCTCTCTGAACATATACCGTCATTTCAATTTTGACAATTACAATACAAACCTGTTGTGTAGTTGTAACAATGCAGAAATGGGCATGTATATTTCAGATCACAATCGTGTGCATGCCACTGATGTGTTACATGGGGTGTTCTACATTACGACCCAGCCAATTCCTGGCTTCACACAGGTCAGCACCACTGAAATGCTCCTGCGGCAGGGCTCCTCTAGTGAATCAGGTATGATCCCACTGGTTAAATTGCAAGGGCTGGGCATGAGACAGACATAGGTTCATATGAAATAGAAAGAGTTTTGTCAGTCCTTTGCTTAGCCCTTAATTGGCAGATACATGAATATTCTGTAGAATGGGTTAGAAATTAATTCTTGTAAAAAGTTTTAAGGGTTGCTATAGTATGAAATCATGTGTCTTAAGAGGTTTGAATACTGCATATGTATAAAGAATGGCTTATATTTTTTATCAAATTTGACTCTGAAAGTAGTTGTATGAGGTGGGAGTCCGCAGGTAGTGGGATGAGGTGGGAGTCGGAAGGTAGTGAAATGGGGTGGTAGTCTAAAGGTAGTTGGAGGAGGTGGGAGTCAGAAGGTAGTGGGATGAGATGGGAGTATGAAGGTAGTTGGAGGAGGTGGGAGTCCAAAGGTAGTGGGATGAGATGGGAGTCCAAAGGTAGTTGGAGGAGGTGGGAGTCAGAAGGTAGTTGGATGAGATGGGAGTCCTAAGTTAGTTGGAGGAGGTGGGAGTCCGAAGGTAGTGTAATGAGGTGGGAGTCCAAAGGTAGTGGGATGAGGTGGGAGTCTGAAGGTGGTGGGACGAGATGGGAGTTCGAAGGTAGTTTGATGAGATGGGAGTCCTAAGTTAGTTGGAGGAGGTGGGAGTCCGAAGGTAGTGGGATGAGATGGGAGTCAGAAGGTAGTGGGATGAAGTTGGAGTCTGAAGAAAGTGGGATGGGGTGGTAGTCCATAGGAAGTGGGTTGAGGTGGGGATCCAAAGGTAGTGGGATGAGGTGGGTATCCGAAGGTAGTGGGATGAGGTGGGAACCCGAAGGTAGTGGGATGGGGTGGGAGTCCGAAGGTGGTTGGATGAGGTGGAGATCCGAAGGTAGTGAGATGGGGTGGGAGTCCGAAGGTAGTTGGAGGAGGTGGGGATCCGAAGGTAGTGGGATGGGGTTGGAGTCCGAAGGTAGTTGGATGAGGTGGGGATTCCGAAGGTAGTGGGATGGGGTGGGAGTCCAAAGGTGGTTGGATGAGGTGGGGATCCGAAGGTAGTGGGATTGGGTTGGAGTCTTAAGGTAGTTGGACGAGGTGGGATCTGAAGGTGGTGGGATGAGGTGGGGATTTGAAGGTGGTGGGATGAGGTGGGAGTCCGAAAGTAGTGGGATGAGGCGGGAGTTTGAAGGTAGTGGGATGGGGTGGGAGTCCGAAGGTAGTGGGATGAGGTTGGAATCTGAAGGAAGTGGGATGAGGTTGGGATCCAAAGGTAGTGGGATAAGATGGGGGAGTTCGAAGGTAGTGGGATGAGGTGGGATTTCGAAGGTAGTGGGATAAGGTGGGGATCCAAAGGTAGTGGGGTGAGGTTGGGATCCGAAGGTAGTGGGATGAGGTGGGAGTCCAAAGGTAGTGGGATGGGGTGGGAGTCCGAAGGTAGTGGGATGAGGTTGGAATCTGAAGCAAGTGGGATGGGATGGGAGTCCGAAGGTAGTTGGATGAGGTGGGAGTTTGAAGGTAGTTGGATGGGGTGGGAGTCCGAAGGTAGTGGGATGAGGTGAGAGTTTGAAGGTAGTGGGATGGGGTGTGAGTCCGAAGGTAGTTGGATGAGGTGGGAGTCTGAAGGTAGTTGGATGGGGTGGGAGTCTGAATGTAGTTGGATGAGGTGGGAGTTTGAAGGTAGTGGGATGGGTTGGGATTCTGAAGGTAGTTGGATGAGGTGGGAGTTTGAAGGTAGTGGGAGGGGTTGGGAGACCGAAGGTAGTGGGATGAGGTGGGAGTTTGAAGGTAGTTGGATGAGGTGGGAGTTTGAAGGTAGTTGGATCGGGTGGGAGACCGAAGGTAGTGGGATGGGTTGGGAGTCCATAGGAAGTGGGATGAGGTGGGGGAGTTCAAAGGTAGTGGGATGGGGTGGGAATTCGAAGGTAGTGGGATAAGGTGGGGATTCAAAGGTAGTGGGATGAGGTGGGGATCCGAAGGTAGTGGGATGAGGTGGGGGAGTTCGAAGGTAGTGGGGTGGGGTTGGAATTCGAAGGTAGTGGGATAAGGTGGGGATCCAAAGGTAGTGGGATGAGGTGGGGATCCGAAGGTAGTGGGATGAGGTGGGGATCTGAAAGTAGTGGGATGAGGTGGGGGAGTTCGAAGGTAGTGGGATGAGGTGGGAGTCCGAAGGTAGTGGGATGAGGTGGGGATCCAAAGGTAATGGGATGAGGTAGGGATCCAAAGGTAGTGGGATGAGGTGGGAGTCCGAAGGTAGTGGGATGAGGTGGGAGTCCGAAGGTAGTGGGATGAGGTGGGAGTCCGAAGGTAGTGGGATGAGGTGGGAGTCCGAAGGTAGTGGGATGAGGTGGGAGTCCGAAGGTAGTGGGATGAGATGGGGATCCGAAGGTAGTGGGATAAAGTGAGACTCCAAAGGTAGTGGAATAGGGTGACTCTGACTTGCTGATGGGAATTAAAGTCTGTTTTCCTGCCCGGGAACAAATAGACCCATTGGGAATATCTAACTCATGTGTTCTCAAATCTGGAATATGACCGAGCTGCTATTTTTATGTTTGTTTGTTTTTGTATTCTGTCTCCATAATTATGTATAAATCGGCTAAATTTATGTCACAAGAATGATGGAGAAATAGCAGTGCATCAAAATTTAGGGCTGCAGTCTGGAATATGCTTAAATGTTGAAGAATGTTTGAAGGATAAATATTTAGATTGCATGTTCACTGAATGCATTGCCAGTCAACTTTTTAATGAGAAAAGTTACCTCTGTTTAATGCATGTCAAAGATTTAGTTCTTATTTTGTTTATTGAAAGATACAGATTTAAATGTTCTTCAAGTAGGTGCATGCAGTGTTCTATCAGTTAAACCATTTCTTAGGAAATTGCTTTTTAATAGTGAATTACCAACTTTAATGTTGTAATTGAAAGTTCATAGAACATGATATGGCATGTGGCAATTATTTTATTGCATGACATGTTATTTATCTTTTTTATATTTTTAACATTTATATTTGTAATTAAATGAAATGGTACAATTTCATAAGAGTGTGTTTCATTTTCATTAGTTTAGAGGTTACTGTGCAGTTGTGGTGGTCACACAACTTGCAGTCCATTTGTAGTGGTCATTTTCAGTGTATTTATGGGTTACAGTGTAGTTGTGGTGGTCATTTTCAATATTTCGGGATTACAGTGTAGTTGTGGTTGTCATTTTCATTATTTAGGGGTTACAGTGTAGTTGTGGTGGTCATTTTCATTATTTAGGGGTTACAGTGTAGTTGTGGTGGTCATTTTCATTATTTAGGGGATACAGTGTAGTTGTGGTGGTCATTTTCATTATTTAGGGGTTACAGTGTAGTTGTGGTGGTCATTTTCATTATTTAGGGATTACGGTGTAGTTGTGGTGGTCATTTTCATTATTTAGGGGTTTTAGTGTAGTTGTGGTGGTCATATTCATTAATTAGGGATTACAGTGTAGTTGTGGTGGTCATTTTCATTATTTAGGGTTTACAGTGTAGTTGTGGTGGTCATTTTAGGGTTTACAGTGCAGTTGTGGTGGTCATTTTGATTACTTAGGGGATACAGTGCAGTTGTGGTGGTCATTTTCATTATTTAGGGGTTACAGTGCAGTTGTGGTGGTCATTTTCATTATTTAGGGGTTACAGTGCAGTTGTGGTGGTCATTTTCATTATTTAGGGATTACAGTGCATTTATGGTGGTCATTTTCATTATTTAGGGGTAACAGTGCATTTATGGTGGTCATTTTCATTATTTAGGGGTTACAGTGCATTCATGGTGGTCATTTCCATTATTTAGGGGTTACAGTGCATTTATGGTGGTCATTTCCATTATTAAGGGGTTACAGTGCATTTATGGGGGTCATTTTCATTATTTATGGATTATAGTGTAGTTGTGGTGGTCATTTTCATTATTTAGGAATAACAGAGTATTTATGGTGGTCATTTTCATTATTTAGGGGTTACAGTGCATTTACGGTGGTCATTTTGATTATTTAGGGATTACAGTGTAGTTGTGGTGGTCATTATCATTATTTAGGGGTTACAGTGCAGTTGTGGTGGTCATTTTGATTACTTAGGGGATTAAGTGCAGTTGAGGTAGTCATTTTCATTATTTTGGGTTTACAGTGCAGTTGTGGAGGTCATTTTGATTACTTAGTGGTTACAGTGCAGTTGTGGTGGTCATTTTGATTATTTAGGGGATACAGTGCATTTTTGGTGGTCATTTTCATTATTTTGGGGGTTACAGTGCAGTTGTGGTGGTCATTTTCATTATGTAGAGGTAACAGACAAAACATGCCCACGCCGGAGTCAAACAAAGTAACAATTTTACAAGAGTCGAGCAACAAGGGAACAATTTTATAAGAGGCGAACAAAACTTTTTTATTAACACACATCTCCTCAACTCTTTAAATAAGACCGAAATTGCCCTTTTCTGTAGAAGTGTCAGATCCATTGAGACTTAACTAACCTTGAAAGTTGATAATTAAGCCATACTGCACTCTGGTATAACCCTCGTCTCTTTCCGTCTGAGGACAGACAAAGCTCTAGCAGGAAACCTACAAAGTGCAATGGCCACAAATTAATGTAAATGCATTATGTATGGGCTCCAGTAGCTAAATATCGAGTCCCTTTTCCTCGAGCGTAACTGAAAAATGCTGACAATAACTCTAGTATGTGCAATTGACAGACTGTCGGGTATTATTTAATCCTATTGATGCAATATAGGGACAGGCTCGTAATTATACAGTACTATTGGCAGACTGGACAGGAAAAGGGACTGTAATCTCTGTTGGCATCCAGGT